>NC_045677.1:29849103-30154936 GCF_003331165.1 Xiphophorus hellerii
GTAATGCGCTTTTATTGGCTTTATTGGAAGTTTACATGAAAAGGTCTGAATCCAAAATCCAACAGTTAGTTTTATTTCTTTTTTTTTTTTTTTTGCTGTTTAAAACCTGTATGAACTATAACTAAACCTTTTTTTTTTACCACAACTCAAGTTTAAGAAATAAATTACTGGTAGAAAATTAATAGTAAAACTTACTACACTTAATTTCTTAAAATTAAAAGTATAGCAAGTTTCAGATAAAAATATGAGCTTTATTAGCAAAACATTGTTTTAAAGTAGCAAAAATAAATTAACAGAATTTTTAATGTAGAAAAATTAAACGTGAAATGGACTGAAAATTGTTTTTCCTGGGTTCTGCTGGAGAACAGAACCGACATGAAGACGGATCCAAAACATAAAAACATGAATAAACAGAAGCATAAAGATTTGAAATTGATTTTATTAGAAATCAATAAGGAAGCTTAAATATTCAGTGGTCCAACATGTTTTGTAACAAAACTAATAAACATTTTTCATATCAGCAAAAAATATGAATCTGTACAAGTATAAATACAGAAAAGATAAAGAAATTTATTTCTGTCACTGATTATCTCAGTGCAATAATAATCTGTTAATAATCTATAAATTCATGGAAACTTTTCCAACGGCAGAAAGTTTGTAAACTTGGAGAAATTAAAATGTTTTATCTCTTTATTCACATATAAATACTGAAACAAAAAAGTTTTAATAAACAATCTGAACACTTTAGAGAAACGCCATGACAGTCACCGTTTCCATGGTTACAATCAGCTGGAAACTTTTGGACAAATTCAATTTAAAACTTTAAAGTTTCAAACTGTGGATTAAGTCCCACAGTTTTAAAATAAATCTTTGTTAAATTATGCAGAACTTATGTAAGAACTAATATAATAAACTTATTGCATAATTATCATCTGATTGTATAATAATAATAATAATAATAATAATAAAATCTATAAAACCACATCAGCCTGTTTTCCAGGTATTTGTTGTCCTGAATCAGGAGTCAGAGGCGGAACAACAAGTTTGGTTGTTTTTATTTATTTTGTAGAAAAATAATCTGAACACTAAAATGAGCAGAGCGGACCGACCGAACCAGACCAGAACCAGACCGGACCAGAACCGGACCAGAACCGGTTCCTCAGGACGGTCTGGTTAAAGGCAGGAAGGTTTGATATGAACAGCAGCAGATGGAAACTCCCAGGAGGAGGAAAACAGTTCCAGTTTCTGAAGTGTCTGAAGTTGAAGCGTGCGACCTCTGACCTCCGACCTCCGACCTGCGGCTCAGGGCTCCTCGATGGGCGGGGTGTTGTAGCAGCCAGCAGGGATGCTGTTCCGGATGTCCTCCAGGTTGGCGATGTCCCTCAGGATGCTGTCGATGTCCGTGTTGATGGCGGTGAGGCGGCGGCGATGCGCCTCCTCCTGGTCCTCCGCCTCCTCCAGCCGCGGCCGCAGGCGGGCCTCCACCTCCGCCTCCGCCCGGCCCAGAGCCGCCTCCAGCTTCCTCAGCTGCTCCTCGTCCACAACGTCTCCGGAGTCTGAGGGAGGCAGGAGGAATCCGTTCAGCATGAAGAACCGAGACGGACCGGGTTCTACTGGGTTCTACTGGGTTCTACTGTAAAACAGCTGAAACTCTGAGTTCCTTTAAATTCAGACTAAAAACCAGCAGCTTAGAGCTTCTTTTGAAACATAAAGAAATATTGATCAACAATCTGATGTGTAGCGATGGGACTTGACAGTAGAACCCAGTAGAACTGGGAACTGGGTTCGGTAGAACTGGGTTGTACTGAGTCCTACAGCTCATCAGAACCGGACCGGATCAGGACGGAAGCAGAACGTACTCAGGTTGGCCAGCATGTCGCTGACGGATCTCAGTGTTTCCTGAACGGCGTCTTTGCTCTGCTTGGCGTTGGCGAGCGCCGCGGTGGCTCCGGCAGCCGCCTGCAATAAAAACACCTGTTACTCCGTCCGCTCCACCTTCTGCTCCGCCTGCTGATGGCTCCTGGTTGCCATGGTTACCTCCTCCGCTCCAGCAGCCAGCTCCTTGGCCTCCTTCAGCCCGACCTTCAGACCGGCTGCCGTCTGCTCCGCTCCGGCCTTCAGGTCCTTGGCCTCCTGGTTCAGTTTGTCGGCTTCGCTCACCAAACCGTCAGCACTCGGCAGCGACCCGGCCGTGTTCTGACGGACAGAACCAGAACTTCACGTTACAGAAACCCAGAGGAGAAAATGTCTCCCAGGAAAACAAAAGTCCTGAGATTCTCTGCAGACGTCCTGGAAAACATCAGGCTAACAGAGACGAGAGTTTAGAGCCAAACTGAGATCAGAACATAAAGACAAAACATCCTCTGATGTAAATATTAATAAACTGTTTGATCCGTTTTGTTTAGCCGTTTGGAGCTGAAGCATTCGGGTCGGCCTCCTGAAACAGACGGAGCTTCAGGTTGAATCTTCATGAAAGTTTTTGTTCCCAAAAACAAAGAATTTATAATTCATAGAATTATGATATAATTCTTTAATTTTACATATAAAAGACAATCTGTAAAATGTTCCAGTGTCATTTTAGGTCAGTCAGGCAGATTTACTGAACCAAACCAAAAACCAAAACCAAGTTGAACTTTGACCTTCCTGGTCGTTTGGTCAGAAGATTAAAAATCCAACAAATATGAACTTTTCCTTTAAAGCTGTTTAAAAGTTTTCATTGCCAGTAAATAGTTTGTTTTTTTAAGGCTCAAATATTCTGCACATTTTGTATTTTTAAATAAACCACTGAAGTATCGGATTTTTTAAACTACTCAGTTTTTATGTTGAAAATTATATGTTGTATTTTATTCATCATGTTTTACATTTTGCATATTCCTATCTTTGCTTTGATTTTCTGTAGATTTGCTGCTGTTGCACTGAAATGTCCAAACTGAGGACATTAAATGATATTTTTACTCTATATAACAAAAACACAATTTATGGTCACAGGGCCTAGTCCAAGTAAAGCTTCAAATTTCATGTGAAGATTTTATTGACAGAGAGAAAATAGTAAGCAGGAGACAGGAGTTATGATGGGCCTAGCATAGCTTTAGCCTAGCATAGATTTAGCCTAGAGTAGCTTTAGCCTAGTGTAGATTTAGCCTAGTGCAGCTTTAGCCTAGCATAGCTTTAGCCTAGAGTAGCTTTAGCCTAGCGTAGATTTAGCCTAGCGTAGATTTAGCCTAGCGCAGCTTTAGCCTAGCGCAGCTTTAGCCTAGTGTAGATTTAGCCTAGCGCAGCTTTAGCCTAGCATAGCTTTAGCCTAGTGTAGATTTAGCTCAGCATAGCTTCAGCTGTTCTCAGATTATTTTAATGGTCAATAATCACAACATTTGATTTGCTATCAGAAAACAATAAAAAGTATAAAAACCATCCAGAGAAAAGCAGTCAGGATGTGAATCCTGAACCAGACTGCAGCTGCTCCTCGGCCTGCAGGGGGCGCTCAGCCTCAGTTCATGCTAAGTATTTCTTAGCTTTTGAAATGTAATTTCAGTTTTCAGCAGTTTTATTGGCCTCCATTAAAATCTAACGGCTGTTTTTACCTGGAGGTTTTTAGCCAAGTCGTCCAGCGTATTGATGTTTCCCATCGCCTCGTCGTGATCTTTGGACGCCGCGTCCAGAACCGACTGGGCCTCGCCGTTTTTACCCACAGCTTCCTGGATGGTGCTGTTGATGTTCGGAAGACGCTTGACGGCTTCGTCGGATTCAGCTTTGCTGTCGCCGATCTGCTGGTCGAAACCTGGAGGCGCAAAGAGACGAGTGAGGAAAAGACCGAGATCTGCTGGGGGAGGAGAACCAACAGGTCCACTGGTTCTGACTGGTTCTGACTGGTTTTGCTTGGTTCTAACTGGTTTTGCTTGGTTCTAACAGGTAGTAAATCAGCTCCCTGGTACCAGATGGAGCTCGGTTCTGGATGCTCCACCACCATAACCGGAGGGACTGTTTGGTGAAACAGATCCCACGGCGCCCCCTGTTGGCGGCGGGTGTCCGTACCTCTCAGGGTGTTCAGGGTGTCGTCCAGGTCTTTGTTGGTACCGACGCCTTGCAGAGCCTTCTCGGTTTCAGCTTTAGCGGTGCGGACCCGGTCCAGCAGCTTGTTGAACTCCTGCAGACAAACGTCCAGCTGGTCAGAGGAGCTTCTGGTTCCAGTCATCGTAACTGAAATATTAAGTTCCCTCTGCTGGATTCTGATTGGTCGGTACCTGCTGGGCGGTTTGTCCCTGATCCAGCAGCTCCTCGGCGTCGGTCCGGTCTTCCTCCACAGCGCCCAGCAGATCGTCCACGGCGGACATGTTCTTCTGCGCCGCCTCCTTCAGGGCGTCCAGCCTGGTTGCCATGGCGTCCACAGCATCCTGAGCGTCATCACACACCTCTGGATCAGAGACCTTCAGTAGCCGCTAATGCTAATGCTAATGCAGCAGCTCCTACCTTCATAGACGGTGGGAGGTTCTTCTCCAGCCTGGAAATGTCTTTCAGCATGCCGTCGGCCATCTTGCTCTCCTGTTTGGCGTCTTCGCTCAGACTTCCTGCTCGCTTCTCCAAACTCTTCACATCTGCTGAGGTTTTATCGTATCTGGATGCAAGCAGGAGGAAATGATACGGTTTTTATCCAGATCCTTCAAAACAGCCAGAAACTCAGATTCCAGTGCAGTTCTCCTCAGAAAGTTTCAGAAAGTTCAGTTTCTCTGACCTGAGCAGAACTTTCCACAAACTCTCAGAACATCAGCATTACAGAAAATTCAGCTTCCACCAAATGTTTAATGTTCAGAAAGAGTAGCTGACTATAAAATCTAACATACAGATACATTTTATCAGTAAACCAATGAAAATAGAAATTATATTCCTTAAAAATGAGTGTAAGCGAAAAGGATCCAGGATGGAGCAGCAGATCGATTCTCAGATAATCATTTTAATCTGTTAGGATCAGAAACATCTTTACTGCAGCAGAGAAACGGCTGCAGGACATTTTCTTCATGTTCTGTTTTGTTTTTGGCTCTAAAGCTCATGAAGTTCAGTGTGAAGGTCAGTGGTGATCCACCGGATCACAGTGGGATCTGAGGATCCACTCACAGACTCTGCAGATCTCCAATCAGCTCCTTGACTTTGTTCTCCTTGTTCATCAGAGTCCGGATCAGATCCAGACTCTGCTTGGAGTCGTTCAGAGCCTGGTTGGCCGTCCGCTCCACAGAACCCGCCGTCGTTTTGTGTCTGGGAGGCGAAACAGAAAGTCAGCAGCGGTGATGATGATGATGATGATGAAGGTGAAGCAGATTCACCAGATTATTAACGGATTCAGATCTTACTCATCAGCCAGGCCTGTCACCTGCTGCACCAGAGAGGACAGCGAGCCTGAAGTCAGCGGATCATCGCGGACAGGAAGTTCCTAACAGGAAACACAGCAAAGCATCAGGAAACAGGAAACAGGAAACACAGCAAAGCATCAGGAAACAAGAAACACAGCAAAGCATCAGGAAACAGGAAACAGGAAACACAGCAAAGCATCAGGAAACAGGAAACAGGAAACACAGCAAAGCATCAGGAAACAGGAAACACAGCAAAGCATCAGGAAACAAGAAACACAGCAAAGCATCAGGAAACAGGAAACAGGAAACACAGCAAAGCATCAGGAAACAGGAAACAGGAAACACAGCAAAGCATCAGGAAACAGGAAACACAGCAAAGCATCAGGAAACAGGAAACACAGCAAAGCATCAGGAAACAGGAAACAAGAAACACAGCAAAGCATCAGGAAACAGGAAACAGGAAACACAGCAAAGCATCAGGAAACAGGAAACACAGCAAAGCATCAGGAAACAAGAAACACAGCAAAGCATCAGGAAACAGGAAACAGGAAACACAGCAAAGCATCAGGAAACAGGAAACTTGTTCTGCAGAAACTTGTTTTAACGACGTTAAAATCTGATCAGGACAAACTCTGAAGGTCGTCACGCTCCTGGTCAGCAGCTCTTACCACGGACTGGATTTTGGTTTTTGCCTCCTTCAGGAGGTTTTTCATGGCAGGGATCAGCGCCTCCACCTCCTCCACCTTGGACTTGAAGGTGCGCTGCTGCTGGCCGATGCGTTTGACCGTCTCTGAGATGTTCTGGATCTCCTGTTCTTCAGTGAGCTGACGGCCGCTGATGGACGACAGGCGAGTCTGCAGCCTCTTCTCCTGATCTGTCAGGAAAAGGTTTCATTTTATCAACAACTAAATTAACATATTCAGCTGCAGTACCTAGAATCTCCACTAGAGGCCACTAAAACCAAAACAGCTGAATAAGGTCCAGTTTGGACATATGAACCAGTTTCCTGTTATGATGTTTTATCCACATTTTTATGAATTTGGTGCGTTTGGGAAAAGATTTCATTTAGGAAAAAACAAACTTTTACATGATATTAATTTTGTTCAAGAAAGAAATTTAGAAAGAAAAAGAAAAATGTTGATTAATCAAATAGATCAAATTTAAAGTCTAAGGTTGTTTAGTAATTGTTTTAAAATAATCAATAAAAAGTCATTTAGAAGCAGTAAAATCATCTGGACTGTTTTATGTCAGGAAACATGAGGAGATTCTCTGACCCGTCAGCCGCTCGGCGCTCTGCTGCAGGTTCTGCATCAGATCCTCCATGGCTCTCAGAGTCGCCTCCATCTCAGCCCGGTTGGTCGGAACCCGACCCGGCGCAGACAACAAGAACTCCAGCTCCTTCAGTCTGATGGAGTAAAGCTCCATCTGAAGCAGAGAAACAAATTCAACCTGCAGCTGAAACACGGAAACCTCTGAAGCATTCAGGCAAAAATCTGGATAGAAATTTAAAATTGAGACAAATATTTGGAAAATTTGGCTTTCAAAGGAGAGGACAAGAATTTTAAAAATGAAATCTGTGGTTACATTAAATAAAGCAGCATCAGAATAAAACAGTTTGTTGTTTCCAGGTAAGAAGCCATAAAATAAAATCAGGAAGAAGAAAAAACTGCTGATTTCTGTCACATCTGAAGCTGCAGGTTCTTCTGTTACAATAAATGATTATTGATAATAACAGCTGGATCAATTCAAAACCTTTCATGCTTCAGGTTGAGACTGAAATAAATGCAACATTTTAACTAAAATATTGTTTTTGGAGAAACTTTTTCTTCCAGAATCATTAGAACATAAAATGTGGCTCATTTAATTCAAGCCTTAGTCTTTGGTTTAGTTTGAAACCTGCATTAGTTTAGGAACCTGCTGCAGCTCAAATCTTTTCTTTAACTTTCCTGCAGCTTCCAGCCAGCAGGGGGCGCTGCGCCTTCAACATGAGCTTTAGAAACCCCAGAACCAGCCTTCTTCTACCTTCTTCTTGATGGGGCTGAAGCAGGTGGGGCAGTTGGGCCGGTCACACCTCGGACCCTGGAAGCCCGCTCGGCACCGGCACCGGCCGGCCGCGTCGCACTGGCCGTCCTCTGAGCCCAGGAGGTCACAGCTGCAGGCTGCAGAGGGAACGTTTCTCAGATTAGAGCTGAGCCTTACAGGTTCCGTCCTGCAGGGGAACCTGGACTCTGTCCTCACGTTTGCAGGCGCTGGTGGACGGGTTGCGGTAGAACCCGGGCAGGCAGCTCTCACAGAACCGACCGGTCGTGTTGTTCAGACACTTCAGGCATTCTCCGCTGTTGCGGTCGCAGCTTCCCGCCGCGCTGACGTCAATGTGACCGTTGCAGCTGCAGGGTCTGCAGGGTCGCTGCGCGCCTCGCAGACCTGTGGGGTCGCCATAGAAACCCTCCCGACAGGTGTCGCAGTAAAACCCTGAGGAGAAACCAAACATTTACATTACTGACGTGCCACACCGAGCAGGTTCCCTCAGCGCTGGGTTCATTCTGGACTCACCAAAGGTTCCCTGCGGACAGCGGAGGCACTGAGGCTCCAGAGCTCCGGCCTCCAGAAAGCAGGATGACCTCTCCGGACAGGGGCAGCGCTCACAGGTCCCCTGCTGCCGCGGGTCTCTGTAGAACCCCTCGGAGCAGCTCCGCTCGCCGGGCGTCTCGTCGGCGGAGTAGCAGTCTCCGGTCTGGGGGTCGCAGCTGCCGCCCCTGCAGCTGCACGGCTCGCAGGCGCTGAAGGCCCCGGATGACGGCGCCCGGCGCCTGAACCCGACTGAGCAGCGCTCACAGAAGTCGCCCTCATATCCTGGTGGACATGTGCAGGTCTGGACCCAGCCGGCCGCGACGCCGTCCCCACGGCGAGCCGAAACCAGGTTCACGTTGTCAAGGTAACCGCGTCCTGGAGGAAAGGGACCAATCAGTGAGCAAAACACAGCAAACTGATTTCCATGTGGTTTAAAGTCTCTGGTGCTTCTCCTGCTACTTTAAATAGACCATT
Organism: Xiphophorus hellerii; assembly: GCF_003331165.1. Lineage (NCBI taxonomy): Eukaryota > Metazoa > Chordata > Actinopteri > Cyprinodontiformes > Poeciliidae > Xiphophorus > Xiphophorus hellerii. Next base: position 29,857,491 of record NC_045677.1, read on the forward strand.
TCTGATGTGGATTAAAGGAACAGATGGTCTACGACAGTCTGTCATGTTTTACAGTGAAATCAGGTCTAATTGTAACTTTGGACAAAAGAAACGTAAATTAAAGAGTCATCAGCATATCCAGTGATTCTGACTTTTCTCTCATTTAAACAGAAAAACATCAAGAAATGAAAATTAAAACAGATCATTGTTGGACATTTAACAGATTTAAAGCTTTAGCCTAGCATAGCATCAGTAAACCTTTAAAAGATTCAAATATCACCAGGATGAACTTCTGGTGAACACAGTGGTGAGTTTATGTCCTTTTTAAAATGCAAAGAGTTTAACAAGCTTAACTAATTAATGTGATTCATCTGGATAATAAAACTGAAGAATCGAATCACTGCTGCACAGAGCGACATGAAAACCCTGCAGCAGAGTGGAGAACCGTCTCACCGTCTTCTCCGAACGTGGCCCGGATCTTTATGGCCGTCAGGTTCTGGAGAAGCTTCTGGAACTCGAATGAGGAAAGTTGAGGTTTCCACTTGTTGCTGAGCTTCTCGTCCAGCCTGTTGGGAAACAGAACAACAAGTTTGAAAGAAAACGTTGATGAGATGCTCTGGTCACCTTTCAGGTGAAACCTGCAGGCAGAGAACCGTCCTACAGACACCAGGTCAGTTCTTCATGTCTTCATTCGGCTGTTGGACAGTTTCAGTCTGAACTTTCCTCCAGACTAACATTCATCTTCATATGATGAGGAAACCTGATGCTTCCGGCTGGTAAAGTTCAGTTTCCACGTGTTTGTGCAGGTTGAACCGTCAGGATTCCTGAACTCAGGAATGTTTCTCTTGTCTGGATTAGAGTTAATCCGGAGCTCATGTCGGCGGCTTCAGGAAGCTAATGAGGCGTTAAACACACCTGAAGGATCAGAGTGATGTCATTTCCTGACCTGAAGGTGTAGCTGATCTTCTTCCCACAGGGGACCACGGCCCTCAGGTCCCCCAGCGCCGCCGCCACCGTCAGGCCGCCGCCCTCCAGCACGACGTCGCTGGTGGACGGGTGGCGAACGCCGCGGTCCAAACGCAGCGAGAAGGAAAGGTTCTGGCCGTAACTCAGCAGCTTGTTCCCCAGGTAAACGTCTGCAGGACGGGAAACGGCGGGTCAGAGGAGAGGAAACGCTGACGGACGCGGGAGGCGGAGCTTGTCTCACCTGGTGCGTACAGGTAAGTGGGCAGGCTTTGCTTGGAGACCACCTCCAGGTCCTGGTGTCTGGGCGACCAGCGGAACAGAACGTCCCGAGGAGTCGTACGCTGGGCCGTCGCCGCCTTCCAGCCGTCCGGACCTGAAACCCGGCAGGTTGTTTTAGCTGGAACAGAACCGCCTGGTCAACCCGGAACCGGCGTCTGTTCCTGTTACCTGAGCTGAAGGTGGAGGAAACGTTGTGGACGGAGAAACCAGGCTGAGCAGAACACCGCGCACTGTGTCCGTAACAGAAACACGGCAGAGTCAAACTCCCAGAATCCTCTCTGTCCTGGCGCCTGGAAAACAACCAGCAGGAAGTTTGAGGTGAAGCAGAAAGTGAGAGAAACTGCGACTGAGCAGGAAACCAGGAAACATAAAGCTGCTGAACGTCTGGACGCAAAACGTGATAAAAGTTTTACTGAAATGATTCTTTAACCCATTTCAACGAGTTCTGGCTGTTTCCTTTTTCTTTCTTTAACCTGTTGCATATTTTTCTGTTTATTATTCAAATATGAACTTTTAGAAAGTTAATCTGTTTATTGTAAGAATCCAAAAACTTCTAATTATATATCAGAGAAAACTGAAGGAAAAACGTTATTAATTAGTTTTCTGTTATTGATGCTTTTGGTTTTTCTATTTTTTATCATGACTTTGAGTTTTTGAGCATTAAAACAATTTAAAGTTATGAAATCTGAATTATCTGGCTGAATCTGATCTGAAACAAAAAATATTTTAGTTGTTTTTATTGTGATGAAAGTAAAAATATGATCAATCCAAAGAAAATCTGAAGATGAGATGATTTAAATCTTTGTTAGATGATGACGTCACCTCTTCCTGCAGCCCTCCGCTCCCATCGGGCCGTCGGGGCAAAGGTCACATTTGTCTCCAGAGACGCCTTCCTTACAGCTGCAGCGCCCCCTGCTGTCACACGTGTTGCTAACAGAACCTGCAGACAGAAAACCCGCTCAGACCTTTCCTGACTTTATGACGTCACGCGGACAGGTGCGTCCTCACCTGTAGGGTTGCAGCTGCAGGGCGTGCAGCTCAGCTGCGCCCCCTGCTGGTAGAATCCGTCCTTGCAGCGCTCGCAGTGTCGACCCTCGGTGTTTCCCTGACAGTCCAGGCAGCGCAGACCCCAGGCGTCCCGCAGGCAGCGCCGCGCCCGGCCGCCGCACTCACAGCGGGAGTCCGCTGCAGGACGGAGACAAGAGGAGGCACGAAACTTTATAAAACATCTGAAACTTCATCAGGACGGAGACAAGAGGAACGGAGCTTCATCAGAGGAAAGAAAACGTCTTTTTGCTCTTAACATGATCATGAGCTTCTTCGGTTTAATGGACGTGATATAGATTTAAATATTTCAGAAATATTTTCACTTCCAGGCCATGAATTGATCTTGTTGTACAAACTTTGCGTCTTTTTCTTCTACAGGAAGTTTGACTTGATTTGCGGTTTTTCCCACAGAAGTTTGGTCTCCTGAACGCATCATTCTGTGCAGCTTCAGTTAAAGTTTGACTTATTTTGATAAAACTCACCTGCTGCTTCAGTCTTTGCACAATAACCAAGATTTCTGCTTCTCTAAAAATGAAAATGTTCTGATAAATCAGGATGAAAACCAGCAGGTTGACCTCTGACCCCTTTACTTCATGTTTATTTTATTTCACCATCCAGAATCGACTAAATCCTAAACAATAAAATGCATCATTATCAATAAAATCTATTTAATTATGATTTATGTTAAATAGGAACCAGCAGGATGACGAACTGGACCTTTAATCTGGGATCCTTTTGGTCCTGGAGAACTCTGAACGTTTGGGTTCAGAAAAACAGAAAGTTTGATTCATTTCGCTGGTTCTGATGAACGAATGAGGTTCTGACTCATTCGTTCATCAGAGGCGTCAGGTGAAGGTGTGTCTGTCTGAGGTCAGTCTGTCTGTCTGAGGTCAGTCTGTGACTCAGCCGACCAAACGGATCAGAACCGCCGCCTGACAGCAGAAAGAGTCCAGAGGAGACGAGCTGAGAGACTTTATCACGGAAAACAAAAAAACGGAACGACAGCAACGCAGCAATACAGCAACGCAGCAATACAGCAACGGAGCAACACAGCAATACAGCAATGGGGCAACACAGGAATACAGCAACAGGGCAATGCAGCAATACAGCAATGGGGCAATACAGCAACGGAGCAACACAGTAATTCAGCAACGGGGCAACGCAGCAATACAGCAACGCAGCAATACAGCAACGGGGCAACACAGTAATACAGCAACGGGGCAACGCAGCAATACAGCAACGCAGCAATACAGCAACGGGGCAACGCAGCAATACAGCAACGGGGCAACGCAGCAATACAGCAACGGGGCAACGCAGCAACCATTTCTGCAGCCACAAATTGATTAAATACGGAGAAAAATCCTCCAACTGCTGAATATTTTTCAGCTTCAGTCAAAGCTGGAGTTTCATCTCCATCTTTTACCGAAGCTGCAGATGAAACTTTAATTTTCCAGATCTTTTATTCTGATGATCCCGTTTTGCTCCTGATGTTGAAGGAAAGTTTTCAGGTTTCTCTTTTACTTTCATGAGCAAACAGAGAAACTCGGCCAGGTGAGGAACTCGTAGGAACTCGGCCGGGTGAGGAACTCGGCCGGGTGAGAAACCCGGACGAGCCCCCAGGACAGGAATGTGTTTCAGAAGATCCTGGAAAATGAAAACAGGTTCCAGGTTTGATGAGACATCAACGTTTTCCATGAGTTCATTTCTCGGTTTGCTCCCTCTGAAATGTTCGGCTCTGACGTCAGATTAAATATGAGGTTTTAATCCTGGATTATTTTCTGACGTTTCTGTAAATAAACCCAGAATCTCCAGATTAAAGAATAATTTCTTTCTTGTTTCTGGTTTTTTTTCTTTCTGGTAAACGTCTCGATCACACATTTTCTGAGTTTTTTTCTTCTGTTTTGACTTTTCCTCGTTGACCCGGTCGGTTCTGGAGGAAACTGGATCCACATGCAGACCAGTGACCCAGAACGACCTTCAGGAGGTCAACATGGCGCCGTCACGCATCAAACACAGGAAGCTCAGAAGTATTCATACCCCTGGTCACGTTTTAATTTGTCCATCAAGGTGATATTAATGTTAGAGTGGCCTAGTCCAAGTCTTGACCTGAATCTGATAGATAATCTGAGGAGGAAGCTAAAGATTAGGGTGATGGTAAAGAGTTCATCCCTGAAGATAAATCATCAAATCCCAGCAGAAACAAAAAAATTTTAATACTGAAGAGAAAGAAAATGATTATTAATTTGTTTTCAAAGGTCAATAAAACCGATAATTATTAATTTGATCTTGTTTTATGATCTTTAGCAGATTTCCTGTCCAATCAGAAATTCAGTTTATCTCATTAAAACGAGGAAAGCTCGTCGTTTTAACCAGATTTTAATTATTAAAATCAATTATTATTTCATTTAAAGAGAAAAGTCATAAAACAATAAAACCTCAGGAAGTTTAATTTTCCTCCAGAGGAAATGAAGGATTTCCTTTACGCCTTATTAGTAAGTAATTACTACGTTATTAATAGTTTATAATCTGTAATTAAACTCTTTCTGGTTTAAACATGAAATTATTTCCAGGCTCTGACAGTTAAACGTTTCCATAGAAACAAACTTGGAGGTTAAATGGAAATAATTTCAAATCAGAATCTGTCAGGGTATGAATAATTCTGGACCAGAACCAGGTGGTTCATCTGGACTGAAGCTCTCCGGGTTCTCCTTGTTGTTAAACCCGGTGGTGTTGGATCGGGTCGGAGCAGCAGAACCTCAGAACCTCAGATCTCCTCTGAAGTCTGTTTGTTTTTCTCAGTCGTGTGTCGACAAATCCTTCTGGATTTTTCTCTGCTGCGTCTCCAAACTCCGTATCCTGAGGCGAAGGCGGGGCGGGGCAGACGGGCCTCACCCTGTTTACCCCCCCGCCCAGGTCTGCCCCCCGCTGGGCGTCTGTTTACCCCCCCGCTCTGCTGCTGGGCGTCTGTGATCTGAGGACATGATGGTTCTGGTTCTGGTTCTGCTTTGCTGGTTTTACGTCGTTTTTCTTTCATTTCTTCCCTTCATCCCATTTTCAGTAGAACAGAAATGTTTGTTGTTCTGAAGGAAGGCGGTTCTGTTCAGCTGGTTCTGTTTGTTCAGGTTCTGTTCAGCTGGTTCTGTTCAGCTGGTTCTGTTTGTTCTAGTTCTGTTTGTTCTAGTTCTGTTTGTTCTGGTTCTGTTCAGCTGGTTCTGTTTGTTCTGGTTCTGTTTGTTCTGGTTCTGTTTGTTCTGGTTTGTTTGTTCTGGTTCTGTTTGTTCTGGTTCTGTTCAGCTGGTTCTGTTTGTTCTAGTTCTGTTTGTTCTAGTTCTGTTTGTTCTGGTTCTGTTCAGCTGGTTCTGTTTGTTCTGGTTCTGTTTGTTCTGGTTTGTTTGTTCTGGTTCTGTTTGTTCTGGTTCTGTTCAGCTGGTTCTGTTTGTTCTGGTTCTGTTTGTTCTGGTTCTGTTCAGCTGGTTCTGTTTGTTCTGGTTCTGTTTGTTCTAGTTCTGTTTGTTCTGGTTTGTTTGTTCTGGTTCTGTTTGTTCTGGTTCTGTTCAGCTGGTTCTGTTTGTTCTGGTTCTGTTTGTTCTGGTTCTGTTTGTTCTGGTTCTGTTCAGCTGGTTCTGTTTGTTCTGGTTCTGTTTGTTCTGGTTCTGAGCTGCTTCACGTCTGAACAGGAAGTTTTGTTTTGATGGTTTTACAGAAACATTTAAACATCAGGCGTAACATTATGACCGTCTGGACCTCTGGGTTCTGCCGTCCGACCCGAAGCAGAACCAGAGAATTAGAATCCGACCAATCATCATCCAGCAGTTCGTTTGTTTAAAACTTTGATTCGACCAGAAAAATCCCAGAGATTAAGAACCAAGAAACAGCAAAACTATAATCATCAGAAGTGAAGAAAATGCAGATAAATGATGAAAAGCAGGAAGTTGTTTCTGGTTCTGGTTCTGGTTCTGGTTCTGGTTCTGGAACCAGAAGATTTCAGTGAAATTCATTCAGTTTTCAGTCTTTTATAATTTGCTGTAGTCAGAAAACAAACAGCATTTTTCCAATTCTGGGAGCAAAAAATGATCATTTAAACACAAAGAGAGAGAAATTTCTCTCCGTCTGATCAGAACCCAGCCTGGAGGGAAACTTATAAATAAAGAACCAATTCCTCCAGCTGGACCAGGACAGCCGTCCCAGTCCAGACTGGTCACCTGAAGGTCCAAACTTCAGTTAAATATGAAATCTGAGGTCAAATACAGACGATGATCTCATGACCTGAAAAACATCCAAATGTTTCTGTGGCAAAATAAATCAAATGAATTTATAAAAAGCTGCTGACCAGAACCGCAGCTCAGGAACCGGACCGCGTCCGGCCGGGCAGGTGTTCATAATGTTACGCCTGATTGGTAGAAGAACCATAAGATCCATTCAGAACCGTCAGAACCAGAACCTCCTCTTCATCATGATGATGTTCTGCAGCTCGGCTCTCACAGATCCATCATATGGAGCCCAAAGGGGAACCGGACCTGGTTCTGATCCCAAAGAAAGGTCCAAACATGAGAACCGGGTCGCGGCATTGTCTAATAAAATCATCTTCCAGGATCAGAACTCGTCTGCAGTCTGAGCTCGTCTGGATCAATGAATCCATCCGATCCGATCGGTTCTGGTGCCAGAACCACAAACTGTTCTCAGGTCCAGGAGCCAAAACTCAACATTTCACTGCAGGTTCTTCTGGTTCTGGATCACTGAACCCAACGGTTCTAACCTGCACTGATACCGACACCTAAAACCGGACAGAACCAGGCTGAACAGAACCTGCAGCTGAACAGAACCCACAACTGAACAGAACCTACAGCTGAACAGAACCTACAGCTGAACAGAACCTGCAGCTGAACAGAACCTGCAGCTGAACAGAACCTATAGCTGAACAGAACCTGCAGCTGAACAGAACCCACAGCTGAACAGAACCTACAACTGAACAGAACCCTACAGCTGAACAGAACCTGCAGCTGAACAGAACCTACAGCTGAACAGAACCTACAACTGAACAGAACCTACAGCTGAACAGAACCCACAGCTGAACAGAACCTATAGCTGAACAGAACCCACAGCTGAACAGAACCTATAGCTGAACAGAACCCACAGCTGAACAGAACCTATAGCTGAACAGAACCTACACTGAGAGGAAACGATGATAAGCAGAAAGTTTCTGATGCTTCAGTGGAAAAGAAGCAGCAGAACCAAATCTGAACGGCGGAACAAGTCCAGGTACTCACAGTAGGAGGTGTAGGTGGTCTGGACCGAGCCCAGAGCAGCCAGAACCACGCAGAGTAAAACCCAGCAGCTCTCCATGTCGTTGGATCCAGAAATCAGCTGAGGAGAATGTTCTGGTTCTGGGCGAGCGCCGGGTTTTAACCGCTCTGCTGTCCTGCAGCAGGTCTGAGCACGCAGCACATTCTGCCGCCGCTTACTCACCGTGATTCACAGAGAGTCAGAGGAAATGACGGGCCGAGGCGCTGCAGGTACAGCTCAGCACACAGACAGGGAGAGAGACAGACAGGGAGAGAGACAGAGAGACAGACAGAGACAGACAGGGAGACAGGGAGACAGACAGAGAGAGAGAGAGACAGAGACAGACAGGGAGAGAGACAAGGACGTCTCAGAGAGCTGGACAATAACGTCTCTGTGTCAGACAGACGAAGGTCCAGATGTTTGCTGTAAACATGCAGCTGAGCTCTGCAGAAAGATCAGAACCAGCAGGGAGGCAGCAAGAAATCAAAACTAAAAATAATCTCATAATTTAATACCTAATCTGTCCGTTACTCCACAATCTGCAGGATCACTGGGCAAAGGAAATGTCTAGAAAACCCAAAAAACAAGAGAATCAGGACAAACCGACATAAAATCACAAAATATGAGAGAAACAAATGAAAAATTTCAACCATTGGAAGTAAATAGAATCAGAAATAAAAGAGTGCCAGAATTTTCAATAAAAAAGTCCTGGTTCTGACCCGGTTCTGACCCATTCAGGTCCTGTTCTGACTGTATTTTACCCACAGGAGTTAAAAACAATCTGGACGTGTTTGATTTGGTCTAAGTTGTAATTTTTCCTCCCTGCAGCTCGAATTGTTTTCATGTGTAAACTCTGTCCTGAGGCGACGACAGCAGGGAGGCACACCCTGAACCTCACACACACACACACCCACACACACACACACACACACACACCCTGAACCTCACACACACACACACACACCCCCACACACACACACACACGCACACACACACACACACACCCTGAACCTGACACACACCCTGAACCTCACACACACTCTTACTCACACACACACACACACACACACACCCATACACACACCCTGAACCTCACACACACACACAGAGGCAGAGAGACACGCCCGATTTGTTCCTGTTGCCGTGCCAACGCCACACCTGTGAGTGTGTTCTCTCAGTCATAATTTAATTACTGGTTCTGCTCTTTGGACTTTAGTCACGTTCCGACCAGAACCTTCTGATTTGTCTCAGTTTGGTGTCAGAGCAGCAGAGACGATAATAACAGAAGGAAATGATTTTTTTTTATCTGCTGGGTTTGGAAACATACCAGTCAGCTATACTGGTCCCAGTATTGACCAGTTACAGACTGAAATCTGAGTGAACTGGGAATCATCAATAGAACCACGCCTGGGTTAAAGCTGCCAATAAAAAGTATTAACCTCTTTAATGTTTGACCCTCTTTATTGATACTGATAAGATCCACAGCGCTACATTATGATGTCACCAGATGACCTTTGACCCCATCCAATCACTGAACAGATGCTGAGAACAGATAAAACTTTCTCCAGCTGAACAGAAACAAAACTGAAGTTATTATCTTTGGACCTAAAGAGGAGCGATCTAGATGTATAGATCTACATTCATAGATCTAGAGTCAGGTTCCGTTCTTCTAGCTGGAAGCTAAAGATCAGGCTGACCTCTGACCTCTGACCTGACCCTTGGGTTCCACAGTGGACCTTCTCCTGGCTGCAGAACATTTCCAGAACCAGAGACTAAAGTCTCGGATCAGAGAAACTCATCCAGGCTTTAGTTTCTCTTTAGTGGCTTTGATTCCTGCAGCAGCGTCTTCACAGGTCTGATTGACAACCCAACGGTCCAGAACGCTGCTGCTGGAGTTCTGACTAGAACCAGGAGGATAGAGACACCATCCGGTTCTACATTAACCAGTTCTACATTAACCAGTTCTACATTAACCAGTTCTACACCACCCGGTTCTATATTCCTTCACAGAGAGACTTTAAATCCTGCTGTAGTTTATAAATCACTGAACGGATTAAAATCTGTTTTGGGTTCTTTGTCTTTTAGGATCCAGACTTTTTTCTGCTGTTTTTTGGATACAGAAGAAGCTCCGCCTTCATACAGATAAGTTTACTTCTAGATAGTGGTATTTTATTTCATAGTTTAAATAACATTTTGTTCTGTTTATGTTGGTCTCAGGGACAGGGGCGCTGCCAGGAATCTTGGGCCCCAGGACCAAAAATTAAATTGACCCCCCCCCCTCTCCTCCCCCACGCAGCTGCTGGTTTTTGAGTTTATCTGAACCATCAAAAGCGTCACAGTTTTAAAGCCTTGCTTTCTTTGGTCCAATACTGATACTAGCACAATATTTACTGCTCATCAACTTTACATCCAACAGTCCACATACAGGTTGCTTAAATATTTTCTACTAGTTTTAGATACTGAAATGTTTCTCCACCAGCAACAGTCAGAGGCAACATGTAAAATATAAATAAAGCAATCCAGACTTCTCATAAAACGTTATGTAGTTGCATTGTATTCAAGCTGTAGTTTGTAACTTTAATATAAAATATGTTTTCTCCATATTTGTTAAAAATGTCACCATGTCAGAAAATCTGTGAAAACAATCAATCTCCTCCACCTGCTCCCTGAACTGCTATTGCTAGCTAAAGTAATGCAACGTTCTGACCAAAACAACCAATCAGAACCAGGAGGAGGGTCTTAGCGCTGTCAATCAACCTCATTCACTCGCTGCTAAATGTGCTAATGGTGGAAAAACAACTTATCATTACAGGAAAAATGTTTATCTGCTGTCATTAGTAGCTATGCTAACTAGACTGAGCATTCACAACAGGCTGCGTTAGCTGCAGCATAGGGATGAGCAGCACCACAGGAGATTGTGATTGACAGCACTAAAACTCTCTTGTCTCTGATTGGTTGTTTCTAGAGAGAACTGGGAGAAAGCAGAGGAAATAGATTTTTCACAGATTATCTCTCATGCTATACTGTCACAACATAATGAGAGTTTTAACAAATATGTAAAATACATTTTTATAAAAGTTACTGCAGCTTCAATTTGACTAGGAGAGGAGAGAGGACGGGTCAGGAGGTCAGAGCTGCTGCTGACTGACTCACCTGTTGTTAAAGCTCAATACATGAATATGTTGGTCATTTCTTTCCTTAATTCATTAAATGTTAGTTAAAATGGAGGCAAACAGTCTGTAGCTAAGCTAACTATGCTAAATGGTTGATAATCTCACACAGTCTACCCACCTCTAGGAGAAAAACTGGGTTATAAAATGACACGTTTACCTTTTTCTCTCTCTCTCTATTTTTTGAAAACCTAACTTTATTATTTTTCTTAGCAGCATAATAACAGCCGCAGTCGTTCTTGTTTTCCACTGACTGCTGCTGAACATCGTCCAGCAGGAACCATTTCCTGCAGATCCAGGAGCTCCAGGGTAAATGTCTCCTGTTTGGTCTGGGAGGAGGAACGTTTAATTTTTACTGTTAAAAGCTATTTTTAAAAACACAAAATAATTAATTTTGTAATTGACAGGGCCCCATTTTTTAACATTTCTATGAACAAAAAAATAAATTGTGGAGGCCCCCTGTTGGTCAGGAGCCCTTTGAATTGTCATAACTTTCCCCCCATAGGAGCCCCTGCTCAGAGATCCTGAAGCTTGAAGCATTCCTGTGGTTGGTTCTTGTATTTTTTTTACCCTCAAGTTGTAAAAGAAGCTGCTCTTTCTACAGAAACCAACTTACTGGTTACTAGTTTGCTTTGTGTTACACCCAGTGCCAGTAATGATCCTTTATGTTGGGAATCCGGGGTTTTGGTTTCTGTGGGGTTTGTTATCCACCAGAGGGCGCCAGGAAACCGTCTCCAGTTGGAGGGCGTGGGTCCAGGTGCTGATCACTCACACCTGATCAGTCTCTCATCAGCCAGAGTTTAAAAGGAGCTGTTGCCAGTTCTGAGTGTTTTCCTTCCATGGTTCTCTAAGCCGCGCTATGCTAGCCTCTACAAGCCTCTACATCAGGGGGGCCCATAGTGGGTCCTGGAGGCCCGGCGTCCTGCATGTTTTAGTTCTCTCCCTGGTTTAACGCACCTGGAGCAAATGGTGGCTGTTAGAAGGCCTAAGAAGATCACTGACAAGCTGAAAAGTTTGTTACTACCATCAGGAAGAGAACTAAACCGTGCAGGATGCCGGCCCTCCAGGACAGACTTTGGGCTCCCCTGCTCTACAGCTTCGCTGTTTTAGTGTCTTGTCAAGTGCAGTGCTTGTTGGGACAGACGGTATTCTTTGTTTTGACTTGTTTCTTGAAAAACTAAAAGTCCTCTAGTGGCCTTTAGTTGAAAGTAGTTGGACAGTAGTGATGGGTAAATGAGGCGTCATGTATCGTTTCGACCCAAAGCAAAACTGTATTGATACTGTGTCGATGCTGCGTCACTGAATACTGACACCTGCTGGACATTAAAAATCTCTACAGGCAACGTAGTTGACAGACTGATTTGATGACTTAGTCTATACAATAAGATTGAAGTCATTGTATTTTATTGTATATTATATATTGTATTATTTCATATCTTCAGTTAAATTCAAAATATATTTTATATTTTTCGATACAGTCAATAAATAATGTGAACATGAACCAAGTGATGAAAATGAAAGTGAACATGTTTGGAATGAGGATGATGGTGGACTGTTTGTTTTTTTCCCACAAATCTTCATTTAAAAAAATAAGTTTTTCCAACATTTTGTAATTTAGTCTGTTCTGTTTTTTTTTTTTTTTGACACAACTTCTCCTGCTGTAGAAAAAAATTAAGTAAACAATACATTCATATGAAATAATTTATAAAAAGCAACTGAGTAATTTGTAGAATGGCTGTATACCTGAGTTTATCCAGGTGTATCTGGGACTTCATTCTCATGCTTTGCCCTATAAAGCCTCAGCATTGAGGAGGTGAATTTATTTAAATAAGACATTTCTGTCAAACATATGCGACACTTAACCTGCAGAACATAATATGAAAGTAAAGTAAGACTCAATTTCAGCTGAATTTGGATTCAGATAGATCAAGTACAAACTGAAAAGAACCGGATGAAACAACGAAATGAAAACTTGTTTTCCGATGTAAGATCAAAATGGTCCCACACTGCGGAAAACTTTCGTTTGCCTTCAGGCTCCATAGTTGATGCCGTACAATAAAAGATAAAGAATCTTTTTGGTAAATGCATCCTGTTGACAGATTCGCTTCCTTATAAACACAGTTTGGCGCGTCAGCGTCATTTCAAAACAGTTCCTGTATCGGTCACGTGACTTGCTGAAATCAATATGCGCACCGACGCGGGTTTTGGTCTATGGGCTTGATGCACGAGCGGCGCATCGGTGTTGCCGGACCCATCACTAGTGGACAGGAAAGTGGGTAATGACCGAGGGGAAGACCTGCTGCAAATGTCGCCAGGCTGGAAATGGAACCTGGGACCTCGGCCACCAGGACTAAGCCTCCATACGTGGGTCGTGCTTTGAGTGTTTCAGAGCCTTAAGGAATACCACGCACAAACATTCATTGAATTTTTAAGGGAACATTGAATGTTGGTGAGCTCTTTAAGCGTTTCCTGGTGAACTGTGAGGGTCTGTTGCCCAGAACCAAACTGATGACAGTCATGTGTGCTGCCTTTTGTTTTCCTGAAGCCATCCCACTTCGAAAGATCACAGCACCTGCCACAGGTAGCCAAGGCGCTAATGAAGTTCTTAACATTTGGTCTGAGCAATTTTCAGTCTAAACTCTTTAATCAGACTCTACATTGTGGCAACAGTGAAACCACTCCTGAAGTTCAATGTCAAAATTGCTTCTTGACTGTTGAATATCGACACCATGCCAACCCTTGTTCAGTTTCCACACAACAGTCAAGTTTGTGGTTCAACTAGTACAACAGGAAGAATGTTTTAGTGTGGCAACAGTTCCCACCTGGGGCTTTATGCTCTAGCTCGGGCGAACTCAGGTAACTGCAGTATTAAAGCCAGTAAACCAACTGAACTCAAAACATTTATATACTGGCTCTTTGACTTGATATTGACAAGGCCTGGCCTAGTCAATATCTACATGAAACAGCTTTGATCTAAACCTTTTATATATATCATACTGTATATTTAGAGTGAAATTAAGAGACCACTGCACTGTTATTCCACCAAATATTGTTTCTGAGCTCTTCCTGAGTTAAAACATTAGTATTTGTCATGAATTGTTTTGGTTGCGTTCTCATTTTCTGCAAATAAATGCTGCATTTTTGGTCAGAATTTCAGAGACATGTTGTGGTTCATAGAATAAAAGAACAATGTTCATTTGACTCAAACATGTACCTTGAAGTTTTAGCATGAGCTGTGCTATACAACCTTCAGTACATAATGCACTTCTTAATTAATTTTCATTAAGACAGCACTTATAGATAAACATAAAAGAGAAAACAATTCTAGGAAAAACAGGTGGAGTCAGAGGTGAAGCTCCACCTCTAAATACTTTAACTTCACATAGACACATTAAAGTGAAACCTGTCAGAACATGAGCACAGCTGGAGGCCAGACAAACAAACTCAGCAGCTGAATCAAACACTGGTGAGAACGACCCAGGATATTTGTTGAGTTTTAGCAAGGAAGCACAGGACGCAGCACAGCAGTGAGTTTCAGCAGTGGAGGGAAGCTTCCCGAAAAGCTGTACTGACAATTCAGTAGCAATACTTGTACAAGTAAAAAGTAGCGATCCAAGACAGATCTTCGATGGACAGACGTACCAAGGCAGTTCAGAGAAATCAGTGAAAGCTACAGTCAAGCTTTTGGACTGAGAGGAAGCCAGAGTTCCCAGAGGACAAACAGAAAATGCAACATTTGTTTTCATGCAATCAGCTGCCATCCTGCAGTTCAATCAATCAGTGAATTTATAAAGACAAAAGTTAAAAAAAAGGATTTATATTTTTTCCCAATTCAAGAATAATTTCTAGGCTGTAATTTTTCATTACAGAGTTTCTTTCAATATTATGCTGAGTGAAGAAGTCGTGAACCAGACCTGATATTTAACAGAGACGGTTCCCTCTCAGTTGTTTGGGAACAGTTTGAGTCTGCTGCTTTTTGTGTTTGTGTTTTACAACCTTTGTTGGGACAATGTTCACATTGTTCTGTTGAAGTCCTTGCAAAGTTGCAGCGTGTTGAAATACTTATTTTCTTCAGTGTGTGTTGTTGACTGAAGTCAGTGATAGTCAAACCAGACCATTCTACTTGTGCAATAGTAAATACATTAAAATGTCCTCTAGAGTTTCATAGTGTGCAGCTGAACCAGTGGAACAGGATGAATATTTTTGTCTTTAGGAACCGTTCAGGCCTGAAGCTGGAGCCTCAGCTTACTGCTTACTAAAGGAGAGAAGAACCTTCAGCTCTCACTGAAATAGTGATGGAAAATTCATTGTTTATGCCTCCATAATTATAAAGATAATAAAGCACATAAGAAAAATGTTGGTGAAGATTCTCAGTGATCCTGAACATTGTAATTTTGAGATTTGTGTATGAAGGAAACTGAACTTCTCTTGTTAACTTGGAGACGTTTCCCTTCTCATCCAAAAGACTTCTTCAGTTCTGAAATTCAGGTTGGGAGAATCAAATTTATAGGATGTAATCAGGAATGATCACTGATGGAGGAATATCTAATATCTATTGTTGTCCCCAATGAGGCCTTCAGGGTTATTAGACTGGCCAGGGTCTCGTGACCTTGATGGTCTCATTAGTATCTAGGAAAAAATACCAACTTATACTGATAATGAAATGAAACAGATTTTATTTTATTTTGATTTTATCCATTAGTCTTTGAGGCCTGAGGTGTCAGCCATGTTTAATTTTGGCCTTAACTCATTCTGCATTTCATTGTTATGAATTATACTTTATTACTTGGTGGCACGTATGAAACTCAAACCTGATCTGGATCATAAAGTCTTAAAGTGAACCCGATGTGGTCAGACTGCACAGAATCTGAGCTCCCATGATCCTCATCTTCTCTGCAAACTGATTTTTCTACGATGTGGAATTTCAACATAAAACTGCAAAGTAAAAATAAAGCTTTACAACTTAATGTTCTCTTTTCTCAGAACCTGACAGCCGAGTGATGGGGGTCTTTATTTTAACCTTAAAAACCAAAATCCTACACTGTGAAATTAAATGACATCAGATTTAAAAAGTGCTTTTCAACAGTCAAAGGTTTCTCAAAGTCACTTGTCACGGTACTACAGTAAATAATGTAGCAACACTTTAAATTATGATTAGAAGAATCTATTTCTGAAATTTACAGTGTTTCCTGGAAACAATCTTCCAGGAAGTGGCCTCAACATAACCAGGAAACCCCAAATTGGGCTTATTAGCAGTAAAAGAAAGGTGGTGTAAATGTTTCTTGACTTAAATCTTGACACTTCACCAACTTTGGTTCAGTTTTCAGTTTGTGGACCAACCAGACCAACATCTGGACTTTGACTAAGCCCTTTGAAAGCATTGATAGACTTTGATAATAACCTTTATTTATCCAGGTTTGTCCCATTGATATCAAAGGATCTCTTCTACAAGAGAGACCTGGCCAAGACTGGCAGCATGCGAAATGACAGAAAAAAACTAAACTATATATACAGTATATATATATATATATATATATATATATATATATATATATATCCATCATCTTACACCCTCGTCCCTGTGGGAGGTGAGTCGGGGGGTGATGGTGCCTCTCTCTAGTGAGACGTTTCAGGCAAGAGGCGGGGTCAGCCAGGACAGGTCGCCAGCCTATCGCAGGGCAACACAGAGACAGACAGGAAAACACAAACACACACCTGTGGAGAATTTAGAGAGACCAATTAACCTGACAGTCGTGTTTCTGGACTGTGGGAGGAAGCCGGAGTACCAGGAGAGAACCCACCATGCACAGGGAGAACATGCAGACTGCATGCAGAAAGACCCGGGTCGGGAATCGAACCCAGGACCTTCTTGCTGCAAGGCAACAGTTCTACCAACTGCTTCCAATCTTCTATTGTCCAGTTTTGGTGAGCCTGTGTGAATTGTAGCCTCAGTTAGGAGGCAGCCGGTCTGGTCTGCTGCTGCTGTAGCCCAACAGCCTCACGGTTTGAAGTTTTGTGCGTTCACAGATGCTCTTCTGCATGCCTCAGTTGTAAGCAGTGATTATTTGAGTTACTGTTCTATCAGCTCCAACCAGTCTGGCTGTTTTCCTCTGACTTCAACAAGGCATTTGCACCCACAGAACAGCCGCTCACTGACTACTTTCTTTTTCTGATGACTCTGTAAACCCTAGTGATGGTTGTCCATGAAAATCCCAGCAGATCAGCAGTTTCTGAAATACTCAGACCAGCCTGTCTGGCACCATCAACCATGCCACGTTTAGAGTCACTAAAACCTCCTTTCTTCTCCGTTCTGATGCTCAGTCTGAACTGCAGCAGGTCGTTTTGGCCATGTCTACAGGCCTCCATGCATTAAGTTGCTGCCATGTGATCAGTGACGTTGTGCGGTGAGATTCATAGCTGGTGAGGCTCTGACTTAATCATAATCAGATTTACAAATATAGGCCCCCGGCATGTTGTTGTTTACAAACTTGGACATGTAGATATTATTACTTTCATGCTCAACCGCAAAGGGAAAAACCGTTAAAGTAAAACTCAAAACTTCTTCCTCGCTCTCTATATCAGCGCAGCTACGCACAGACTCGTTGCCATAGCAACTGAGAACAACGGCCCTAAAAACCCACTGAAACATTTCCCACACAAAGAGCAGAACATTCAGTCTGTTGCAGCAGTTTGGTTTTAGGCTTAATGTTTATTTTGTGATTATTAATAAGTGATTGTTGTGGAACGAGGAGAAAACTATAAATATATCGCTGCACTTTACTGTCTGGCTAGCACCGTGGCTAGCTCCACGGCTAGCACCACGGCTAGCTCCATGGCTAGCTCCATGTCTAGCACCACAGCTAGCACCACGGCTAGCTCTATGGCTAGCTCCACAGCTAGCACCACGGCTAGCTCCATGGCTAGCACCACAACTAGCACTATGGCTAGCTCCACGGCTAGCTCCATGGATAGCTCCACGGCTAGCTCCACGGCTAGCACCACAGCTAGCTCCACGGCTAGCTCCACAGATAGCTCCACGGCTAGCTCCATGGCTAGCACCACGGCTAGCTCCATGGCTAGCTCCACGGATAGCTCCATGGCTAGCTCCACGGATAGCTCCACGGCTAGCTCCACGGATAGCTCCACGGCTAGCTCCACGGCTAGCTCCACGGCTAGCACCATGGCTAGCTCCACGGCTAGCTCCATGGCTAGCACCATGGCTAGCTCCACGGCTAGCACCATGGCTAGCTCCACGGCTAGCACCATGGTTAGCTCCACGGCTAGCTCGCTGTCTCTTACTCTGCAGTTGTGGAGTCTCAGTGTCTGGGATCATGAGCGCCCCCTGCCATGAGACCAGAGAACTGCCTGCCTCACCGAGTTTGTTCTCCGGTTTCTGATCGCTGCTCATCAGTTACACACACAGTTGGTGACAAAAAACACTGAACATCATATAGATAAGCTAAATTATGGAAAATCAGTTCATATATTAAATGTTTTTAACCATTTTATTGTTGGCATACAGACAGGAGGAGCATGGTCTCATAGAATAGCAGCCAGTGAGTTAGGGAGAAGTTGATCAATCTCAGGTGAGGCTCAACTTCCTGCTGCCTCACCTGCTGCGCTTCTGAGCATTTGAATGGGAAATTAAGAAAATTCAGCGATTTTGAAGAAAACATAATCAAAATTGGTTAGTGTTGTGTGTCGTGGTAATAAAGAGTCCTGTTGATTTCGCAGATATCTTGGTTTAATAACAACCGTTAGCCGCTAGCATACAGACCAGTAACGCGTGGAAACAAACCCAAGTGCCTGAACGAATGACTACCTCATCCCATGCGCGCATGCGCAGAACAAGAACTACGGCATCTCTAAAAGCCCAATATTACTGTGTGGACAGTCAATATTCGACAGTTAAGCTAAATGAAAAATAAATACTTCATAGTACAAACCACGTGGTGAAAATAGCATTATAAATTATTTGATAATTATATATTATTTTTCCATGATGACAGGTGAAGCTCTGCCTCCCCTGACCACACCTCACTGCATGTGATTGGCTGATTTGACATTTGTGTTAATGAGCAGCTGGACAGGTGTACCTAATAAAGTGGCCAGTGAGTGTATACTGAATACAGAACCTAAACCTAAAAAATCTGAAAATATAGAAATAGATTAAAGGTGTGAAAGAAGAATTTCAGATGTCTGAATCTCATAAAACTCTAGTGAGAGCATGTTTATGCTATAGCATTCTAATATAGCATGTCTAGTATAGAAAATGCTTGGATGGATATCTATTCCTCAACCTTCCACACATTCAGCATATTTTAATTATATTATCTTTGACCGCATGCAAGGCAGTGAAAATCTTTAATTTTCACAGAATTAATAACATTCTGCAATAAAAAGTTGTGTTTAGTCTGTATAAACTGCTGTCCAGCCTTATTTTCTTGTATCACAAACAGATTTTGTTTCACTGTGTTTTATGCTTTTGTTCAGAGTGAAGATGAAGAAAGAAGACATCTTGAACACTTTGGAAGAATTAGGTCAGGAAGAGTTTGATAAATTCAAGTGGTTCCTGCAGCAACCTGAGACTCTTCCTGAACTCCCAGCAATCAAGAAAAAACACCTGGAAGGAGCAAAAACCTTTGACATGGTGGACTTGGTGGTGCAGATATACACACTTGATCGATGCAGGGAGGTGTTCTTCACGGTTTTAAAGAAAATAAAAAGAAATGACCTGAGGAACAGATTGTTAAAAGATTGGATGGGGGAGACGGAGGCTGAAGTTCAGGAGATGATCCAGGAGAGACGACTGAAGATCCAGGAGATCAGAGAGTCGGTGAAGATCAGTAAAGATGCTGCAGACAGAGAGAAAGCAGAAGGTGTTCAGGTCTTCACGGCTCTGATAGAGTCTGCTGAGAGAGGCCTGAAGGAGCTCCTCAAGGAGATCCAAGACAAACAGGAAACTACAGAGAAACAGGCTGAAGACTTCATCAGAGATCTGGAACAGGAGATCTCTGAGCTGAAGAAGAGGAGCTCTGAGGTCAAGCAGCTCTCACAGGATGAAGATCACCTCCACCTCCTCCAAAGCTTCTCCTCCCTGAAAGATGCTCCACCCACCAAGACCTGGACAGAGGTCAGAGTTCATCCACCATTATATGAGGGGACTGTGGTGAGAGCTGTGGCTCTGTTTGAACAGAATAAGGAGAAGATATTGGAGATGAAGAGGATCCAGCAGTTTGCAGTGGATGTGACTCTGGATCCTGATACGGCTCATCCTAACCTCATCCTGTCTGATGATAGAAAACAAGTTTACTGTGGGGACAAAGCGAAGAAACTTCCAGACAATCCAGAGAGATTTACTAAGTGTTTTAATGTTTTAGGACAGCAGAGTTTCTCTTCAGGCAGATTTTACTTTGAGGTTCAGGTTAAAGGAAAAACTAAATGGACTTTAGCAGTGGTTAGAGAGTCTGTTGACAGGAAAGGAAAAATCAACCTCAGTCCTCAGAACGGTTTCTGGACTGTTGGGTTGAGAAATGGAAATTCTTACAAAGCTGCTGCTGGACCTCCAGTCCGTCTCCAGCTCCATCCTGGTCCTCAGAAGGTGGGGGTGTTTGTGGATTATGAGGAGGGTCTGGTCTCCTTCTATGATGTAGATGCTGCTGCAATGATCTACTCCTTTACTGGCTGCTGCTTCAAGGAGAAACTCTACCCATACTTTAGTCCCTGCCTTAGTGATGAAGGTAAAAACTCTGCTCCTCTGATCATCTGTCCTGTTAACCAGGCTGGTTGTTGATCTGATGAATCTCCATGAAGAATCAATCTGAGACTCTGCAGTAAAATCCTAATATGATCGCCTGATTAGCTCAGCTTTAAATTCAGCTCCTCTCATGTCCTCAGATCTTACATCCATCTAGAACTTCCTTTATATATTATTTATAAAAGTACTTATGATCAGAGAGAAAACATAAAACAAAGTTATATTAAAGAAGCAGCAGTTGTCCTTTAGTTCCAGATCCAGTCTGTTGTTCTGCTTTAAAATATAAAACTAGAAACTCAAAGAAACTAAATTAAAGCTAACAGTAAAATAAAACTGAAGGAAAAATTCATAACTAATCATATGAAAACAGTTATTCACTGTAAACATTATGTGTTAAAGAGGTCCGGCTGATACTTTTATAACTGGGCCAGTTAGAAGCAGGTTTTATTCCAGGTTCTGGACCAGAACCAGAACCAGAACCAGTCACATGTTCCTCCTGCCGCCATTTTTATTGTTTCTAACTGAACTGTTGGTAGAATGACTGAGTAAAAGTGACATATATGGAGAATCATTGATTCTATTTCAGTGTTTTTATCTCGACTATGTTGTGTTTAAATGTATTTCTTGACTTTATTGAAACTTATTTTAACTGATGCTCAGATTAATTCTGTATTTTATTCTGGAGAAACTGGTGTAACTAATAATGGTATCAGGGGAACCTGGTTGATTGGAAACTAATAAAAATGACATATCAGAACTCTTTGGTTACGTGAACTTGGAGTAAAGCTGCATTATGATCTGACAAATGGAGAATGTAACAGATTTTTCTACAAAAGATGACGTGGAACAAAAATACAACGATTGGTTAAAACAGGTTCAGATCAAAAATGAATCCTCGGTTTATGCCCAGATTTAGATAAATCTGTTATTTAATCAGAAAAGGCTTCATGACTTTCATTCTGCTATGAAAAGCAGATTGAGAAGACACCACTGTCCTCTGTGTGTTGATGTTTCTGATGTTTTGTCAGGTCTGCAGCTTTATTCCCTTTAAACAGCCATCGTTCCTCTTTATAAATGCAGAACTATATTTATGCAGGTTCCAAGATGCCTCGTTGTTCTGTTTGATGGACAGTAAATAATATTCATCACAGAGGACTTTCATTTCTGCATCAGAAGAAGTTGTTGGAACGTTTTGGTGATACGGTCGCAGGTTCACACCCATAAGCATGGATGGTAATGTTTCCAGGAGGGCGAGGAAGTTTGTTTAAACCTTTAGAGAAAGAACAAATCAGGGCTAAGAGAGCTGCTACACCACGATGCTACCACGAGGGGTGCTATTCTAGAACAAGCGCTTTAATTAAAGAGGGATACAATGATTACAGTGATTTATGATTTAAAAAGTACATTGTTTTACCTACCACTCTTTATATAACATATAAAAAACGGAAATAGGTCTTTATATGTTATAGTGTATCCATGATATATGTGGTTTCTAACTAATTTTTCTGATCTATTTTCACCATTAAAACCAATATTTATAAACACTGACAATTATTACAGTATTGATTTATAGGATTATAAATTATATTTTTAATGCTACAAACAGAATTAAATTTTTGTTTTATTTTTGTGAAAGGCAAAAAATAAAATAAAATAAAATAAAATAAAATAAAATAAAATAAAATACAACTCCTACACCAGAAATCCTTGCACTGGTAGCTGGAGAAACACGAAACAGTGTAATTCCTCCTCCGGACCAGATGGTGGCGGTACAGATTTATTACTAACCGGTAGGATTTGAGGGAAATCAACGTTTTCTTATGTTTCTGTCAGTTTGTGGGATTCCAGAGAGACATTCCTAATTTCTGACTTCATTGTGAGTAAAGAAAATTGTGTTTATCGTGCTTTATTTGTTATTAACCCCGTTTTGTGTCTCTGTGAGGGAAAGTAAGCGTCTCCGAAGACAAAACTGCTGTTAGCACACGGCTAATATTAGCTTAGCATGCATTACTTGTGCTAGCAGTTAAATGTAATGTTTATATAATGTTATAATTAAAAGGAATCAGGAAGTAGCTCCCTGGCGTAATAGTGCTTATAATGAGTGCGTAATGTGTGAAAGTTACAACTAAAAGAGGTAAAATGTTAACAGTAGCTGGACTTGCCCTCTTTTATCCCCGGTTCCGACCTTCTTGGATCCACTTTTGAAGTTTATAAAACAATTTCTATAAATGATCTGGGAAGTGAATAAGGTCGTCTAATGCAGTTAAATATATCCGCTGGAGTTTCTGAACATCACCTCCGGACGCACATACCGTCACCATGTACATGTGGCCAGATTTAGTCAGACAGAAATCAGCTTACATTTTCCACTAACTGTTTCCTGGGAAATCATCTCAACTCTCTGCTGGGTAGTCCAGTCCAGATGGGACCAGTTCTGGTTCCCTGGCCTCAGTTCTGGCTAAATAAAACTTAATTTATAGCAGTTTAAACTCATTGCATGTCCACACAGTCTAAAAAATGGAATTGGATGTTTCCAGTATTCTCTATTTTTTTCTTTACATATTTTACATTATTCATCAGAAACTACAGACTGTCTATCAGTCTGTAGACTGTCTAAACTACAGACTGTCTGTCAGTCTGTAGACTGTCTAAACTACAGTCTGTCAGTCTGTAGTTTCTGCAGGTTTGCTTTAAGCTTGATCCTTAAAGCTGGACCTCAGTAGAAAATATTTGCACCAAGTTATGTTTCTGTTTTTTTCTTTTTTTACCTGATTAAATTAAGCTAAATTGTATGAAGGACTGATCCTGCCAAAATAAATATAGAAATGAATATAGAGCTTGATAATTTATTTGACAAATGTTGCACCCAAAAATTTAAACCTTTCCCAGCTTAGTTGACAAAGTGTGACATAAATGCTAATTTTCAATAGTATAAATGTAACTTCATCACATTTTCTATTTCATTTCTAATGTTATTGTTTTATTAATAAGTTTCCCTTTTTATTTCATTATTAGTTTATTTTTTTCATATTTGACATTCATTTAGTACATTTTTATTCATATATATATATATATATATATATACAGATGTTGGACAATGAAACTGAAACACCTCTCATTTTAGTGTGGGAGGTTTCATGGCTAAATTGGACCAGCCTGGTGGCCAATCTTCATTAATTGCACATTGAACCAATAAGAGCAGAGTGTGAAGGTCCAATTAGCAGGGTAAGAGCCCAGTTTTGCTCAAAATATTGCAATGCACACAACATTATGGGTGACATACCAGAGTTCAAAAGAGGACAAATTGTTGGTTTACGTCTTGCTGGCGCATCTGTGACCAAGACAGCAAGTCTTTGTGATGTATCAAGAGCCACGGTATCCAGGGTAATGTCAGCATACCACCAAGAAGGACAAACCACATCCAACAGGATTAACTGTGGACGCAAGAGGAAGCTGTCTGAAAGGGATGTTCGGGTGCTAACCCAGAATGTATCCAAAAAACATAAAACCACGGCTGCCCAAATCACGGCAGAATTAAATGTGCACCTCAACTCTCCTGTTTCCACCAAAACTGTCCGTCGGGAGCTCCACAGGGTCAATATACACGGCCGGGCTGCTATAGCCAAACCTTTGGTCACTCGTGCCAATGCCAAACGTCGTTTTCAATGGTGCCAGGAGCGCAAATCTTGGGCTGTGGACAATGTGAAACATGTATTGTTCTCTGATGAGTCCACCTTTACTGTTTTCCCCACATCCGGGAGAGTTGCGGTGTGGAGAAGCCCCAAAGAAGCGTACCACCCAGACTGTTGCATGCCCAGAGTGAAGCATGGGGGTGGATCAGTGATGGTTTGGGCTGCCATATCATGGCATTCCCTTGGCCCCATACTTGTGCTAGATGGGCGCGTCACTGCCAAGGACTACCGAACCATTCTGGAGGACCATGTGCATCCAATGGTTCAAACATTGTATCCTGAAGGCGGTGACTTGTATCAGGATGACAATGCACCAATACACACAGCAAGACTGGTGAAAGATTGGTTTGATGAACATGAAGGTGAAGTTGAACATCTCCCATGGCCTGCACAGTCACCAGATCTAAATATTATTGAGCCACTTTGGAGGAGCGAGTCAGGAAACATTTTCCTCCACCAGCATCACGTCGTGACCTGGCCACTATCCTGCAAGAAGAATGGCTTAAAATCCCTCTGACCACTGTGCAGGACTTGTATATGTCATTCCCATGACGAATTGACGCTGTATTGGCCGCAAAAGGAGGCCCTACACCATGCTAATAAGTTATTGTGGTCTAAAACCAGGTGTTTCAGTTTCATTGTCCAACCCCTGTATATATATATATATATATATATATACAGTTAGGGCCAGAAATATTTGGACAGTGACACAAGTTTTGTTATTTTAGCTGTTTACAAAAACATGTTCAGAAATACAATTATATATATAATATGGGCTGAAAGTGCACACTCCCAGCTGCAATATGAGAGTTTCCACATCCAAATCGGAGAAAGGGTTTAGGAATCATAGCTCTGTAATGCATAGCCTCCTCTTTTTCAAGGGACCAAAAGTAATTGGACAATGGACTCTAAGGGCTGCAATTAATTCAGAAGGCGTCTCCCTCGTTAACCTGTAATCAATTAAGTAGTTAAAAGGTCTGGGGTTGATTCCAGGTGTGTGGTTTTGCATTTGGAAGCTGTTGCTGTGACCAGACAACATGCGGTCAAAGGAACTCTCAATTGAGGTGAAGCAGAACATCCTGAGGCTGAAAAAAAAGAAAAAATCCATCAGAGAGATAGCAGACATGCTTGGAGTAGCAAAATCAACAGTCGGGTACATTCTGAGAAAAAAGGAATTCACTGGTGAGCTTGGGAACTCAAAAAGGCCTGGGCGTCCACGGAAGACAACGGTGGTGGATGATCGCCGCATACTTTCTTTGGTGAAGAAGAACCCGTTCACAACATCAACTGAAGTCCAGAACACTCTCAGGGAAGTAGGTGTATCTGTCTCTAAGTCAACAGTAAAGAGAAGACTCCATGAAAGTAAATACAAAGGGTTCACATCTAGATGCAAACCATTCATCAATTCCAAAAATAGACAGGCCAGAGTTAAATTTGCCGAAAAACACCTCAAGAAGCCAGCCCAGTTCTGGAAAAGTATTCTATGGACAGATGAGACAAAGATCAACCTGTACCAGAATGATGGGAAGAAAAAAGTTTGGAGAAGAAAGGGAACGGCACATGATCCAAAGCACACCACATCCTCTGTAAAACATGGTGGAGGCAACGTGATGGCATGGGCATGCATGGCTTTCAATGGCACTGGGTCACTTGTGTTTATTGATGACATAACAGCAGACAAGAGTAGCCGGATGAATTCTGAAGTGTACCGGGATATACTTTCAGCCCAGATTCAGCCAAATGCTGCAAAGTTGATCGGACGGCGCTTCACAGTACAGATGGACAATGACCCCAAGCATACAGCCAAAGCTACCCAGGAGTTCATGAGTGCAAAAAAGTGGAACATTCTGCAATGGCCAAGTCAATCACCAGATCTTAACCCAATTGAGCATGCATTTCACTTGCTCAAATCCAGACTTCGGACGGAAAGACCCACAAACAAGCAAGACCTGAAGGCTGCGGCTGTAAAGGCCTGGCAAAGCATTAAGAAGGAGGAAACCCAGCGTTTGGTGATGTCCATGGGTTCCAGACTTAAGGCAGTGATTGCCTCCAAAGGATTCGCAACAAAATATTGAAAAAAAACTATTTTGTTTGGGTTATGTTTATTTGTCCAATTACTTTTGAGCTCCTAAAATGTGGAGTGTTTGTAAAGAAATGTGTACAATTCCTACATTTTCTATCAGATATTTTTGTTCAACCCTTTAAATTAAACGTTACAATCTGCACTTGAATTCTGTTGTAGAGGTTTCATTTCAAATTCAATGCGGTGGCATGCAGAGCCCAACTCGCGAAAATTGTGTTACTGTCCAAATATTTCTGGCCCTAACTGTATATATATATATATATTGGATGCAGTATTTGGCACATTACTTCATCCATCTATTTACTTATTTCTTTATTTATTGCTAATTTTGGCAGGATCAGTCCTCCATACATTTGGACCAGAAGTCAGTGGACAAACCCTGAACTTCAGTTGAAATATTTACTGCCACTTTGATTAAAATGGTTTGTGTAACTTTAAGGTGGGATCAAAGGAGGACCGTCTCCTTCCTGGCGTTCCATCATGGCGGACATCAAGAACTTCCTGTACGCCTGGTGCGGGAAGAAGAAGCTAACTCCCAGCTACGACATCCGAGCTGCAGGAAACAAGAACAGGCAGAAGTTCATGTGTGAAGTGAGTCCTCCATCGCTGTTCAGCAGCAGCTCCACACTTCAGTTCTGACCCGAGTCTCTCCTCCTGCAGGTCCGAGTCGACGGCTTCAACTACATCGGGATGGGGAACTCCACCAACAAGAAGGACGCTCAGACCAACGCTGCCCGGGACTTCGTTAACTATCTGGTCCGGGTCGGAGAGATAAACGCAGCCGAGGTCCCAGCCATCGGGGTCAGTGTTCTGGTTACCCAGCACAACAAAGCTCATTAATTATATTTTTTTCACACTTTGTTTATTAGGTTTTTAACAAATTGTTCAGTTATATGACTCTCATCTCCATGTAAAACAAACTGCACAACTTTCTTTAAAACAAAGGAATGAAGTAGACGAGCAGACTCCACTCACATCAAGGTGACAGAAAACAGGAAATAAGATAAAATAACCTTTTTCAAATAAAGCATGTCACTATTGCCATTTCCATTGAGTTAGTTTTGTATATCTGTGTGTAAAGAGGACAAAGTTCATTCTTTGAATGTGTTCAAGTCGTACCTGAAGACCGTCGACATTTTGTCCACCTGGTCCTGTCACAATGCAGGACAATTAATGGTCCCAGAAGTTATTGTAATAAATGACAATATTGTTGATTTGAGACCATTTTCAACTAATATAGTGGCATAATAATGCAAGGACACATTCTCAAAGATAAATATCCAGAAGAAATAAATAACAACAGAAACAACAAAATAAAATGATCATGAAGTCTCTGCAAACAGCTTTGTCCTTCCAAAAACTGTGTAGTTGAGACCAAATTGCCAGAATGAAACTTTTGTCATCCAGTCTGGTAGGAAGAGAGGAAAATCATGTAAAAGGAAAATTATAGAGCTTGTTTTAATTCATCAAGCGATTAATTGATTTATTGCTTACTGCAACAGATTTATGTCCAACTCAAGAACTTCAAGTCAGAGTCATCCCCAGTCACCCCAGGTGTTCCTCAGGGTTCTGGTTCTGGTCCTCTGCTGTTTATCATGATTCTTCTTCCACTTGGTCTTGTTTCCAGAAGATCATTTTTCCTGCTGTGCTAATGAGACCCGGCTGCATCCTTCCACCATTCTTCTCTTCAGATTACCTCTGTGAAATTAAATCATGGTCAAAACTTTCCTAAACTGAACTAAACAGAATTTCTCCATAATTCAGATTTTCTGCCATCATTTAAATCTAACCTTAAAACTCATTTCTTCAAACTGGCTTTTTCTGTCTAATGTCATTTCTTTCTAACATTAATTTAGCTTTTTATTGATCTAAACCTTTTTATCGTTTTATATTTTTATTTTTCTGTTCTGTGTTTCTCGTTCAGATAAAGTGTTTTATTATTATTCAGTCAGAACCCTCTAAAGGTTGGAACTAATTGTCGGTTCTGGACCTGCAGGTCGGTCCTCCTGCAGGTGACCAGCCGGACGGAGGAGGAGGAGAAACCTTCGGGAACCTTCCTCCCAGCGGCCCTCTGCCTCCTCACCTGGTTGTTAAAGAGGAACAAGGTAAGTCCTGTTTGGATCAGAACTGAACACAGAACCTCTGGGAGTTCTCACTCTGGTTTATGTTTCAGGGGAAACTGGCGTCAGTGGACCGGTTCCAGGAGTAACTGGACTGGGTTACTCAGGTGGGGGAGGAGGAGCGGAGTGGGAGCGAGGAGCCAACCTGAAGGAGTACTACGCCCGCAGGGACGAGCAGGAGGCCCAGGCGGTACCAGGCTGGGGTCGGGCTGGGTTTCTGAGGCTGAACCGGTTCCATCTGATGGATCTGTTCTCCTTCTCAGACTCTGGAGTCGGAGGAGGTGGATCTGAACGCCAACCTGCACGGAAACTGGACCCTGGAGAACGCCAAGGCCCGTCTGAACCAGTTCTTCCAGAAGGAGAAAACCAGTGCTGAGTATAAGTACAGCCAAGTGGGACCGGACCACAACAGGTCTGGACCGGAGGACCGGCTGGGTCTAAGAACCGCAGCAGAACTTCAGACCAGATCCAGACTGAGCTGTTAGACACAGGAACCGGGCCGGGTTTTCACATCTTATCATAGATTCTGATCGTGTCTGTCATGAACGCCTGAGTCAGAAATATTAGGATAATAATCTGGTAAAAATCTGGTAATGATCTGATAATAATCTGGTAATAATCTGAGATCGCAGCATGAAGAAATGTTTCTGCTGAAGTCTGGATTGGGTCTGAGGTTCTGTTCGGACTTTAAGTTAAGCTTTTCTGTGGTTCTCTTTACTCTGAAACATCAGTTCCTCCTGATCAAGCACAAGGCGACAGTAGAAAGAAAAGACCCACTTTGAACAGAAAGAGCTCTCCAACAGAACCAGAACCAGACTTGGTAGACGGAGCAAATGGACTGAACCGGGATTACTTTCTGCTTCAGTGGGTTATCCAGGAGAGGAAGAGCAGAACCGGGCCGGACTGCTTCTCACTTTCTAATCCCTGATGAACCAGAACCGGCCCATCAGAGGTTCTGGTCTGTGTATCCAACCTCAGCTGGACTCCTTCTCTTCCTCCTGGGCCGGGTCGGAGGCCGGGATGAAACCGGGCGGTCGGCAGGAAGTTCTGCATGTTTTTGTGCTGGACGGCTCAAACCCAGAGACCTCCAGGGTGTGTCGGCTACACCAGAGCGGTCTCAGAACCTCTGACCAGAACCCAAACACCAGAACCAGCTTCACCTTTGGTACCCTGCTGTAGACCTCTGTGTTCACCAACCTGTTCGTACTGGGTCCAGGTTGACCCCTCTGAGGTCCTGGTCGGTACCAGATGTTTAGCTGGTGAATCGGGTCGAACCTGCTAAAAACAAGGTGACACCAGAACTCACAACCGAACCGAAGTAAGACATGGGACGGCATTTAGACGCTCTAAAGCGGTCCCATGGGCGGGAGTGAAGGGGGCGGGGGTCATGGTGATGGGGGGGCAGGATGAAGGGGCGGGGCTAATATGAGAGGTGGGGTCATGGGGGGGGGGGGGGGGGGGCAGGATGAAGGGGTGGGGCTAATATGAGAGGTGGGGTCAGGGGGAGGGGGGCAGGGTGAAGGGGCGGGGCTAATATGAGGGTCAGCTGCAGTCTGGTTGTGATTTCTGGTGTCACTGCAGGGCAGAGCTGCTGCTGCTGCTGCTGCTGCTGCTGCTGGTGGTAAATGATCCGGAAAGTCCCGCAGAAACACATGCAGACTTCCTGCCGGTGGCGCCACAGGTGAGTTCTGCTCCTCACCGGACCACCATGATGAAGATAATGATGATGATGATAATGGCGATGTGCTTTTATTTTGGTGAGCACAGGAAGTGAAGCAGGATGTTTGTGTTGCAGGAGCTTCATCGCGGAGATGCAGCTGTTTGTGAGGCAGTTGGGCAGAAGTAAGAGCTCCTCTCAGAACCAGCGGCCCGGTCCAGTACGTGGTTCTGGTTCTGGTTAACCCGCTGCTCTGGTTCCCCTCAGAGATCACGGCCCGGGAGCACGGCTCCAACAAGAAGCTGGCGGCCCAGTCCTGCGCGCTGTCCGTGGTCCGGCAGCTGTACCACCTGGGGGTCATCGAGCCATACTCCGGGGTCACCAAGAAGAAGGAGGGCGAGACGGTACCAGCTGCGGTCGGACCACTCCAGCCATCAGAACCGGAGCAGAACCTGACCCTCTGTTTGTCTGTTCCAGCTGGAGGCCTACGAGGTCAACGTGGCTCCAGACCTGCAGCAGCAGCTGGCCGCCGTGGTCCAGGAGCTGGGAGTCCACATCCCCCCGCCTGTGAGTCCCCTCAACCGGGTCCGCCTCAGAACCATCAGAACCAGCTGGTCCGGTTCTGATGGGCCGGGCTGGGTGGGCTCAGAACGATGAATAAGAAACAGATCTGAGTCAGTACAGGAAATGGGTTGTTCTGTCCAGGACCCGGTACCAGAGACCCGGTACCAGAGGGCCTAGACTGATTGGACCTTTTTATTGAGGATTGTTTATGATCATTAATCGGACCACAGTGAGTTCTGTGTGAAATGAATCCGGTTCTGAGCAGAACCTTTAACTGTTCAGTGACTGGTTCTGAATCCAAAATTATCAGTTTCATATCAACAGTAAAAAATAAACAGCAGCTTCTAAAGAAAGTTCTGTTGGACCTGAGACAGATCATGACATGATTATTTCTGTTCCTGCTAACTATCAACGACCTGCAGCTGATGCCTTCACTGACGTTAATAAATGTGGGAGTTTTCAGCTTCAGCGTTAACCTGCTGATCAAACCCTCCAGTAAAAGTTGGATCGTTTTAAAGCAGAACCTGGTGGTTGTAGTTTCCTTCCTGGCCTGCAGAGGGCAGTAACAACCTGAACTGTGTCGTTTCAGCCTGCGGACCCCGGCGCCCCGGTGTCTCTGGTCCAGGGAAAGATGGCCGCCTTCGAGCCGTCTCAGAAGCAGAGCAGCAGCGGCGTCGTCCCCTGGTCACCGCCGCAGGTCAACTGGAACCCCTGGACCAGCAGCAACATCGACGAGGGACCACTGGCCTACGTAGGAGACCCTCGCTCCTCCTGTTCTGACAGGTCCCGGTCGGGTCCGGTCGGGTCCTGACTTGTGGTTCTTCCGGTCCAGTGCACTCCGGAGCAGATCAGCGGCGATCTCCACGACGAGCTGATGTACCAACTGGAACACGATGAGAACCTGCAGAAGGTCCGCCCGCCTCGCCGATCCTCCGCCGCCGTCTCGGCCCGACCCAAACGTTTACCCGCCTCCTGCCGTCCTCCAGATCCTGTCGGCGCGAGCGCAGCTTCCTGTCCAGCAGTTTGAGGAGGAGATCATGGCGACAGTGGAGCAGAACCCGGTGGTGATCATCAGAGGAGCGACGGGCTGCGGCAAAACCACGCAGGTCCCACAGTACATCCTGGACCGCTTCATCAAGGGCGGCCGCGCCTCCGACTGCAACATCGTGGTCACGCAGGTAGAACCCGACCCGTTTCCACGGCTCTGAGCTCAGACCCGGTTCTGACCCGATCCCTCTGCAGCCCCGGCGGATCAGCGCCGTGTCTGTGGCCGAGCGGGTCGCCTACGAGAGAGGAGAGGACCTGGGGAAGAGCTGCGGCTACAGCGTCCGCTTCGAGTCCGTCCTGCCGCGGCCGCACGCCAGCGTCCTGTTCTGCACCGTCGGTACGCAGAGCTGCCAGCAGGGGGAGCCCTGCTGCAGGTCACAGCCCAGAACCACACACACTGAGGATAAATGATTATTGGTCTGAGTTTAAAAGGACGAAACCTGAATCTAGCTGCAGACTTTCTGATCAGCTGAACCTAAAATAACTTTTTAATTCTATTTAAACAAGAAAATCTTTGACTCAAAGTCTCATATTCAAGAGACTCTGGTTTGTTTTGGGCTCCTGACTGCAGTTTGAGAATTTTGCCAACACGCACAAACAGCCGAGTCCCAGCAGAAAAACTTTCTTGTTGTTGAGAGAAAAACCTAAAAACTGTTTGACTTCCTTTCAAAAACTGAGTCTAACATTTATTACAGCTGCATTTCTACCAAAATCTCATCAATTCATTCCTTTCATTAAAGTATCTCATGCCTGGGGGACTGGAGCTAAAATGACCAAAACAGAGAAGAAATGTAAATAATTTTAGCTTAAATCCAAGACAAAAACTAATAATTTCCAGCTAAAACATATTTAAATCTACTGACATAAAAGTAAATAAACCCAAGCTAAAGTTGGAGGAAAAAGTTTTATTGGTTTTTATCTCTGTGGTGATTAAACTGACTTTATTCTGAGCTGTTAGATGTGAGGAGTAAACGTTCCCGTCTCCAGGTGTTCTCCTCCGGAAGCTGGAAGCAGGAATCCGGGGGATCAGCCACGTCATCGTCGATGAGATCCATGAGAGAGACATCAACGTGAGTTCACCCGACCGGACCCGGACCCGGACCCGGACCCACTCTGAGGTTTCTCACCGTGTTTCTGCCGCTGCAGACGGACTTCCTGCTGGTGGTCCTCAGGGACGTGATCCAGGCCTTCCCGGACGTCCGCATCATCCTGATGTCGGCCACCATCGACACCACCATGTTCAGGGAATACTTCTTCAACTGCCCCATCATCGAGGTGTTCGGCCGGACCTTCCCTGTTCAAGGTGAGCCCCGCCTGGTCCAGACGGATCCATCTGGTTCTGGTTCTTCTGCAGGACGGTAAATGGAGCCACATGTTACCGTAAAAACCTGTCAAGTGTGGATACTAGCATTAGCATGCTAACCCCTGAGGTCGGATAAATTTTATGTCTCATTTGTTTTCACGTTTGGTCGTCCTGCTCTTATTACTCTAAAATAGTCAAATGAAGCAGAAAAAGAAACAGAGTTTTTACTGTTGGCGAGTCTCAGGTTCATCAGCTGGAAGGAGATAAAGACGTCCTAATGGCTAGCATTAGCTCCATTACAACCATGGCAGCCATTTTTGAAAAATATCCACCAGAGAAAAGGAAACACAAGACCAAGAAAATGTTTTCTATGGTTCGAAATATTTAGGATGTGAATTGATGCCAAACATGTTCAGATAATCTGTGATTTTCATGCAGAAATTAATCTTCCATTTAGAAAAATCTAAAATATGACTGTTATGGGTCCAGTTATGTACGATTATATTGGAAGTTTTAGTTAAAATATGAATTTTCCTTGACAACCATGGCAGCCATCTTGAATTTTTCATTGCCATCCCCTGGGATCGTCTCCTCCCAGTGAGGTTCTTGTGCCTGGATGTGAAATATTTGGCTGAAATATCCGGTTTGTCTCAGAGTATTTCCTGGAAGACTGCATCCAGATGACTAACTTCGTCTCCCCGCCAATGGACCGGAAGAAGAAGGACAAAGACGAGGACGGCGGAGACGATGACGTGAGGACGCTGAGTCTGATGGGGTTCTGAGGGCCTCCAACCTGGTTCTGGTTCTGGTTCTGGTTGTCACCTGTCCTCTCTGCAGACCAACTGTAACCTGATCTGCGGGTCGGACTACACGGCGGAGACGAAGCGCTCCATGGCTCAGATCAGTGAGAAGGAGACGTCGTTTGAGCTGGTGGAGGCGCTGCTGAGGTACATCGAGACGCTGCAGGTGGCCGGCGCCGTTCTGGTCTTCCTGCCCGGCTGGAACCTCATCTACTCCATGCAGCGGCACCTGGAGACCAACCCGCACTTCGGTACCGGAACCCGCCCTTCTGGCGCCAGAATCTCCTCCAGACGTGAGCTAACGCAGCAGTGTCGTTCTGATTCCAGGAAGTAGCCGGTACCGCATCCTGCCGCTGCACAGCCAGATCCCCAGGGAGGAGCAGAGGCGGGTGTTCGAGCCGGTTCCGGACAGCGTCACCAAGGTGGGTTCTGGGAAACGCCGGGAGCCGCTCCGCTTCCCGGTGGACAGGAAGTTGATTCTTGGCCCGTCGTTTCAGGTCATCCTGTCCACCAACATCGCTGAGACCAGCATCACCATCAACGACGTCGTCTACGTCATCGACTCCTGCAAGTAAGAGCTCGGCCCCCTGACCTCCTGACCCCTGACCTCCTGCCGTCCGGCCCTGGTTCCCTCCAGATTAACCTGAGTTTGTCCCGACAGGCAGAAGGTGAAGCTCTTCACCTCCCATAACAACATGACCAACTACGCCACCGTCTGGGCCTCTAAGACCAACCTGGAGCAGAGGAAGGGCCGCGCCGGCCGAGTGCGCCCCGGCTTCTGCTTCCACCTGTGCAGTCGCGCTCGCTTCGACAAGTAGGCCGGCCGACCCGGACGCATCCGGAACCGCCGCGTGCCGCGAACGCCATCATGTGTTTATGTTCCCCACAGGCTGGAGACGCACATGACCCCCGAGATCTTCAGGACGCCGCTGCACGAGGTGGCGCTCAGCATCAAGCTGCTGAGGCTCGGAGGCATCGGCAACTTCCTGTCCAAGGCCATCGAACCGCCGCCGCTGGACGCCGTCATCGAGGCGGAGTTCACACTCAGAGGTGGGAGGGGCTTTGGGGATTCAGAGACGTTTCATCTCTTCCAGCTCAGGACAGACAGGCCTGAATATTCTCCTGAAAGCCTCCAGGGGGCGCTGTGTGGAGAGGCTGCTTCATCTGCTGCTCTGATTTTAACTTCTACTGGAGTTTCCATCCATCCATCCATCTTCTTCCGCTTATCCGAGGTCGGGTCGCGGGGGTAGCAGCTTCAGAAGGGAGGCCCAGACTTCCCTCTCCCCAGCCACTTCTTCCAGCTCTTCCGGGGGAATCCCGAGGCGTTCCCAGGCCAGCCGAGAGACATAGTCCCTCCAGCGTGTCCTGGGTCTTCCCCGGGGCCTCCTCCCGGTGGGACGTGCCCGGAACACCTCACCAGGGAGGCGTCCAGGAGGCATCCTGACCAGATGCCCGAGCCACCTCAACTGGCTCCTCTCGATGTGAAGGAGCAGCGGCTCTACTCTGAGTCCCTCCCGGATGACTGAGCTTCTCACCCTATCTCTAAGGGAGAGCCCAGACACCCTACGGAGAAAACCCATTTCGGCCGCTTGTATCCGCGATCTCGTTCTTTCGGTCATGATCCAAAGCTCATGACCATAGATGAGGGTGGGAACGTAGATCGACCGGTAAATCGAGAGCTTCGCTTTTTGGCTCAGCTCTCTCTTCACCACGACGGACCGGTACAGCGCCCGCTTGACAGCAGACGCTGCGCCAATCCGCCTGTCGATCTCCCGCTCCCTTCTTCCCCCAGTCGTGAACAAGATCCCGAGGTACTTGAACTCCTCCACTTGGGGCAGGACACCCCCCCTGACCCGGAGAAGGCACTCTACCCTTTTCCGGCTCAAGACCATGGCCTCGGATTTGGAGGCACTGATCCCCGCTTCACACTTGGCTGCGAACCGCTCCAGCGAGAGCTGCAGATCACGATCTGATGAAGCCAAAAGGACCACATCGTCTGCAAAAAGCAGAGATGTGATCCTAAGGCCACCAAATCGGATCCCCTCAACACCTTGGCTGCGCCTAGAAATTCTGTCCATGAAAGTGATGAACAGAATCGGTGACAAAGGGCAGCCCTGGCAGAGTCCAACTCTCACCGGAAACGAGCCCGACTTACTGCCGGCAATGCGGACCAGACTCTGACTCCGGTCATACAGGGACCTGACAGCCCGTATCAAAGGGCCCGGTACCCCATACTCCCGGAGAACCCCCCACAGGGCTCCCCGAGGGACACGGTCGAACGCCTTTTCCAAGTCCACAAAACACATGTAGACTGGTTGGGCGAACTCCCATGCACCCTCCAGGACCATGCCGAGGGTGTAGAGCTGGTCCAGTGTTCCACGACCAGGACGAAAACCACACTGCTCTTCCTGAATCCGAGGTTCGACTATCCGACGGACCCTCCTCTCCAGGACCCCCGAATAGACCTTGCCAGGGAGGCTTAAGAGTGTGACCCCTCTATAATTGGAGCACACCCTCCGGTCTCCCTTTTTGAACAGGGGGACCACCACCCCGGTCTGCCAGTCCAGGGGAACTGCCCCCGATGTCAATGCGATATTGCAGAGTCGCGTCAGCCAACACAACCCTACAACATCCAGAGCCTTAAGGAACTCCGGGCGGATCTCATCCACCCCCGGAGCCTTGCCACCGAGGAGCTTCTCAACCACCTCGGCGACCTCGTCCCCAGAGATTGGAGAGCCCAACCCAGAGTCCCCAGGCTCAGCTTCATCAATGGAAGGCATGTTGGTGGGATTGAGGAGGTCTTCGAAGTACTCTGCCCACCGGCCCACAACGTCCCGAGTAGAGGTCAGCAGCACACCATCCCCACTATAAACAGTGTTGGTGCTGCACCGCTTCCCCCCCCTGAGACGCCGGATGGTGGACCATAATCGCCTCGAAGCCGTACGGAAGTCTTTCTCCATGGCCTCTCCAAACTCCTTCCACGCCCGAGTTTTTGCCTCAGCAACCACCCGAGCCGCATGCCGCTTCGCCCGCCGGTACCCATCAGCTGCTTCCGGAGTCCCACAGGCCAAAAAGGCCCGATAGGACTCCTTCTTCAGCCTGACGGCATCCCTCACCGAAGGTGTCCACCAACGGGTTCGAGGGTTGCCGCCGCGACAGGCACCGACAACCTTGCGGCCACAGCTCCGACCGGCCGCCTCGACAATGGAGGCACGGAACATGGTCCACTCAGACTCCATGTCCCCCACCTCCCCCGGGACGTGTTCGAAGTTTTGCCGGAGATGGGAGTTAAAGCTCCGTCTCACAGGGGATTCCACCAGACGTTCCCAGCAGACCCTCACAACACGTTTGGGCCTGCCAGGTCTGACCGGCTTTCTCCCCCACCACCGGAGCCAACTCACCACCAGGTAGTGGTCAGTGGACAGCTCCGCACCTCTCTTCACCCGAGTGTCCAAGACATACGGCCGCAGATCCGATGAAACGATGACAAAGTCGATCATCGAACTGCGGCCTAGGGTGTCCTGGTGCCAAGTGCACATATGGACACCCTTATGCCTGAACATGGTGTTCGTTATGGACAATCCATGGCGAGCACAGAAGTCCAGCAACAGAACACAGCTCGAGTTCAGGTCGGGCGGGCCGTTCCTCCCAACCACGCCCCTCCAGGTCTCACTGTCATTGCCCACGTGAGCATTGAAGTCCCCCAGCAGAACAAGGGAGTCCCCAGGAGGGGCACTCTCCAGTACTCCCTCTAAGGACTCCAAAAAGGGTGGGTAATGTGAACTGTCGTTCGGCCCGTAAGCACAAACGACAGTCAGGACCCGTCCCCCCACCCGTAGGCGGAGGGATGCTACCCTCTCGTTCACCGGGGTAAACCGCAACGTACAGGCGCCGAGATGGGGAGCAACAAGTATGCCCACTCCTGCCCGTCGCCTCTCACCTTGGGCAACTCCAGAGTGGAAGTATGTCCAGCCCCTCTCAAGGAGACTGGTTCCAGAACCAGAGCCATGCGTCGAGGTGAGACCGACTATTTCTAGCCGGAACCTCTCGACCTCACACACTAGCTCCGGCTCCTTCCCCACCAGAGAGGTGACATTCTATGTCCCAAGAGCTTCTGCAACCGAGGATCGGACCGCCAGGGTCCCCTCCCTTGGCCGCCACCCATCACACAGTGCACCCGACCCCTTTGGCCCCTCCCACGGGTGGTAGGCCCATGGGAGGGGGGGCCCATGTTTCCTCTTCGGGCTGAGCCCGGCCGGGCTCCATGGGTAAAAGCTCGGCCACCAGACGCTCGCCATCGTGCCCCCCCTCCAGGCCTGGCTCCAGAGTGGGGCCCCAGTGACCCGCGTCCGGGCGAGGGAACACCAAGTCCAAAGTTTTCCTTCGTCATTGGGGTCTTCGGGCTGCACTTTGTCTGGTCCCTCACCTAGGACCTGTCTGTCTTGGGTGACCCTACCAGGGGCATGAAGCCCCAGACAGCATAGCTCCTAGGATCATTGGGGCCCTCAAACCCTCCACCATGATAAGGTGGCAGCCCACGGAGGAGACTGGAGTTTAAGGTTGTCTAATAAATATTTTACACAAAAAGTGAGACTAAAAAAATGATTAATGGACTGCAGGTGTAATTATGTTATAATCTGGTAATAATGGTGACATTCATGTTAGAGCTGAGTAAATAAAGTTTATTATAAAATATAATCAGGGTTTTAAAATCATCTTCTGGCAACAAATGACCTGACTTATTATTTTAATAAGGTGATTAAATGTCAATTAATTTGAAAACCTAAAAAACTGGATTAATCAGATTACACTGTAAAAGCAACACGAACCAATCATATAGAGAAAAAATACTTTTAAAAACATTTCTGACAAAAACAAAATATTTAAAATAAAATTAATTGAAAACAAAGTGATCACATTAAATCTATTTACTGTTATAGACAAACTGAAAATTAAAAAACATTTCATTCTTATTTATGTTTAAATTGTGTTAATGTGGAAAATGTGAATGTTCATGTGTAACTGGTCTAACTGGGTCTAACTGGTTCTCCTGGTCAAACGTGTTCTACAGGTCTAACTGGTGTGACTGGTTTTACCTGTCTCACTGATTCAGCTGTGTCTGACTGGTTCTCCTGGTTCTACTGGTCTAACTTGTGTAACTGGTCTAACTGGTTCCTCTCCAGATCTGGACGCCCTGGACTCCAACGATGAGCTGACTCCGTTGGGTCGGATTCTGGCCCGGCTGCCCATCGAGCCTCGGCTGGGGAAGATGATGATCATGGGCTGCATCTTCCAGTCGGTGTCTGCCGCTCCGTTCTTCTTCTGCAGCCTCTCCAGCTCTCTGACGGCTCTCTGTCGCCCCCCAGTGTCGGAGACGCCATGTGCACCATCTCGGCCGCTTCCTGTTTCCCGGAGCCGTTCGTCAACGACGGGAAGCGCCTCGGCTTCGTCCACAGGAACTTCTCCGGCAGCCGCTTCTCGGACCACGTGGCGCTGCTGTCGGTCTTCCAGGCCTGGGACGACGTCAGGTGAGCCAGCAGAACCGCCGCCCGTCGGTTCTGTCGGACCTGACATCAGAACTAAATCAGTTAATTTCATTATAAAATAGAACGAGCTCAATCATTTCCATTTGCATGATTTAGTTTTTCTATTTTCTCTTTTTTTTCTTCCAAAGTTCTTGAGTTTGATGTGTTGGTCAGTGTTGGTCAGTGTTAGCATGGTAAAGGTCAAAGTGCTTTACATAAAAAAAACACAAAAATAAAGTCATAAATCGTCATTCAGTCACCAGTGGAGAAACAAGAAACAAACATTAGATATTGTCCAGTTATATCATCATTATCATGCAGAAACATGAGTTGGCCTAATCAAAGCCCGGCTGTTGTCCTGGTTCTGCTCAGGGTTAACGGTGAAGAGGCTGAGAACCGTTTCTGTGAACACAAACGTCTCAACATGTCCACCCTGAGGATGACCTGGGAGGCCAAGGTGCAGCTGAAGGACATCCTGGTGAACTCTGGGTTTCCTGAAGGTACCTGAACGCCCCGCGGCGGTCTGCCGAGCCCCGGCTCAGTGACGACGACGGTCCGTTTCCTCCCGCAGGCTGCCTGATGACCCAGATGTTCAACACGGTGGGACCCGACAACAACCTGGACGTGGTGGTGTCTCTGCTGACCTACGGCTCCTACCCCAACGTCTGTTTCCACAAGGAGAAGAGGAAGATCCTGACCACCGAGGGCCGCAACGCGCTCATCCACAAGTCCTCCGTCAACTGCCCCTTCAGCAGCCACGACATCAACTACCCCTCCCCCTTCTTCGTCTTCGGAGAGAAGGTGGGCGGCGCCGCCACGGCTGGACTCCTGCGGGTCTGGAGGCGCCCGGCTGAGGTTCTGGTTCTGTTTCAGATCCGGACCCGGGCCATCTCGGCTAAGGGGATGACGCTGGTGAGTCCGCTGCAGCTGTTGCTGTTCGCCTGCAAGAAGATCAGCTCCAACGGGGAAATCGTGGAGCTGGACGACTGGTGAGACCACGGAGGATCCAGGGACCGGTTCTGGTGGAGGACCGGTTCTGATGGGGGTCCGATTCTGGTGGAGGACCGGTTCAGCGGGGGGACCGGATCAGCACCAGATTATCAGCAGATATCATCATCATAGAGGGAAATAATCCCGCCTGTGTTTCTTTCATTGGTTCTGATGGTTCTGATGGTTCTGGATCTCACAGAATATTTAGGATGTTTCCCTCCTGATGATCCGGTAGACCCGGTTCTGTTTGGACCGTAACTGCAGCATGTTCCATTTCGGTTCATTAGGACTGAAGGATCAGTGGATTACTGAAATAATCGTTAACTGGGTTCAAACTGAAAAAGGACAAAATAACTAAATATTCAGAAACCAAAACATTTACGATGAAAACGTTTGTAAATCTAGCAGAACTCCTCAGCTTCACCTGATCCTTCCCCTCATGTCGGCGTTTTTCCTCCAGGATCAAGCTGAAGATCCGCCATGAGGCGGCGGGCGCCGTCGCCGCCCTGCGGGCCGGCCTGGAGGCTCTGGTGGTGGAGGTCACCAAGGACCCAGAGTTCATCAACCAGCTGGACCAGGGCAACGAGAAGCTGCTCAACGCCATCAGACAGGTGTCCAAACCCTCCGCCGCCGGGATCAACCTGATGGCCGCCAACCAGAGGTACCGGAGAGGCCGTTGGTTTGATTCCCACACCCCGACCTGCTGAGATCCAGCTAAAGGGTCTGCTGTCTGTCTGCAGGATGGGGGACGGACCGCGACCTCCCAAGATGGCGCGCTTTGATGGAGGAGGAGGAGGATACGGAGGAAGAGGAGGATATGGAGGAGGGGGGGGGTACAGAGGAGGAGGAGGGGGGTACGGAGGGTACCGGGGGGGAGGAGGGTACCGAGGGGGTGGGGGTTATGGGGGAGGAGGCGGGTATAGGGGCGGAGGCTTCAGGGGAGGATATGGAGGAGGAGGTTATAGAGGGGGAGGGGGTTACAGAGGGGGATATTAAACAGAGTGAGACCTCCTGTCATTCAGCAGATCTTTGTTAATGTTGGTCAGAGTGAACTTTCCTCCGTCTGTTTCTCTGGAGACTCCATGTTTGTTTATGTTGATGTTTCCAATAAATCTGAGATGTTTCCACCTGAAGCTGCTTCATCTTCATCACCTGCTCTTCATCATCTGCTCTTCATCTTCATCATCTGCTCTTCATCTTCATCGCCTGCTCTTCATCTTCATCGCCTGCCTTTGATCGGACCTGAAACCTGATGAACAGATCAAACTGCATGTGTAGTTCTCTAGAAGCACCAGCAGGGGGCGGAGTTTGACGTCTCGTCTTCCTCCAGATTCTTCTCTTGCAGAAAGTTAAAAACATCTGAGAATAATAATAAATGTGGAACACTTGGTAAAGTTCAATGAATTTAAAGTTGGATTAGGTTCGGTTTTGTAGTATAAACTGTTCAGATGTTTATTTAAAATGATTTTTATCCCATTTAGTCCTTTAATGATCTACCTGAGTCCTGGAGTTTTGACCTGCTGTGATCAATCAGCAGGTCATTGATCAGCTGATCGTTGATGGGACAAAGACTTGAAGTTTGATCCTCTAATCTGGAAACGTCCTGCACCGTGGATGAGTTTTTTGTTTTTAATTAACTCTGGTATCAAGACTCAAAGATCCAGAGACATTTTGGTCCAAAACAAAAACACCTGAATGTTGCTGCATCCTGTTTCCAACAGGAGGAAAATGTTTGACAGATAATAAATAATCATAAATAAAATGTTCCCGTTAGTGAACAGTTCCCTCCTGCTTCAGTGTTTTCCTTGGAATAAACTGATTTCCGGGATCAGGTGTTCCTCAGGGCTCGTTCTTTGGTCCCTCCTGGTTTTTATCCGGCTCCGTTTTTACAGAATCACCGATATGCAGATGACGAGTTGATCTTCTAATCAAGCTTCATTCTGGTTCAAACTGACCAAGCTAAATATTTTTCTGCTCGTCGTGTTTTTAAGTTCATGATATTTTGAGGGTTTTTGTTATTGTTGGTCTTTATAATTTAACAAAATGCTGAACAACTAAAACCGATGCAGGTCAGTTCAGCACATGGCAGTGAGAAAGAAAATATGAAGATCTTACATTTTGTTTTTCACAGTTCCAGTTGTTTCATAGATTATTAAACTATAAAAACAGATTTTTATTACTGCACATGAAAAAGTCCCTATAGGAAAAAAATGGAACTTTAAACATTGTTTTCATTCTATTAAAATGTTTTTCTATCATTAGTGGCAGGAAGCTGCAGCACCCAGAGAGAACTGGGATTCAAACCCACAACCTTTTGCTGCAAGGCACCAGAGCGACCAACCGGCTCACCGTTCATTAAGACGAATCTCATCGCTGGCAGGTTTAAACCTTTCAAGACGTTTAATGAGAGTAGAATCATTTTTAAAAATAAAAATGTTTTTATTTACATTGTAATAAAAATATCAGAATGAATTATTCTGTAAAAACCAAAGTGTAAATTTTTTATTACTATCACAGAAACCAAACATTTCCTCTGATTTTATGGTTTGTTTGGTTTCAGATGAACTAAACTAAACAGCCTGATGGAAACTAAAAGGCAGAGAAATCAAATCAAAAAGGGAAATGTTATATCTAAAAGATATTTATGAATATTTGATCCATATCCTCTGTGATGGACTGGAGACCTGTTCAGGTGACGATGGATGGATGGATGGATGATCCATATCTTGAATATTGTGGAATAACATAAATCCTGTGCAGTGCTTCATTTGTCCGCTAGGGGTCTCTGTCCTCCAGCTCTTCAGCCCGCTGCTCCTCCAGTGAGGGAAGTTAATCCCAGCAGGATCTAAATCTGCTC
The DNA here is from genome assembly GCF_003331165.1 of Xiphophorus hellerii. NCBI lineage: Eukaryota > Metazoa > Chordata > Actinopteri > Cyprinodontiformes > Poeciliidae > Xiphophorus > Xiphophorus hellerii. The sequence continues at coordinate 29,900,610 of NC_045677.1, forward strand.
CAGGATCAGTTTTATGTTTATCAAACACAAGTTTATCTCCGGGAATTCCTCCTCCAGTTTTCCTAAATCTGGGAGTTTTTCCAAGCAGCAGCAACTTCAACTCTGATCGAAATATTAAACACGTGATTCGGCGCAGACCGGACTTTGAAAAGTGTGCCGAATGTTTAAGTTTGCGCAGTGATTGCGGGTGCGCAGCGGCTCTGCGGTGATTTGGTGACTCCGGAGGAAGAGGCGGACTCTTCTCCGCAGCCTGTGCGCCTCGGAGCTGCGCAGTAGCGGACTGGGTGTAGTCTGGACTCCCGTCTTTTCCTGCTGGAGTTGTGGGTGCATGGCGGCGGACACAAAGAGCTGAGAGCGACCTCGGACAGCCAGAGAGCAGCAGCAGAACGCCGGGAAGCCGGAGCCACCAGACGCTCCTCGTTTTCCAGGTTCTCCAGTCCGGGATCGTTCCTGCGGGAAACTGTCGGGGAAAACTTTGGGAAAGTTTCGGGAGAGCTCCGACGGGAGTTTTGCGGCCGATCGGGAGGACGGAGCGGGCGGGCAGGATGCAGAACCTGATCCGGGCTCTGGTGGCGTGCAGCTGGCTGGCCGCGGTGTGCGTCCGCGGCGCCATGGATGAATGCGCGGACGAGCAGGGCCGACAGCAGCGCTGCATGCCGGAGTTCGTGAACGCGGCCTTCAACGTGACGGTGGAGGCCACCAACACCTGCGGCTCCCCGCCGGAGGAGTACTGCGTCCAGACCGGCGCCACCGGGGTCACCAAGTCCTGCCACATCTGCGACGCGCGGGACCCCCGGAACCACCACAACGCCGCGTACCTGACCGACTACAACAACCAGCAGGACGCCACCTGGTGGCAGAGCCAGACCATGCTGGCGGGGATCCAGTACCCCAACTCCATCAACCTCACCCTACACCTCGGTAAGAGCACACACACTGCGCCAACACACACTGCAAAACACACACTGCGCCAACACACACTGCAAAACACACACTGCGCCGTTTGGAGACCTTGGTCACGAAAAATCTGAAAATTGGTTTTCACTGAGGTGCAGCTGCTGTCTGGAAGGATTTAGGGACTTTTGGGGCAAATTACGGACTTTTGGGGCAGATTATTGACTTGGGGGCAGATTAGAGACTTCTGGGACAGATTAGGGACTTTGGGGGCAAATTAGGGACTTCTGGGACAGATCAGGGACTTCTGGGGCAGATCGGGGACTTTTGGGGCAGATTAGAGACTTCTGGGACAGATTAGAGACTTTGGGGGCAGCTTAGGGACCTTTGGGACAGATCAGGGACTTTTGGGACAGATTAGGGACTTTTGGGGCAAATTAGGGACTTTTGGGGCAGATTAGAGACTTCTGGGACAGATTAGAGACTTTGGGGGCAGCTTAGGGACTTTTGGGACAGATCAGGGACTTTGGGGGCAGATCAGGGACTTTTGGGGCAGATGAGGGACTTTGGGGGCAGATTAGAGACTTCTGGGACAGATTAGGGACTTTGGGGGCAGATTAGGGACTTCTGGGTGACTGTCAGGAACTTTACTGCAGATCATTCTGACCTCAGATCATTTAAATCTGCAGGCTGTGATGGATCTCTGGGCCTTTGTGTTCAGGAGTTTTGTCATTGGGGTTCTGGATGGTTCTGATCCGGGGCTCGGCTCAGACCAGTTGCTGCTCAGCTAGACCTGCAGAGTTCTGATGTACCAACCACCTTTGAACGCATCATCTGGTGTTAGATTCAGGTTCTCTGGGAGATCTTTGGGTGTAAATGTCGGGTTCTGAGGCTGCAGATGTTTCTGCTGAAGAGCCTGAATGAAATAAATGAAATAAGAAAAAGAAAATGACAAAATATGATGAAAATGTCAGAGTCCATAAACATAGATGTCTGCACTTCCTGGTCTCTGTTAAGGGTGATCTGTTAATGGTGATCTATTAACGGTGATCTATTAACGGTGATCTGTTAACGGTGATCTGTTGACGGTGATCTGTTAACGGTGATCTGTTAACGGTGATCTATTAACGGTGATCTGTTGACGGTGATCTATTAACTACGATCTGTTGACGTGATCTATTAATGGTGATCTGTTAACGGTGATCTGTTAACGGTGATCTGTTGACGTGATCTGTTAACGGTGATCTGTTAATGGTGATCTATTAACGGTGATCTGTTAACGGTGATCTGTTAACGGTGATCTGTTGACGGTGATCTATTAACGGTGATCTGTTGACGGTGATCTATTAACGGTGATCTGTTGACGGTGATCTATTAACGGTTATCTGTTAACGGTGATCTGTTAACGGCGATCTATTAACGGTGATCTGTTGACGGTGATCTATTAACAGTGATCTGTTGACGGTGATCTGTTGACGTGATCTGTTGACGGTGATCTGTTAACGGTGATCTGTTGACGTGATCTTTTAACGGTGATCTGTTAATGGTGATCTGTTAACGGTGATCTGTTGACGTGATCTTTTAACGGTGATCTGTTAATGGTGATCTATTAACGGCGATCTGTTGACGTGATCTATTAACGTGATCTGTTGACGGCGATCTATTAACGGTGATCTGTTAACGGTGATCTGTTAATGGTGATCTGTTAACGGTGATCTGTTAACGGTGATCTGTTAACGGTGATCTGTTGACGTGATCTATTAACGGCGATCTGTTGACGTGATCTATTAACGGTGATCTGTTAACGGTGATCTGTTGACGTGATCTATTAACGGTGATCTGTTGACGGTGATCTGTTAACGGTGATCTGTTGACGGTTATCTATTGACGGTGATCTGTTAACGGTGATCTGTTAACGGTGATCTGTTGACGGTTATCTATTAACGGTGATCTGTTAACGGTGATCTGTTGACGTGATCTATTAACGGTGATCTATTAACGGTGATCTGTTAACGGTGATCTGTTGACGGTTATCTATTGACGGTGATCTGTTAACAGTGATCTGTTGACGGTGACTGGAGTTTGTTGGGTTCAGCTGCGACTCGTTGGTGGAAACTGGATGGTTTTTATCTCCAGATGATTTAAAGAGTTCTGAAATTATTCCTGCATGTTTTGGATGTTTTTGTCATATTTCTGGTTATTAATGTTACAGCTGTTTGTTGATGACTAACTGAACTAACTGGACCTTTAACAGCAGTCGGGTGCAGATGTTTTCCCTTCACTGATTCCAGAGTCGATGTTCAGCAATGAGATTCCTGAGTGTTTGATCATCAGTTGGTCGGTTCTGGTCGGTTCTGGTCGTTTCCTTTGGTCCAAATCAGTTGATGAGTAACTTTATCTGGTGGTTCTGGTTCTTTTCACACAGAGAAAATTTTAATTGAACCAGAAACTGTAACTAGAATCCAGAGCAGGAGGTTCTGTCCACTAACGGGTCAGATGGACGTGGACACTGGTGGCTGTCTTCATCGTTGTCTTCATCGTTGTCTTCGTCGCTGTCTTCATCGTTGTCTTCCTCGTTGTCTTCATCGTTGTCTTCGTCGCTGTCTTCATCGTTGTCTTCCTCGTTGTCTTCCTCGTTGTCTTCATCGTTGTCTCGTCTCTGTTGGATGTTTTGTACCTGAATCTGTTTAATGTTTGAAACCAAGAAAACTTTTCTCTACTTTGTTTCTTCTGTGGATCTTGACCTTCTGACCTTCTGACCTTCTGACCTCCTGACCTTGTTTCTCAGTCGTGACTCTGAATCAGATTTATTGATTCGGTCGTGGAAGGAGGCTTTTCTTCCTGAATCTGTTTATTCTCAGAACCTCCAGCTGTCACCGACCAGAACCAGGAGGATCCAGCCTAACGCCATGAACCAAAATCTGACGGTTTGTTGGTCCTTCTGGTCAAGACCGACCCGATCGGGTCGGGTCGGGTCCTGACGTTGGACACCTGTCCTCTAAGGAGGACAAAGCTTCGTCTGTAATTTCAGGAAACCCGCCGTGAGCTCAGGGCTCCCTGTAACTTGGTGTGTTTGGACTCTTTGAAGTGCGGCAGGAAGGCGACGTGTTCTGACTCGACCGTGCAGAGACGGGCCCCGGGGCCACATGAAAGCGCCACAAAGAAGAAAACCTGCAGGAGGAGGAGGAATGGAGGCCTGGCGCTCTGCAGCTGAAAACCTGCAGTTAGTTTGAACCAGGACTGAGACAGTCTGCATCAAAAAGATCCTCAGACACCAGATCTGGATTTAAACTGTGTGAACAGCAACCAAAGTCTAAAAGAAACTCCTGACAGGAGCAGGAACTGGATGAAAGGCTGGATCAGAACCGGTCTAAAAACCTAAACTCAGACGTTCAGACGACTGCTTGGTCTCACAGCAGATGAAATCCTGCAGCAGTAACATCGGATCGGATCGGACCGAGCCGCTCTGGAGACACAAACTGAGGGCCAAACTCTCCAGATTCCTCCCTGAGGAAAAGCGCTGAAGTGTCCTGAGAGCGGATCAGAACAGCCGTCCTCTGAACTGGACCTCTGACGGCCGACAGACCCAACTAGACTATTCAACAGACAGACCCAGTTTAGAAACTCAGTTAGTCTAACGAGTCATCGGTCATAGTTTACATTAAACAAGTTGCTCATGTTGATCAAGTTGCTTCCTGCACAGCAGAAAAACCCAGAAGACGTCATGGTTCATCTTTTCTGGATGTTTTTCTTCTTATTAATTTTCATCAAAACGTTGAAACGTTTCCAGACATTGAGGCCCTTCAGTCGTTCCTGGTCTGAATCCTAACTTAGTTTAATGCTGTTTTCTTTGACTAGACACTTTATTTGATTATAGTGGAATAGAAATGTGTCGTAGAGAAATGCCAGATAAAATGTGGCCAAATGTTTCCACAGAGAAAACGACGCTGAAGCAGCAGAAATGAGGAACTTAGAGGAGGTTAAAGTCTCTCTACATAATTTGGATTTTTATGTCACACTGTTAAATGTTTCTGTTTTCTAAAACTAAAGATCAGATTCATAAAGCCTGAAGAGTTCAGGGTCTGAATATACATTTTAATGAGTTTATTTGGCGTAGAGAAGCGCCAGTAAAACCAGCAGAGGCGTTTTCACTGCAGGTCACAGAACTAACTTCACAGTTTCAGCTCAGTTGGCTTTTTGTCGAATGTTTCATTTTTAACTCAGGGCTACAGGCTATAAGAGAAAACTTTAGTCATTGAATCCTGGGAACTAAATGATCTGAATCAAACTTTTCTCTGGTTTGATGTTCAGTTTGTGGTGTTGGATCAGATTATTCTCTGATTAACATTTTGTCGTCGGTGTGGAGGATTAGAAACCAGGCTGTAAAATCTGCTTAGCAACTGTGACACTTGAAGAAGTCGGTCATGATCTTCTTGTTTTCCTTGTGCACAAAAATAACTTCCTGATTATAACAGATCAGATTGAAGCATTTATTTTAAGTCTTTATGTCGGGACCAGACTTTATACTTTAACAGTTATTAAAACCTGGAGACGTTTACAGGAAGCATCTAGATTAGATTTTCTTTACTTCCTGTACGGGTCCAGTGGAGCAGAGCTGATCAGCAGAGAGGAGGCGGCGATGAAATCCCAAAACAAGCGAATGCAGCAGATATTTGATCAGAAACAGAAACAGAATAATCTGATGTTTGTACCTGGAGCAGCAGATGGTGAATAAAGTTATTAACGGTGAAACCAGGATTAAAGGGAACAAAAGCAGGTTTTTATTCAGACATGTTTCAGTGATGTCATCGGCTTCAGGACAGTCTGGATAACGAATGAGGCGTTTATGGTCTGCATCATGTGTAGGAGAACTCGGCTTTGTGTTTTAACTTTGCAAAAAGGTCAAAAAAGAAAATAATAAACATGTTTCAGTGAATAAAGTCTCACATCTGAAGACTCTCCATCAAATGGAGCAGAACTCATCCAGTGGTTCTGAATCTACGACCCCTTCAGGAGCCCTGGATCTGTGTGGGAAAAGCGTGTTTCCCAACCAGTCCTGTTTTCCTGCCAGCTGCTGTAAATTACACCAATCTGAGCGCGAACCCAGGGCGGCGGGGGAGGGGGCGGCCGGGAGTCATCTGCTCCGGACTCGGCATTGTTTAGCGGCTCTGGAATGAGCTCAGCGTGGGAAACTGGGAAGTGTGGAGATTACTGGGCCGGCACAGCTGGAGCCGCTCAGCTGAGGAGACCAACGTTTCTCCAGCCTGAAGCTTCCCGACGCTCAGGATTCAGGAATCCGGGATGAGCCGAGGTTTTAGAGACGAGGCCCGGTGTTGTGGTTCCGACCCGTCTGAGGAGGTTCTGTTCGTCTGCCAGGAGTTCAGACTTCAAAGCAGCGAATAAACTTCCAGCTCAGATGATCTGGAATCTCCACATGACGCTGCGGCACAAAAAATCATCCTAAACATGACTTTATTTGGGTTTGTAATTATTTACAAAATCGTCAAAAATGAAAACAATAAACATGTTTTGAAGAATAAAGACTTTCATCTAAATCAGACAGAAATCTTCCAATAAACTCCTGAATCCTTCAGGAACCAAAACAATAATTATAGTTTATTTTTCTTATCAGGTTTGTGGCAATAAATCAGTTAAAAACAAGATGGATCCAAACAAACTCAATCGTTTCCATGTGGACGAGTTTTTATGTTTCTACTAAAAACTGGAGGAAAAACAAAACAAACTTTTGTTTACAGAGAATTTATAATTCATCTGTTTGTTGTTTTATTATGGATATTCAAAATGTCTTCCGGGTCCAAAGGTTCTGTAGAGTTTAAATGGATTTTTGACAAAGACTTTCTGCATTATTGTTATTATTATTATTATTATTAACATTATATTTCTGGGAAAAACAACATTACTGTTTATCGCAGTAACGTCTACGACAGTTCTGGTTCTGATTGGTCCTGGTTCTGGTTCTGAGTCGGTTCTGGTTCTGGTCCTGGTTCTGGTTCTGATTGGTCCTGGTTCTGGTTCTGAGTCGGTTCTGGTTCTGGTCCTGAGTCGGTCCCAGGGTTCAGACCAGAACTCCAGCAGTAGATCAGGTTCTGTTGCCGTTAGAAACAGAACTCTGACCCAGAAACCCGGTTTATCTCGGTGACCTTGGCGTCTCCAGCTGGAGGTCAAAGTGACTCCTTCCTGCAGAGAGGAGATTAAAGACAGAGAGGTCTCACTCTGATCTTTATCCAGTGGTTCTGGGTTTCCGGTTCAGTCTGGGTTCTGTTCGGGTCGCTGTCACTTTGTTTGGACCTTTCTGCAGCTGGGAAGGTTTTGCTGATAACTGAGGATCTCCGAACGAGATGCATCACTCTGTTCATTATTCATTACAGCTGCGACAGGCTGAGCCTCTCTGATTGGTTCTGATTCTCCCGGGAAGCGGATCCGACTCGGTTCGCCATCATCAGGTTTTGTTGCTTCCAGCTGAATAAATCAGCTGATGGGACGACGGCAGAGACGGTTAATGAGGCAGCCTGAGGCGACCTCTCACTCTGTCTGAAAACGAAGCACTGACTCACCTTCATCCTCCTCCTCTTCCTCCTCCTCGTCTTCGGTTCGAGTCATTTCAGGAATTCAGCCTTTTGCTCGGACCTGGAGGAACCCCCCCCAACACACACACACACACACTCTGGACGGGCCTGTGGATCAGAGGCCTTCAGGCTCTCAGTCCTCCTGACTGGAGCGAAGTGAGGAAGAGGAGGATTCATCTTCATCCCTCCTTGACCTTTCACCGACTTCCTGAGGAACCAAACAGAAACACAAACTCTGGTTTCTGCCACAGAAAGCCTCCAGGTTCATCCCTGAGCTCGGTTTGGGTTTCAGTGGTCAGAACCTGCTGGTCGGTACCAGATGGGTCCAGATCAGAACCAACATGTCCGCCTGCCTGCAGGTTCAGATATGAAGAACCTGACGGAGGTCGTCTGACCTCAGATCAGCTGGAGGGCAGCCGTCCGTCCGTCCGTCCGTCCAGAAAGTCCGGTCCGGTTGGTGAGGTGTGATCGCTCATCGACCTCTGACCTTTGGTCCTCCTGGGTTCGGTTGAACTCTGGTTGGTTTCAGCTGTTGAAACTTTCTTACGGTGGAGGAAACGGTTTATCAGCCAGGAGCCGACGCAGTGCATGATGGGATTTGTCTCAGGTGGGAGTTGAAACAGGAAGTAGCTGCGTCTCTGTTTGCTCTCCGCCTCAGCAAACAGCCGCTCCTTTCTTCTCCTCCTGCAGGTCGTGTTGAAGTTGCCGCTCTGTTTGTTCTCGTTGCTTTGAAGCTCAGACGCTGCATTCTTGTTGCCGTGTTAATTAAAAGGCCGGCGGTGCGTTCAGGGACCCTGAGCAGTGTCGTTCCTCTCAGCTCTTCTTCAACCTCCTCAAGGTTTTTCTCTGAACTTTGGTTGAACTTTTTCTTTAAAACTCTGAATTTAAACTAAACTCAAAACTAAAATGTTTAAAAGTGAGTGATGATGATGAAGCCAGGAGAAAGGATGAAGATGATCCCAGGGATCTTCGGCGTGTCGCAGCTCGTCTTCCTCTCCAGGCTGTGATTAAGCATCTGGATCAAAACGCCATCATGAGGCCATAAACACGCAGGAAGTGGTAATTACAGCGCCGACACTTTCCACGCTTCCTCAGAGGAAAGCATCATCATCTTCATCATCATCATTTTCATCATGGAGGTTTCCTGCTGCAGCTGCTTTTTATCAGCTGAACCTCTGGGCCAGATCCATCAAACCAGAACCTTCACGGTTCTGATCGGTTCTGATCGGGTCCGTGGGCCCGACCCTCCTCTTCCTCATTCAGAGAGAAGATGAAGCTCCAACCAGAAATCTGTTTTTTCCAGATCCATTTTACCATCAGATTAATAACATTAATAGCGTTATTGTAGTAAAATGTGAATATTGTTGCTTAGAGACCAACGTAAACAAACTCCAGCTCATTCTGAACGATCCATAAACTTTAAATTCTAATAAACTTTTAACATTGAAGCTGGGAAACATTTTAAACAAACAACAGAAACAATAAATAAAATGAATTATGAGTTTCTGTAAACAAATTATTCTTCAAAATAATGTTTAGTTGAGACCAAAACACCAAACTGGAGAATTTATTGATTTTGTTTTCATGCCCGGTTCATTATTATATGATTAATTATTGCTTTGAATTTGCTTTAGATTTTTTTATTTATTGTGCAGATAAATGTTCTTCAAATAAATGTTCATATATGGAAACTGATGAAAGTTAAGCACTTGGTTTCTAATCTAATGATAAATATTCCTCATATATTTATTGTAAATTTATTGGAATTAATCCATGAAAAAACTGAAAAGGTTCTGAATCCTGGATTAGTTTATAAATCTCTAAATGGTTTTATTGAGTGTTGCTCTGATCTGGACGTCTGACGAGGCCCAAAGCATGACGCCTCCTCCTCCCGCCGGCTGTGGGATCAGACATGTGAATGAACAGAACCGTGTCGGCTCAGACTAAACACCCAGAGCTCAGATACCATCTGTTGACGCCGCGGCGGGTCAGGCGTCTTATCAGCGCCGCTTTCTGTGGAGGATCGGGCGGCCGCAGGAAGCAGAGAAACAGGAAGTTACCGATCCGGGTCAGACTCGGGTCAACATTTGAACCATCAGCAGACGGTTTGCTGCAGCTCAGAATAATGGGAAAACATGGCAGCAAGAACCAGAAATAGAGACACATCTGATTGGTTGTCAGATTTGATTCACAGATTTTCTCATCCTTCATTTGGTTCCTCTGATCAGGAGACGATCTCATCCTCTGATTCAGCCCCAGTAAACCCCAGTAAACTCCAGTAAATTCCAGTAAACCCCAGTAAACCCCAGTAAACCCCAGTAGACTCCAGTAAATTCCAGTAAACCCCAGTAAACTCCAGTAAACTCCATTAAACTCCAGTAAACCCCATTAAACTCCAGTAAACTCCATTAAACCCCAGTAAACTCCATTAAACCCCAGTAAACTCCAGTAAACCCCAGTAAACCCCAGTAAACTCCAGTAAACTCCAGTAAACCCCAGTAAACCCCAGTAAACTCCAGTAAACCCCAGTAAACTCCATTAAACTCCAGTAAACTCCATTAAACCCCAGTAAATTCCAGTAAACTCCAGTAAACCCCAGTAAACTCCATTAAACTCCAGTAAACCCCATTAAACTCCAGTAAACTCCAGTAAACTCCAGTAAACCCCAGTAAACTCCAGTAAACCCCAGTAAACTCCAGTAAACTCCAGTAAACTCCAGTAAACCCCAGTAAACTCCAGTAAACCCCAGTAAACTCCAGTAAACCCCAGTAAACTCCAGTAAACCCCAGTAAACTCCAGTAAACTCCAGTAAACCCCAGTAAACTCCAGTAAACCCCAGTAAACTCCAGTAAACTCCAGTAAACCCCAGTAAACCCCAGTAAACTCCAGTAAACCCCAGTAAACTCCAGTAAACCCCAGTAAACCCCAGTAAATCCCAGTAAACCCCAGTAAACTCCAGTAAACTCCAGTAAACCCCAGTAAACTCCAGTAAACCCCAGTAAACTCCAGTAAACCCCAGTAAACTGCAGTAAACCCCAGTAAACCCCAGTAAACCCCAGTAAACTCCAGTAAACCCCAGTAAACTCCAGTAAACTCCAGTAAACCCCAGTAAACTCCAGTAAACCCCAGTAAACTCCAGTAAACCCCAGTAAACTCCAGTAAACTCCAGTAAACCCCAGTAAACTCCAGTAAACTCCAGTAAACCCCAGTAAACTCCAGTAAACCCCAGTAAACTCCAGTAAACCCCAGTAAACCCCAGTAGACTCCAGTAAATTCCAGTAAACCCCAGTAAACTCCAGTAAACTCCATTAAACTCCAGTAAACCCCATTAAACTCCAGTAAACTCCATTAAACCCCAGTAAACTCCATTAAACCCCAGTAAACTCCAGTAAACCCCAGTAAACCCCAGTAAACTCCAGTAAACTCCAGTAAACCCCAGTAAACCCCAGTAAACTCCAGTAAACCCCAGTAAACTCCATTAAACTCCAGTAAACTCCATTAAACCCCAGTAAATTCCAGTAAACTCCAGTAAACCCCAGTAAACTCCATTAAACTCCAGTAAACCCCATTAAACTCCAGTAAACTCCAGTAAACTCCAGTAAACCCCAGTAAACTCCAGTAAACCCCAGTAAACTCCAGTAAACTCCAGTAAACTCCAGTAAACCCCAGTAAACTCCAGTAAACCCCAGTAAACTCCAGTAAACCCCAGTAAACTCCAGTAAACCCCATTAAACTCCAGTAAACTCCAGTAAACCCCAGTAAACTCCAGTAAACCCCAGTAAACTCCAGTAAACTCCAGTAAACCCCAGTAAACCCCAGTAAACTCCAGTAAACCCCAGTAAACTCCAGTAAACCCCAGTAAACCCCAGTAAATCCCAGTAAACCCCAGTAAACTCCAGTAAACTCCAGTAAACCCCAGTAAACTCCAGTAAACCCCAGTAAACTCCAGTAAACCCCAGTAAACTGCAGTAAACCCCAGTAAACCCCAGTAAACCCCAGTAAACTCCAGTAAACCCCAGTAAACTCCAGTAAACTCCAGTAAACCCCAGTAAACTCCAGTAAACCCCAGTAAACTCCAGTAAACCCCAGTAAACTCCAGTAAACCCAGTAAACCCCAGTAAACTCAGTAACCCCAGTAAACTCCAGTAAACTCCAGTAAACCCCAGTAAACTCCAGTAAACCCCAGTAAACTCCAGTAAACCCCAGTAAACTCCAGTAAACCCCAGTAAACTCCAGTAAACCCCAGTAAACCCCAGTAAACTCCAGTAAACCCCAGTAAACTCCAGTAAACCCCAGTAAACTCCAGTAAACTCCAGTAAACCCCAGTAAACCGCAGTAAACCCCAGTAAACTCCAGTAAACCCCAGTAAACCCCAGTAAACTCCAGTAAACCCCAGTAAACTCCAGTAAACCCCAGTAAACCCCAGTAAACCCCAGTAAACTCCAGTAAACTCCAGTAAACCACAGTAAACCCCAGTAAACTCCAGTAAACCCCAGTAAACTCCAGTAAACCCCAGTAAACTCCAGTAAACCCCAGTAAACCCCAGTAAACCCCAGTAAACTCCAGTAAACTCCAGTAAACCCCAGTAAACTCCAGTAAACCCCAGTAAACTCCAGTAAACTCCAGTAAACCCCAGTAAACCGCAGTAAACCCCAGTAAACTCCAGTAAACTCCAGTAAACCCCAGTAAACTCCAGTAAACCCCAGTAAACTCCAGTAAACCCCAGTAAACCGCAGTAAACCCCAGTAAACCCCAGTAAACTCCAGTAAACCCCAGTAAACTCCAGTAAACCCCAGTAAACCCCAGTAAACTCCAGTAAACCCCAGTAAACTCCAGTAAACCCCAGTAAACCCCAGTAAACTCCAGTAAACCCCAGTAAACTCCAGTAAACCCCAGTAAACCCCAGTAAACTCCAGTAAACCCCAGTAAACCCCAGTAAACCCCAGTAAACTCCAGTAAACCCCAGTAAACCGCAGTAAACTCCAGTAAACCACAGTAAACCCCAGTAAACCCCAGTAAACTCCAGTAAACCCCAGTAAACTCCAGTAAACCCCAGTAAACCCCAGTAAACCCCAGTAAACTCCAGTAAACTCCAGTAAACCCCAGTAAACTCCAGTAAACCCCAGTAAACTCCAGTAAACTCCAGTAAACCCCAGTAAACCGCAGTAAACCCCAGTAAACTCCAGTAAACTCCAGTAAACTCCAGTAAACCCCAGTAAACTCCAGTAAACCCCAGTAAACCCCAGTAAACTCCAGTAAACCCCAGTAAACTCCAGTAAACTCCAGTAAACCCCAGTAAACCCCAGTAAACTCCAGTAAACCCCAGTAAACTCCAGTAAACCCCAGTAAACCCCAGTAAACTCCAGTAAACTCCAGTAAACCCCAGTAAACTCCAGTAAACTCCAGTAAACCCCAGTAAACCCCAGTAAACCCCAGTAAACTCCAGTAAACCCCAGTAAACCCCAGTAAACTCCAGTAAACCCCAGTAAACTCCAGTAAACTCCAGTAAACCCCAGTAAACCCCAGTAAACTCCAGTAAACTCCAGTAAACCCCAGTAAACCCCAGTAAACTCCAGTAAACCCCAGTAAACTCCAGTAAACTCCAGTAAACCCCAGTAAACTCCAGTAAACCCCAGTAAACTCCAGTAAACCCCAGTAAACCCCAGTAAACCCCAGTAAACTCCAGTAAACTCCAGTAAACCCCAGTAAACTCCAGTAAACCCCAGTAAACTCCAGTAAACTCCAGTAAACCCCAGTAAACCGCAGTAAACCCCAGTAAACTCCAGTAAACCCCAGTAAACTCCAGTAAACTCCAGTAAACCCCAGTAAACCCCAGTAAACCCCAGTAAACCCCAGTAAACTCCAGTAAACTCCAGTAAACCCCAGTAAACCCCAGTAAACTCCAGTAAACCCCAGTAAACTCCAGTAAACCCCAGTAAACCCCAGTAAACTCCAGTAAACCCCAGTAAACTCCAGTAAACTCCAGTAAACCCCAGTAAACTCCAGTAAACTCCAGTAAACCCCAGTAAACCCCAGTAAACTCCAGTAAACTCCAGTAAACTCCAGTAAACTCCAGTAAACCCCAGTAAACTCCAGTAAACTCCAGTAAACTCTCCCAGTGATTTCCTCTGAATGATCCCATCATTTGTTGCTCCACCAGTTAATTGCTGGTTTCCTGTTGGAAAAACTCCAGCTGCTGTTTTTCTGCTTCAGCTGGGAACCATCTCCCTCCCAGCGCTGACCTCTGACCCCACCGTAAGCTCCCTGGTGGGAGCCGGCGTCACGGTGGGAACGGCGGGACGGAAAAAGCAGCAGCTTTGACCCGAGAGCGGAGCGGCGTGGAGGCCGGGGGCCGCCGCTCCGCTCTGTGATGTAGGCAGGAAGTGAAGCCGGGGCCCCGGGGCCTCCGGGGGGGCGGGGTCGTTACCGACGGCGAGGAGTCTGAGCGCCGAGGTGCTTTACAGGAACAAGCAGATGCATGCAGGGTAATTTTAGCTGTGCTGGCGGGGGGGTAAACACATGACGTGTGGACGGATTAATGAGCGGCACCGAGGCTTCGGCTGCAAACCGGGCCGCCGCCACCGCCGCCGTCTGAGGCTCTGTAGGTCAAAGGTCAACCTTCAACAGTTTGCAGTTTTACTTCTAACCTCCATTCATCTCAAGCTGAGCTGGTTAAACTGGAGCTACTGGGCGAAGAGCTGCTGCCTGAAAACTGTTCATGCGTTTAAACGCAGCGTCGGCTGATTCTCCTTCTTAACATCAAAATTAAAATATTCATAAAGTTGCTCCATGTTTGCAAAGAGCTTGGAAGTAAAATTAGCTGTGAGCACTGGTGTTAGCATGCTAACTGGGTCGTCTTTGGTATCTTTTCATGCTATTAGCACGCTAACAAACGCTAACATACATCGACGTGTTCAAAGCTGTTTCCCCAAATCTTCCCAGTAAAGAAACGTTTCGCTACCAGAGCTGGAATAAATCCAGTAACAGATTACCGTTCTGCTGATTTATTTCCTCTGATTGTTAAACACATTTTACCGTTAGCATGCTGCGTTGCTAAGGCATCTGATCACCGTTAGCATAATTATGCTAACTCTTTACTCTATAGTATTCTTCTGTTAAAGTTGGCATAAAGAGTAAAGTCATTTAACTTCCTCGGCTTTCATAGTTTCACCAAAACTCAGCCGTCTGAAGACTTTCTGCCTGTTTTGTCTGCAGAGATCTCTGGGCTCTTCGGCTCAGACGTTCAGGGTTTAAATTAAAGTCGGAGCTCAAACCGTCCAGCAGCAGCTCAGAGAAACAAACTGAGGCAGATTATTGTTTATTTGTGAAACAGAGGAAGAGATCCTCTGAGCAGACTCGGATCAGTCAGCAGGATCTGAGCTTTTTAATAATCGGATGAACAGATTGTATCTGAAGAGGTTCCTTCAGCGCTCGCCTTGTTTACGTCTCGCAGATCTGAGAGAGACGCCCGACTGATGTGGGCTCGTATTTATCTTTTTCCTCCCTTTGCTCTGCTTGCATTTCACCTGGAGGACAGACTGACTGCTTGATCCTCCAGTCAGAGCTTTGATTTATTGATCACAATCAGGAAGACATTGTTGATCCTTCAGATTCTCATACAGACATGAAGATTTAGTTATAAATTAGTTTCTTGCTTTGTTAGTTTGTCTGATTTAATGCTCAGATGAGTCTGATTTGTTTCTTTTTGAAGAGAAGCTAAAACGGTTCTGATGAACCTGGTTCTGTAACAGAACCTGGTTCTGGTTCTGTTAACAGAACCCGGTTCTTCAGAATCAGGCGACGTCTCGAGGTCACCAGGTTCCTCTGGACTTCAGCAGAAGCAGCTGCTGCTTAACATTTATTATCTCTACAACTCAAAGGTCCACAGAGCAGAAACCCATAAACCTGCTGGAGGAAAGAAAACCATCATTTAGGAACCAACTGCTCATCTCATAAAGCACCAAACATAAATCTATAGCAGCCTTCAGTTTATGGATATTATTACACCTGAAAGAAGAAACCCAACATTTCACTCCTACAACGGTTTTTAGATATCATGTCTGCTAATAACAGAAATACTGAATTCTGACACGTTTTTCAACATTTGGGTCATTTCTTCTGATTTAAACCTGATCAGGTTTCTGTGGTTTAAATCCCTCGGATTAAATTCAGGATCAGATTAACAATTCCTGCAATAGGCACGCTAACCTTATTGTTAGCAATACGCTGCTAATATTAGCCCCATCTGGAGGATAATGATTTTTATTTTAAAATGTATTTATTATTGAATTGAGCAGATGTGACTTAAAATATAATAATAAAGACTCCATAGATTTATTTTTTGCATTTTTAATTAATGAATTTTGTGGCCCAGCTGTAGTTGAAAAGTTTGGATTCCTCCTGCAGGGGGCAGCAGCAGGTTTGGGCCCTGAGGCCCCTCACAGAGCTGGAGCGGCCCTGTTTTCAGTCTCTGGCCTCAGATTCACCGATGGGGGGGAGGAGCCTGCTGCTGCTGCTTCCTGCTTCCTGCTTCCTGCTGGGGACGTTTGTCCTGGTGTTGATGAGGGAGGGGGGGGGGGGGGGGGCTTCCTTGGTGGTCTCTGCTGTGAATCTACTACAAACAGAGAGATGTTTGGAGTCGGAGGTGTGTGTGTCTGTGTGTGTGTGTCCATTGCTGCTGAACCGTTGCTGTTAAACCGTTGCTGCTGAATTGTTGCTGCTGAATCGTTGCTGCTGAATCGTTGCTGTTGAACCGTTGCTGCTGAATCGTTGCTGCTGAATCGTTGCTGTTAAACCGTTGCTGCTGAATTGTTGCTGCTGAACCGTTGCTGCTGAATCGTTGCTGCTGAATCGTTGCTGTTGAACCGTTGCTGCTGAATCGTTGCTGCTGAATCGTTGCTGTTAAACCGTTGCTGCTGAATTGTTGCTGCTGAACCGTTGCTGCTGAATCGTTGCTGCTGAATCGTTGCTGCTGAACCGTTGCTGTTGAACCGTTGCTGCTGAATCGTTGCTGCTGAACCGTTGCTGTTGAACCGTTGCTGTTGAACCGTTGCTGCTGAACCGTTGCTGCTGAATCGTTGCTGCTGTTTCCCTGAAGCTCAGACATGATGACAGATGAACGTCGTTAAACTTTCTGCTGCGCTGAATTAAAAGGATTAACCAAGAAAAACTCACAATATTAACGTTTCATGTTCATGTGAAAGTTTTGCAAACATTTGAAGATGAGTGGATAATGTTTTATTAGATTAAATATTACATTATTACCTGATATATTAATTCATTTACCTGTTTTTTGTTTTTCCTTTTGGATCATGTTTAAGTTTTTATTTATTACTTTTTAAAATAATTTTTGGAGAAATTCCGATTCTATAATTTACTGTAGCATTAAAATATCTATTTGTTCATGCATTAGGCAGATATTAGTTATAATCTTTGGTTAACTTATTAAAAATTTCCCATTTTTTTCCAAACATTTTTTCTCAGTTCAGATTCGCTGTAGGGGGAAATTAGGACCGTTCCTCCCGAAAATGTTATTTTCTTATAGAAATGTTAAAAAATTGGGGATTACAAAATGAATCATATAGTGTTTATGAAATTATTTTAGCAGTAAAAATTAAATGTTCCCCCTCCCAGACCATCATAATTACCCTGAACCCCCCGGATCATGAAATGGTTCGTTCCTGTTCAGCAGTCAGTAGAAAACAAGATCCAGGTTACTATGGTGAGGTTACTATGGTGAGGTTACTATGGTGAGGTTACTATGGTGCTAATAAAAATAATAAAGTAGGTTTTCAAAATATATAGAGAGAAACAGAGACAGAAAATGACAAGAGTATCAATTTGTACAGTTTTCCTCCAAGAGAGGTGAGTAACTGTGATTATCAACCATTTAGCAAAGTTAGCTTAGCTACAGACTGTTGGCCTCCATTTCACTGGCATCTAATGAATGAAGGAAAGAATTTAACAACATATTCATATATTTAACTTGTCCCTGTACCTCTTACCACACTTAACAACAGGTGAGTCGGTCAGCAGCAGCTCTAACCCCGATACCAGCATAACCTTTAACCCCTGTCCCAGAGAAAAGGTGAGCAACACTGTGTTCAATGATAAGCTAGTTAGCATCATTCCAGGGAGTCTATGTGGATTTTTCCTGTCTCTCTACTCATTTTACAGTTACACAATAAAAACAATTTATTTATTACTGACAGAAATTCAAACAATCTTTATAAAATCTTCCATTAGCGGACGTAGCAGTGAGTGAATGAGGATGATTGACAGCGCAAAGACCGTCCTGGTTCTGATTGGTTGTTTTTGGGTCATTTCTTTACACAGCAGTGATTTTCTTCACAGATTATCTGTTCATGACAAACTGTCACAACATGGTGACAGTTTTCACCAATATGGAGAAAAGGTTTTATTCTGCCCTTCAATAAAATGCATTTTACAACTACAAGCATTTTCTGAGAAGTCTGGATGCTTTATGCAGACGTCTGGATAAAGTTGCCTGTCACTGTTGCTGGTGGGGAGAAACATTTCATTAAGCTAACACTAATAATAAAAAAAATTAAGCCGCCTATTTGCATACAGTATGTGAACTGCTTCCTGTTGTGCCAGTTTCAGTATTGGACCAACGAAGCAAAGCAGCTGCAAGATTTTAAAATTGTGACGCTTTTGATCGTTGAGTTAGACCACAGGTCTCAAACTCCAGGCCTCCAGTCGCTGTGCTGCAGTTTTTAGATGAGCCACAGGTACAAAACCCTGGAATGAAACGGCTCATTGCCTCCTGGTGTGGATCGGTTCTCCAGAACCTTAATTATTCTGTTCAGGTTCTGCAGCAGAGGCTCATCTAAACGTTGCAGGCCAGTGGGCCTCCAGGACTGGACACCCTGAGATAGACTCAAGAAATTATAACAGCAGCTGCGAAGGGGGGCCCAATTTGATTTTTTGTCATGGGGCCCAAGATTCCTGGCGGCGCCGTCTCAGTTTGTTGTTTTTATTTTCTTCACCTCAGATTTTACTTGATAATTTCTGACAGTTTAATATTTACGAGTTTCTTTGAGCTCCTCAGTTTGATTAAAGGCTTCAGGCTGCAGCTCTTATCTCTATAGGAGACCACACACACACACACACACACACACACACACACACACACACACACACACACACATATCCCCACACACACACAGAGACACACACACATGGAGACACACACACACACAGAGACACACACACACAGAGACACATACACACAGAGACACACACACACACAGAGACACACACACACAGAGACACACACACACACATAGAGACACACACACAGACACACACACACCGTCCAATCAGAGCGCCTGCTGGTCTGTTTATCAAACAGAATCTGGAGGTGACCTCATCCTCATCCTCATCTTCGTCTTTCACAGTTTGTAGCAGGACAGGCGTCTCTCTGACTGGATTGCATGTGACCTTTGACCTGAATGATCCAGGGTTCTGCTCCGAGTTCTCTGGGTGTTGCCATGTGGACCGGACCTCGTCCCGTTAACGTGTGACGATCAGATTCTCTCTGGACGCTCCGCCGATCTGACAACCTGCACCACCTGATGTCAAACCGGTTCTGACCCGACCGGTTCTGATCCGGTTCTGACCTGGTTCAGGAAATCAGATTTTTATCAGACTGACATTTACAAAAAACAGATTCAGTTTTTAAACTGAATTCTGACTAATAAAGGTAATCAGGACTCAACCTGCTGCTGAGTAATCAGATTACTCTGCAGCAGGTTAAACCTCAGAGTAATCAGATTACTCTGCAGCTCTCCTTGCTGCAGGCTGAGACCCGCTCTGGCCCGGTCCGGTCCGGCCCACTCGTTTAAAGTCAAAGCAGCCATTGTTCTCCGTCCCACAGAAGAATGCGATGAGGTCATGGGAGGAAACTGAATTGGACCGTAACCCCTCGTCTCTGCTTGGTCCAACCAGAACCAGAACCAGAATCTGATCTGCTGTGGTTCTGGTTCTGGGTTTCATCAGTCTGAAGGTTTCTGACAAGCAGCCAGCGCCTAAAGACACCAGAACCCGTCCTGTCCTCCTCCTGTCCTCCGTCCCTCTTCCCGTCGATGGAGACACATTCCTGCCGTGTCACTCTGTCCTTCCTCCCTCAGGCGGAGAAAGAAAAGCTGCTTCCTGCGGACGCCTGCGGCCTCTTTTCATGTCCAGACGGGAATCCGGCCCCCTGGGGCCCCTGAGGGGTCAGCGCTCCTCAATAGGCGGGTCAATGCGGCTTAAAGCTCCACCGGCTAATTGCCGATGTCGGCGTTAAACCAAGAAGCTGCTCTTTCTCTCTGGATTAAGGTTCGCTGTTTTTAATCCAATAAAGAGCCACTTCCTGTTTATTAAAGAGCCACTTCCTGTTTATTAAAGAGCCACTTCCTGTTTATTAAAGAACCACTTCCTGTTTATTAAAGAGCCACTTCCTGTTTATTAAAGAACCACTTCCTGTTTATTAAAGAACCACTTCCTGTTGAGGATGAAACAGGAAGAAGAACCTCAGACCTCCAGCTGTGATCAGAAAACGTTCCTGTGTGATCGGGTCAGAACCCGTCCTGCTCCAGATCCAGAACTGAAGACAGATTCACTGGAAGCGTTTAGAGATCCATTGGTGAAATTCTGCAGTTCTGCAACTGAAGATTCCAGGTCCTCCGACGAGTCCTCCAGGTCCTCTAGTCCTCTAGTCTTCCAGGTCTATCGGGTCCTCTAGTCCTCCAGGTCCGCTAGTCCTCCAGGTCCTCTAGTCCTCCAGGTACGCTAGTCCTCCAGGTCCGCTAGTCCTCCAGGTCCTCTAGTCCTCCAGGTCCGCTAGTCCTCCAGGTCCTCTAGTCCTCCAGGTCCACTAGTCCTCCAGGTCCGTCAGGTCCTCTGGTCTTTAAGGTTCTCACAGTAACTGTCTGATTTTTCATTGCTTCTCGTTTTTCTGCTGATCTTTAGGAGTTTTAGAAAATGGCCGTGGTTTCTCATGATGTTCTTGTTGCTGCTTCAGCTTTTATTTTGGCGGGACCAATGCTTTACTAGTCAGCGTTTCCTCCCAGTCTGCTGAGTGAGGCTGCACAGACGCTCTTTGTTTTCCAAGCTGTGAAACTTTTCCTCTGGTGAATATGCTGGTTGTTCTGGAGGAGGAAGAGGAGGAATCCCTGAGGTCTCTTTGGACTCGTCCCGACCCACATGATGTTTGAACAGCCGCCGGGTCACCTGGTGTCTTCCTGCCGCCGGAGGCTCGTTGTTTCTGCTGTCGTCCAATCGGCCGCCCGTGTCCTCGCTGCTGTTTGTCTCCTGCTGGCAGAAGCTTTTGTCCACCTGTGAGGACACGGAGGCGTCTGGTGACGGAGCGATGCCGCTTGCTGTCAGACGCCTCTTCATGCGTCAAGCTGCTTTTGACAACTTTAAAACCGTTTAGGGCATCGAACCTCCGACAGCCACCTCTGGGTTAGTGCCAGAAATCGACGCAATGCATGATGGGAACAAACTTTGTTTACCTGTTTCTGTAAAAACGACCAAGAGCTTCAATTACTGGAGGTCAATCAGGAGCCGTCAGGTTTCCTCCTTCAATCATAAAAGTTTTTAAAATGTTAATATTAATGTTAATATATTAATAATTTATTAACATTAATTAATATTAATATTTTCCCTCCAGTTTCAGATTCAACCAAACATTTATAACATTCAGGGAAACTGTTTCGTATTAAACTCACAACTTTTAATTAAAATAATAAAAACAAAAGTTTTCAACCTGGTGCCGTTTCATTCCTGGTTTCAGACCTGATGCCGTTTCATTCCTGGTTTCAGACCTGCTGCCGTTTCATTCCTGGTTTCAGACCTGGTGCCGTTTCATTCCTGGTTTCAGACCTGCTGCCGTTTCATTCCTGGTTTCAGACCTGGTGCCGTTTCATTCCTGGTTTCAGACCTGCTGCCGTTTCATTCCTGGTTTCAGACCTGGTGCCGTTTCATTCCTGGTTTCAGACCTGGTGCCGTTTCTTCCGGACCTCCTCAGAGGTTCTGGTTCTGATCTGAGCGGGCTTCCTGATCCGTCTGAGGAACTGAAACTGTTTTTGTTGGAAACGACTCCTTCCTGTGGGCTGGAGAGGTTTTCCCTCCCTTGCTTTAAATAGGACCTTCTGCCTTCAGGTGTCTCATGTCCCGGTTTCCTCTCAGTCGGATCACGTTTCAGCTGTTGGGTTTGTTTTTATCCCGGAGGTTCTGCTCGACCCGAGTTCTGCTTCCTGTTGCTGTTTGATCCCAACAGGAAGAGAAACGTTCTGCTTGACCTGAAGAACATTTCATGTCTGAATTTGGTTTTCTGCTCTGTTCTGTGGCGAACGCTGAAGCTGCAGTTTCAGTCATTAATGCTGAAACAGCAGCCAGCTGCAGAGTGGTTCTGATTCTGATTCTGGTTCTGGTTCTGGTTCTGGTCTCTTCACTCTGATAAAATATAACTGGTGTTTGCAGTAAATCAGGATCCAGCCTACAGTTAAATCCTTCTTGTTAACCTTGACCCATAAAGTTCATCTGCCCACCAGAGGGCTGCTGGCACGTGCACACGCTCACGTGCACACGCTCACGTGCACACTCTCACGTGCACACGCTCACGTGCACACTCTCACGTGCACACACTCACGTGCACGCCCCCACGTGCACACTCTCAGGGTGAGGTCCCCGGCTGTTTGCAGCTCTTCATGGTTTCCTGTCATAAACTGCAGCCTTTGTTCGTCCTATCAGCTGCTTCACCTTTATTTGCGGTTGATGCGGGGGCCCCAGGCCTACCCTCCCAGGAGCCCAGCCTCCCAGGGGTCTGACCTCCCAGGAGCCTCCCAGGAGCCTCCCAGGGGCCTGGCCCCCGGGGCCCCGACCCCCCATCAGCTCTCTGTTGACAGAACAGATTCTTTGGCTGAGCAAACAGCAGAACCGCCTGCCGTCATCGCCCGCGATCCGGCGGCGGCTCCTGGACCTGCTCAGACCCGCCGGGACCGACTCTCCTGACCCAGTCCGCTGCTTCGTCACGCTCCGACGGCTCCCTGCATTCCTGCTCAGAACCGGGCCGACTGCAGCGATCCGGGTCTCGGGTTTCTGTCAGATTAAAACTGAAATCTGGTGACGCCTGAAACACCTGATTTCACTGCAGGAGCTGAACGTGAAGCGAGTCCAGTCAAAGATTCATCCCGGTTCAGAACCAGCAAAAGTCGGAAGGTCCAAAAGAATCCTGCAAACATTTTCTGAAACAAAAAACTGACTTGATATAAACTCATTTCACACTAAATGAATAGTGAGATATGAGACATTTACATATTGAACTTTTACTGACGAAATGTTCAGGATTTTCTCTGAGAGGACCAGAACCAGAACCAGAACCAGAACCAGACAGGACCAGGTAGAACATCACAGTGGAAGAACCAAGCTTCAACTGTTTTATAAATAATAAAAATCACCCAGGGAAACAGATAAATTTTTAAAACTTTTTTCTGTTCTTTGGTAAATTTGGTTATGAACCTTCAGGTTTCAGTCGTCTGGTTTGGGCCGTAATTAATCCACATTTAGGTCTAATAAACGTCTAAAACTTGTTTTAGACACTGAAAAAACTTTCACTTTGAAACAAAATATCTAATAAAACTAGCCAACACGTCTAGCAATTATTAGAACATATTTTTAGTTTTTATTCAGTTTTTGGTTTGTTAATCATGTTTTCTCCAGTCAGTCATATAACATCAGCCTGATGTCTGTAAAATCTCTTTACCTTCATTTTATTGGAGACTGCGGTTCACTTCCTGTTGGGTTACATTTCTGCCTCCATGTCTGTCTGCAGGTAAGGCCTTCGACATCACCTACGTTCGGCTGAAGTTCCATACCAGCCGTCCGGAGAGCTTCGCCATCTACAAGCGGAGCAGAGAGGGCGGCCCCTGGGTGCCGTACCAGTACTACAGCGGCTCCTGCGAGAAGACTTACAGGAAGCCGAGCCACGGCTTCATCCAGACCGGCGGCGACGAGCAGGAGGCGCTCTGCACCGATGACTTCAGCGACATCTCGCCGCTCACCGGAGGAAACGTGGCCTTTTCCACGCTGGAGGGCCGACCGAGCGCCTACAACTTCGACAACAGCCCAGTCCTCCAGGTCAGAGTCGGCTCTTCTCTGAAGGTCCCAGTTTGGGAGAAAGCCTGAAAACATCGAATTATTCATGTGGAATGAAGCTAATGTTGGGTTGTGCAAACATGATTTTAGCTGTTGGTTCAGAGCTGCAGCTGTGGGAGCAGAAGTTATTACAAAACTTCAGCTGTTACCATAAAACTTCAGCTGTTACCATAAAACTTCAGCTGTTACCATAAAACTTCAGCTCTTACCAGAAAAGATCAGCTGTTACCATAAAACATCAGCTGTTACCATAAAACTTCAGCTGTTACGATAAAACATCAGCTGTTACCATAAAACTTCAGCTCTTACCAGAAAAGATCAGCTGTTACCATAAAACTTCAGCTGTTACCATAAAACTTCAGCTGTTACGATAAAACATCAGCTGTTACCATAAAACTTCAGCTGTTACCATAAAACTTCAGCTGTTACCATAAAACATCAGCTGTTACCAAAACTTCAGCTTCAAAAGAAAAAGTTCCCTGAAAACCAGAAATACTCATAACGCAGCAACAGGGTCAGATGTGGGCAGTTTGATTAAACGCAGGTTTTCATCCTGAAGTTGAGGATGAAAGGATTTTAATCAAAGGATCCAGTCAAAGTTTCCTTACTGGATTCCCAAACCATCTCAACTGGCATCCACTCTGGGAGGAACCCAGCTCCCAACCGGATCTGAGGGTTGTAGCTCTACGTTCCTCAGGTTCGGCTCTCTCTGGGCCAGGGCTTTGAGGTTGCTGGTTCCAAGCCAGCCAGTGTTGCTACTAGGAGACTCCCCCAGATTTCCCACCGGAGCGTTTGGCTCGCCTCACCAGCAGCTGGAGCAGTTCTATCGTTCTTCCTCCTCCTCCTCCTCCTCTCGGGGTTCCTCCTTCCTGCTGTTGCCTCATAACTGGAAAGCAGATTGTTTTCATTCTTCTCTTTCTTACACAATGTTGTGAAATTTTTCCAGCTCTTCTCAGACTCAGGCGCCTCCAGGAGTTTATTTTCCTCCAGTTGCTGGTTTGATGTGAACCCATCTAGTTTATTGGCATCGTTACACTGAGATGTAAATAAAATGTTTACATCACTAACATTAAATGTGCTGGCCGTTGGTCCTGGTCCGGTCGGGTTCTGAGGAAACCGAACGGACCAGGACCAACTCTCCGTTTGTCTCGTTGGTTCTGAAGGTCCAGGATGCTGCACTCGGTGTGACCCGGTTTGGAGATTACTGGACCATTTTAGCACTGTGATCCTTTTCTTTCCCAGATGTTCTATTGTTTTGGGTCAAGGTTCTGTTGATGACCCGGTTTGGGCCGGGCTTCTGCTGTTAGAAACCTTTGGTACAGATGAGTTCACGGTCCAGTCAGTGACCGGAAGTTACCAGAACCAGAACTGGATCTGCTTTGGACCAGATCTGGATCAGATCTAGACCGGATCTGGACTGGCTCTGGACTGGATCTCAATCAGGATCTGGATCTGGATCTAGTTGTCGGACATGTTGGTTAGTCACCAACAGCAGCTGGATGACGGTTCCCATGGCAACATCTAATTATGTTGACGATTGCAGGATTGAACCGGACCTGGATCCGGTCACACCTGTTGCTCCTCGTCTGACGTTTGGTTCAGTTTTAATCTGCTGCAGCAGAACCGAGGAAATGATGGAAACCATCAAACGTCCAGAGCTGGTCCCAGTTTCTGGACGTGATGGTGTCACGTTTCAGGGTCTGTGGTTCCACCCAGGTGGAGGAACATGGACCGGGTCTGGTCCTGACCTACATGGACCGGGTCTGGTCCTGACCTTCATGGACCGGGTCTGGTCCTGACCTACATGGACCGGGTCTGGTCCTGACCTTCACTGACTGGGTCTGGTCCTGACCTACATGGACCGGGTCTGGTCCTGACCTTCACAGACCGGGTCTGGTTCTGACCTTCACGGACCGGGTCTGGTTCTGACCTTCACGGACCGGGTCTGGTCCTGTCCTTCCCGGGTCGGATCCGCCATCCTGTTGGGTTCTGCCTCTGTTCCTCCTGAACTTCGTCAGAACAGATTTAGCTTCTGCTGCTCAGCTTCAAACTTCCTTATTTGACCCGTTGGCACGAAGCTATTTATACCGAAGCTGGACTCTTTCTGAGGCGTCAGCCGGCCGCCGCCGCCGGCTCTGTGACATTCCTGCCGCCTGTCGTCTGCAGGTCCGGATTGGGAAATAACCACCAGCTGACCTGCCGGGATTCCCAGCTCTTTAACGCACCGGCGGACGCAGAGCCGCTGTCAGCGGGCGCCGGTTCAATTCCCAGCAGAACAGAGTCATAAAGGCCTGACGAACGGATCAGAGCTCTGCTTCATCAGTCCAACATTTCCCCATTTTACAGCCTGAAACCGGGTCAAGCTGGGCTCAGGTTTACAGCTTTGTTCCTTCACGCTGCACCCAGGCGTTCAGAAGGAAGTTCCTCAGACATAAACTCACCAAGACGTTTCATACTGAATTCCTGTTCCTGCCTCTGGTTTCCACAGCTGAGCCCAAAACAGCTGAGCGCACGACGGGAAAACTATAAACAGGTTTCTAATTTTAATAAAACATTACCAGATCACACAGAGGTCGTCTGAAAGGTCACAGCCTGCCACAGTTACTGGTTTTTTATAGCAGCGGGTTGATAATTGATCTGAAATGTTGACATCTTAATTAGATTTCTCGGTTCTGTATGAAACAGTTGGACATTTTTGGCATCTTTATTGTTTCATCAGTTTTATTCATGTTGGACGTCTCTGGATGTCACAGCTGTGCTTTAAATGTTCCCTTGGTGTCTCTGTGTCATGGTCTCTATCTAAACGCCGGCTGAGCCAAACTGGCACATGGTGCATAGATAAATGTTTTCAGGATGCTGAGGAACCAAAACTTCAATCTAGGTTGATTTAACCCGTTTGACTGAAAACACACTGTAAAACTCCAAACTGATTACTGAGTTTAAAAGCCTTAAAGTCACTTTAATTCACAAAATCTCAACATTTTCCTGGTTTAAGTTCAGAAGATGATGAAGCTTCTGCTGAATTATAATGATTTGTGATTTTAGAATAATTTTGAATTCACAACAATAAGCTGAGAGCATCTCTGTTGGTATGCTAATGTTAGTGTTAGCATGCTAACAGCGATGTTAGCATCAGTTTGCTAATGGTAACAGGCCACATTAGCCTGCAGTAAACATGTGAGATACATTTACTGCAGTTCTGATCAGTTAGTTGAATAAATAAATATATCAATAAGTTATAGAAAGTATTTATTCCAGAAACTCTCTAATCTGAGGGATTAATTCACACTGATGTTACCAAGATTTTATTTCTGATAATTATGACAGTTAAGATCAGATTATTACATCAGTTCAATAAAAAACATTTTAGTACAGAAATGTGGGATTAATGGAAAGATTTTTAATGAACATGAATCAGTTTATGATGAAACGTCTGAAGTTTCTGGTTCAAAGAAACAAAAAGCCAATAATTCAAATCTGAACCAGAAAAGATGTTTCATGTTTCAGCTTTTCATCCGTTCAGTAAAATCTTATTCATTCATTCATAAAGAACTTTCTAAGTTAAAATAATACTTATGAATCATATTTCTGGTTTATGTAAAAATCCTTCAGTTTCCAGCCTGACCTTTGCTATGTGAGTGACACCAGAGGAAAGGTTGCTGGTTCTAATCCCTGCTGCGTCTCAACCGGCCCGGCTGCAGCTGGAACGTTTTCCAGACAGGAAGTGGAATCCTGAATCCTCCCAGCTGTGAAAACGATGACGGATCTGAAGTTCCTGTAAAACAGACCAGATGCTTCAGGTCACGGCAGAGAAAACAGAGAAACTCTGAAACGTTCCGAGTTTCGTCTGATTCTGACTGAATCTTTAATCAGATTATCTGGTTTAATTTCCTGAATGATGCTTCCTGGAGGCAGAGAGGTTCTGGTTCGGCCCGGCTGAATGTTTCCGGTTCCTGCAGGATTTTTTCCTCTCTGCTCATGACGGACGGAGAACAAATGTTCTGAGATGATTCAGAACCGGTCTGGACCCGCAGCTGCCGGCTTGTTCTGCATGAATCCTGACAGGACGACGACAAGAAGTCCTCCAGCTGCAGGTTCGCCTGGGTCCAGTTCGCCTGGGCCCGGTTCAGCTGGGCCCGGTTTGCCTGGGCCTGGTTCGCCTGGGCCTGGTTCGCCTGGGCCCGGTTCGCCTGGGCCCGGTTCGCCTGGGCCTGGTTCAGCTGGGCCCGGTTTGCCGAGTCGCTGCCAGAACCAAGTCGCCTTCAGAGTTTGGGTCGAGTCAAAACGTGTTTCAGTTCTTCACTCCATCGTCAGCCGGTCCCAGGTCAGGAAAACGAGTTTGGACCAGAAATGAGTCCAGATTGTTTTCATGATCATTTAGTAGAAACATTTTATTTTATTTTATTTTATTTTATTTTATCTGGAGCTGCTCATCGCTTAGAATGAGCTGGAGGCCAACGGAGGAAACGAGTCCAGATGATTGAATCTAGTCCAGGTCCGGAACCAGGTCCGGGTCCAGGTCCAGGTCGGGGTCCGGGTCGCTCCTGCTTCCGGACCGTGAAGCAGGACCAGATTTTTTGGGTCAGATTTTGCTGACTCGGCTGATGGCGGTTCCGGCTCCCTGGAGGACGGGAATCCCAGCCGGTTTCTCCTGACTGGGCCGGGATGTGATCTGAACCTGAGGAAGTCCGAGTGCCCCCTGACCTCTGACCTCTGCAGGTCCTCTGACCTTTCCTGGGAAAGTTCGGTCCTTACAGAAATGACATCAATGTATTTCCTGCTCAGCTTCAGAACCGCCTTCGTTTGTTCGGATCAGATTATTTCTGGAGCAGAAATACAGAAATACTGACTGGAGAAATGTTTCCCAGAACTTCCGGGTCGAAACCAGAACCGCCTCAGACTGAGACTAGCAGCAAAACTTCACCGGGTCAGGTCCGGACCGAGTTACTACAGTTTGGTGAGCGAACCAGAACCCGTCCAGAACCTGGGTTCCATTCGCAGACACTCTGAACCGCTGTGTCCGATTCACCTCCTGCCGGTACCGACCCGCTTTCCCACGAGGCTCCGGCCAGACGTTGAGCAACGCTCAGAAACCCGGCAGCTGGTCGTGACGAATTCCTTCGTCCCGCGTTTAAATCATGGAGCTCATAAAATAAAAACTGTTATTTGATTTGGTTCCATCAACTTCCCAGAGCTGCAGAACTTCCTGTCAGAACCTTACAGAGGATCCAGAACCTTACAGAGGATCCAGAACAGAATAAAGAACAGCATTCTGTGTCCTAAGGGAAAAATTACCCATAAAATTGTGTGGTTACTAAAACTGTGATGGAATAATTTCAGTTAATTCTGATTGAACAATGATTATATTGAAGAGGCTCATTTAGATCCATGTCATTAGTTAAATACATAAAATCACAATTTAAAAACAGTTTTTGTATTTTTTCTGGTTATTTTTGTAGATTAATTTGTTTTTGTTAAACTAAATAAAATCTGAAGTTGTAAAAACTTTAAATACTTTTCCTCAGCTCTGTCCTTCCAGATATTTTGCAGTCGCAGTGAAACAGTTTAATGTTGGTAAACCAGTTTAACATCAGTAAACCAGTTTAACTTCAGTAAACCAGTTTAACTTCATCAAACCAGTTTAACGTCAGTAAACCAGTTTAACATCATCAAACCAGTTTAACTTCAGTAAACCAGTTTAACATCAGTAAACCAGTTTAACATCAGTAAACCAGTTTAACGTCAGTAAACCAGTTCAACGTCAGTATACCAGTTTAACATCAGTAAACCAGTTTAACGTCGGTAAACCAGTTTAACGTCAGTAAACCAGTTTAACATCAGTAAACCAGTTTAACGTCAGTAAACCAGTTTAACGTCAGTAAACCAGTTTAACGTCAGTAAACCAGTTTAACATCAGTAAACCAGTTTAACTTCAGTAAACCAGTTTAACTTCATCAAACCAGTTTAACGTCAGTAAACCAGTTTAACATCATCAAACCAGTTTAACTTCATCAAACCAGTTTAACTTCATCAAATCGGTTTAACTTCAGTAAACCGGTTTAACATCAGTAAACCAGTTTAACATCAGTAAACCAGTTTAACATCAGTAAACCAGTTTAACTTCAGTAAACCAGTTTAACATCAGTAAACCAGTTTAACGTCAGTAAACCAGTTTAACATCAGTAAACCAGTTTAACGTCGGTAAACCAGTTTAACGTCAGTAAACCAGTTTAACATCAGTAAACCAGTTTAACGTCAGTAAACCAGTTTAACGTCAGTAAACCAGTTTAACGTCAGTAAACCAGTTTAACATCAGTAAACCAGTTTAACTTCAGTAAACCAGTTTAACTTCATCAAACCAGTTTAACGTCAGTAAACCAGTTTAACATCATCAAACCAGTTTAACTTCATCAAACCAGTTTAACTTCATCAAATCGGTTTAACTTCAGTAAACCGGTTTAACATCAGTAAACCAGTTTAACATCAGTAAACCAGTTTAACATCAGTAAACCAGTTTAACTTCAGTAAACCAGTTTAACGTCGGTAAACCGGTTTAAAGCTGCAGAACCTTTCCTGACCCGATTCTCTCTCAGGTTCAGGCCAACATTAATCTCCAGGTTTCTGTGAGTTTCTGGTCTCAATATGAGGATCGGAGGCCGAAGCCGTTTCCCTCCAGAGTCCAGAAACGGTGATTTCTGATAAAAACTCCTTTCATTTCATTTTCCAGCCTCAGACGTTTATCACTTTTAGCATCTGTGACACGCCGCCTCCAGACGGAGCATGTTGCATTTTCCTACATGCTTGAACAGGAGAGGGGTTTTGGGGATTGTTCAGGTGGCTGCAATTCACACTTTTGGCTTTTAGATAAAGTCTGTTCATTCCCACTGAAACGCTGTGAGCCGAAGCTGCAGCCTGCATGTTTGCTGTAATCGTCCGTGTCGTCTCCGTTTAGGACTGGGTGACGGCCACAGACATCAGAGTGACCCTGAACAGGCTCAACACGTTCGGAGACGAAGTTTTCAACGATCCCAAGGTCCTCAAGTCCTACTACTACGCCATCTCTGACTTCGCCGTGGGAGGAAGGTAAACACGAGTTAAACATTCATCTGACGGCCGGGTTTCTGCAGGCTTCTCCAGCCTGCTCAGACAAAAGAGGCCTCCAGTGAATGGAGAAGTGGGGTCAGGTGGATTTATGGGTCCTGTGTGGTCCGCTGCCCCGACGCCTGCCTCAGCGTTTACATGGGGTCTCCATTTCCCGCCCGGCTGCGGGGAAGCGGTGAGGACAGCCATTACCAGAGTGTTGAACACAGAGCCTCTGCAGCCATAATCTGTTTGAAATGTAGAGCAGATTTCCATTACACATCCAGCATTCCTGACATTCCTGGCTGGCAGGGCCGGATTACGGGGAAACGGGGACGGGGCGGGTCGGGGGCCCTGACGGACCGGAGGCTTCTCTTACCCAGGCGTGGTCTCTGAGCGGACTTTACCTCCCGGCTCCTCCGGGCCGGTCCTGCTCACCTTTATGCTGCTGGTTGAACTTTAACCAGGATCCATGAACTCATCCTGGTTCTGAAACCCTGCAGGCCTGATCTGCTGCCTCAGTTCAAACAGAAACAGATTATTAACTCCTTAAGGCTTACTGGTTTAATGTAAACCAGTTCAGTTTAACACCAATATTTACTGGATGATGTGCAAAATTATTTAATATGAACAAACTACTTTAGATCTGTTTTGTTTTGTAAATTAGATTTGGTGGAAATCATTGATAATCATTAGTTTATGACTCAAGAAACAGAAATTAAGTAAATGCACATTTAGTGACAATTTTTACCTAATTCAAAAAATAGCTTTGTAAATTTAATCTAATAAATGTAGTTAAAGCTCAAAGTTTACCTGCTGGCTTAAGCTAAGCTAACAGTCTGTAGCTTAGCTGCTAAACATTTATGTTGCCTAAAGTTAAAATCATGTCTAATTTCTAACATTAGTTTAATAGTCAGAGTTTGATTAGAGTTAACTGCTATCAAAAGCTAGCAGAGCTAGCAGGTTCATGCTAACAGCTGTGTTGTAAAGAAAAGTCACAACTAAACTATAAAAACCAACTAATTTAGCTGAAAAACAGGGATGGACAGATGGACGGAGTTTTTCCACTCCTGATTTCTGTTTGGTATTTCTTGTGATTATAGATTTTGTCGGTTTTGCTGTTTTCATGAATCAGTGTTTGCATCATTTCTCTGAACGTTTGCCTGAGACGACAGAAACGTGTGCAGCTCAGGTTTATCGGATCTGAGCTCCAGACCAGCGAGGCTCTCCGAAGTTCTTTCTGCTGTCAGACTTTCCACGGCTCTGTGCCAGGAAACTCCTGAGAGGCTGAACAAGCGCCGTCCTGTTGGAGCCGTTCTTCCACCTGAGGAGGTCGAAGCAAACCTTCAATCACCGAGCGGAACAGGCTCTTCCCAGAGCGGCTCAAAACTCGATGACAGATTTCACAGCAACAGGCTGCGTTCAGACGACACGTCTGATGATGAAATGCTGTTTCTTTGTCAGGTGATGTGCTGAGTGGTGTGTCGTCCAGGTGTAACGGGTGTGTGTGTGTGTGTGTGTGTGTGTGTGTGTGTGTGTGTCGTCAGGTGTAAGTGTAACGGCCACGCCAGCGAGTGTGTGAAGGACAGCGG
This sequence comes from Xiphophorus hellerii, assembly GCF_003331165.1. Lineage (NCBI taxonomy): Eukaryota > Metazoa > Chordata > Actinopteri > Cyprinodontiformes > Poeciliidae > Xiphophorus > Xiphophorus hellerii. The sequence goes on from NC_045677.1 coordinate 29,932,927, forward strand.
GGGCCGGCTGGTCTGCGACTGCAAACACAACACGGAGGGCGTCGACTGCAGCGTGTGCAAAGCTTTCTTCAACGACCGGCCGTGGATGAGGGCGACGGCCGACAGCGCCAACGAGTGTCTGTGTGAGTCACCAGTTACCGACCGAAACCGGCCCAGAGAGCGGACAGCTGCGCTGGCCTCTGGCCAGGTCTCTGGGGGATTGTGGGAGTTGTAGTTCCTGTTTAATGCAGAGGCATGACTAAGTGCTCACTGTCCCACACTGCAGGAAACATGAGAGTCAGGGAAACTTTTCCAAAGGCCAGAAATCACCGTCATGTTGATGAACTGTTTTAGTTTCATGACTAAAATCCAGAATTATAAAGAAAATATAAAAGGAAAACAGAAGAGTGACGACGTTTTGATTGGGACACCAAACTCAGACCTTAATGCAGAACTCAGTGGTTTAGGAACAACCAGCTCTACTGGTTTTAATGGGAAGACATGAGAATGAGAGATTGGAGACTTAACAAACCTGCACCCTGCCCAGGGATGTAAAAGCTCTCTGTGTCTTTACTTCACCTGAGTCAGGACTGACCAGTGGAGTTCTGCTGTTTCTGCTCCAGTTCTGACCAGCATTATGACTCTGACTGATGCCTTTCTGCATATTCAGGAGGCCTGCTGCGGTTTTGTCTCATGTTCTGTTAAAACAATATTTTTTTTGCCAAGGAAACAGAAAACAGCTTGTCCACAATGAAACAACACGAAGACAGACTGTCGTTTCTGTTGAGGGTTCCTGGCTCTGAGTTTGATTGGGTCTGGATGTTGGATGCATTCAGGGATTGTTGTGTTTCCGTGTTTCAGCCTGCGACTGTAACAGGAAGAGCTCAGACTGTTACTTCGACGCCGAGCTGTACCGGGCCACGGGTCACGGAGGTCACTGCAGGAACTGCGCCGACAACACCGACGGGCCCAACTGTGAGCGTTGCCTCGACAACTACCACAGAGACCAGAGCGGCAACCGCTGCCTGCCCTGCAACTGCAACTCCATCGGTGAGTCCCGGCAGCTGGCTGCATAAACAGCAAATTAATCCTTTCATCCTGGGAGTGAAACGTGGATGATGGACGCATGAATCTGCTACGCCCACGCTCTTATCTGACAGGTCAACCGGTTCATTTCAAGTCTGAGGAACAGAAACTGTTGCATCAACTCTGCACTATAAACTCACACAAAACGGCTCAGACGGCAAATAAGTTAATAAATATAAAACCAAACTGTAAAACATAAAGATCATAAACTTGATTTAAGAACCTTGAACTGAACAGAAAATAGAAACAGGTTTCCTGAAGACACAGCTGTGTTTTCTGCCCCCTGCTGGTCATTTCAAGAATATCCAGATAAATGTTTTCCATTTATCTGGATATTCTTCATATCCATGGCAGCTCTGTGTTGATTATAATGTTCTGCTTCTTTCTGGCATATTTGACATCTTTACTTGTTGCTTTGATATTTTTATGGGTTTTTATGGGGACAGTTTTGTGGATTTGTTTGGTGTTTGCATCGTTTTTAGCTCTTGTTCTGTTTTGTATTGAGTGTCTCTGTCTGCATGTATCCTGTGTTCAGTTTATTGGATTCTTTCTCAGAGGAAGTTCCTGTAAACCTGGTTGTGTGTCCTCAGGTGGAATGAGCTTTTCCTGCTCTATTCCAGCCTCTCTGCTTATTTCATTGACACTAACTATCTATGGGAGGTTAAAGGTCACCGAGCTGACGGCCGTTTGTTTGTTTGCAGGTTCTGAGTCTCCTCAGTGCAACAACAGAGGCGTATGCGCCTGCAAACCCGGAGTAACCGGGGAGAAGTGCGACCGCTGCCAGCCGGGGTTCCACAGCCTGACCGAGGCCGGCTGCAGGTAGGCAGCCGCCGCCGCCGCCGCCGCCGCCGCCTCACCTGGACACAAACTGCCTTAAAGTGGAACAGGATCATGACAGAGTGGGAAACTGCAGAGTTAGTTTCTGAAAAGCAGGAATGAACCGAGTCTGATCTGAGCTGCCTCAGGAACTGTGTCCTCTGAGCGCCATCTGCTGGCCACATCGTTGAGTTTGGGTCGTTTTGTCTCGCAGAGCTTTGTGGGTGAATTTAACCCTGTGCTTGTCTGCCAGGCCTTGCAGCTGCTCGCCGTCAGGCAGCACCCAGGAGTGTGACGTCAACACGGGTCAGTGCCGCTGTAAAGACAACGTGGAGGGCTTCAGCTGCGACAGGTAAGGCCCGCACTCAGGTTCTGTTCCTCGTTAAGACAGTCTTTATATCGACCCGTCTGTCCCTCCAGATGTAAACCAGGTTACTTCAACTTGGACCCCAACAACCCTCAGGGCTGCACGGCCTGTTTCTGCTTCCAGCACTCGTCTGTGTGCGACAGCGCCGAAGGCTACAGCGTCCACACCATCAGCTCCACCTTCGACAGAGGTGAACTCCGCCTGCAGCCCAAACTCTGGGCACGCTAACCCTCTAGTGTCAGCTTCTGACTTCCTGTTCCTGTTTGCAGGTACAGAGGAGTGGAGCGGCCAGACGCGGGACGGATCCACCGTCTCTGTCCAGTGGTCTCCCGCCGGACAGGAAGTGTCCTTGGTGTCTGAAGACTACCAGCCCCTGTACCTGGTGGCCCCAGGTACCGGACCCTGACCCGCCCGGATCCTCCGGTTCCCCTCAGAGACTCACTGCTGGTGTTTTCTGCTCCACAGAGAAGTTCCTGAGGAATCAGATGCTGAGTTATGGACAAAACCTGAGCATGACGTTCCGAGTGGAGCGGCGGGACGCCCGGCTGTCGGCCGAGGATCTGATCCTGGAGGGGGCCGGCATGAGGCTGGCCGTGCCGCTCATCGCCCAGGGCAACGCCTACCCCAACGAGAACATGCAGACCTTTGTGTTCAGGTGAGACCAGCCGTTCTTGTTCAGAGAAGATTCCTCAGCTCTCTGTCGGTCCTGACTAAATGAAACCTTTCTGGTTCTGGTTCTGGTTCTGGTTCAGGCTCCATGAGCAGCCAGGTTACCCCTGGAGACCTGCCATCAGTGACTCCGACTTCCAGAAACTTCTCCACAACCTGACGGCCATCAAGATCCGGGGCACCTACAGCGAGCGCAGTAGGCGTCTCACCTTCCTCACCTTCATCACCTTCCTCACCTTCCTCACCTTCCTCACCTTCATCACCTTCATCACCTTCATCACCTTCTCACCTTCATCACCTTCCTCACCTTCATCACCTTCATCACCTTCCTCACCTTCCTCACCTTCATCACCTTCATCACCTTCCTCACCTTCATCACCTTCATCACCTTCCTCACCTTCCTCCTCACCTTCATCACCTTCATCACCTTCATCACCTTCTCACCTTCATCACCTTCCTCACCTTCATCACCTTCATCACCTTCCTCACCTTCCTCACCTTCATCACCTTCCTCACCTTCCTCACCTTCATCACCTTCATCACCTTCCTCACCTTCCTCACCTTCATCACCTTCATCACCTTCATCACCTTCTCACCTTCATCACCTTCCTCACCTTCATCACCTTCATCACCTTCCTCACCTTCCTCACCTTCATCACCTTCATCACCTTCCTCACCTTCATCACCTTCATCACCTTCATCACCTTCCTCACCTTCCTCACCTTCATCACCTTCCTCACCTTCCTCACCTTCATCACCTTCATCACCTTCATCACCTTCCTCACCTTCCTCACCTTCATCACCTTCATCACCTTCCTCACCTTCATCACCTTCCTCACCTTCCTCACCTTCATCACCTTCCTCACCTTCATCACCTTCATCACCTTCATCACCTTCCTCACCTTCCTCACCTTCATCACCTTCATCACCTTCCTCACCTTCATCACCTTCCTCACCTTCCTCACCTTCCTCACCTTCATCACCTTCATCACCTTCCTCACCTTCCTCACCTTCATCACCTTCATCACCTTCATCACCTTCCTCACCTTCATCACCTTCATCACCTTCCTCACCTTCATCACCTTCCTCACCTTCATCACCTTCCTCACCTTCATCACCTTCATCACCTTCCTCACCTTCCTCACCTTCATCACCTTCCTCACCTTCATCACCTTCATCACCTTCCTCACCTTCATCACCTTCATCACCTTCCTCACCTTCATCACCTTCCTCACCTTCCTCACCTTCATCACCTTCATCACCTTCATCACCTTCCTCACTTTCCTCACCTTCATCACCTTCATCACCTTCATCACCTTCCTCACCTTCATCACCTTCATCACCTTCCTCACCTTCCTCACCTTCCTCACCTTCATCACCTTCCTCACCTTCCTCACCTTCCTCACCTTCCTCACCTTCATCACCTTCATCACCTTCTCACCTTCATCACCTTCCTCACCTTCATCACCTTCATCACCTTCCTCACCTTCCTCACCTTCATCACCTTCATCACCTTCCTCACCTTCATCACCTTCATCACCTTCATCACCTTCCTCACCTTCCTCACCTTCATCACCTTCATCACCTTCCTCACCTTCCTCACCTTCATCACCTTCCTCACCTTCCTCACCTTCATCACCTTCATCACCTTCCTCACCTTCATCACCTTCCTCACCTTCCTCACCTTCATCACCTTCCTCACCTTCATCACCTTCATCACCTTCATCACCTTCCTCACCTTCCTCACCTTCATCACCTTCATCACCTTCATCACCTTCCTCACCTTCATCACCTTCCTCACCTTCCTCACCTTCCTCACCTTCATCACCTTCCTCACCTTCCTCACCTTCCTCACCTTCATCACCTTCATCACCTTCATCACCTTCCTCACCTTCATCACCTTCATCACCTTCCTCACCTTCATCACCTTCCTCACCTTCATCACCTTCCTCACCTTCATCACCTTCATCACCTTCCTCACCTTCCTCACCTTCATCACCTTCCTCACCTTCATCACCTTCATCACCTTCCTCACCTTCCTCACCTTCATCACCTTCATCACCTTCCTCACCTTCATCACCTTCCTCACCTTCCTCACCTTCATCACCTTCATCACCTTCCTCACTTTCCTCACCTTCATCACCTTCATCACCTTCATCACCTTCCTCACCTTCATCACCTTCATCACCTTCCTCACCTTCATCACCTTCATCACCTTCATCACCTTCCTCACCTTCATCACCTTCATCACCTTCCTCACCTTCCTCACCTTCATCACCTTCATCACCTTCCTCACCTTCATCACCTTCCTCACCTTCATCACCTTCCTCACCTTCATCACCTTCATCACCTTCCTCACCTTCCTCACCTTCCTCACCTTCCTCACCTTCATCACCTTCCTCACCTTCATCACCTTCCTCACCTTCCTCACCTTCCTCACCTTCATCACCTTCCTCACCTTCATCACCTTCCTCACCTTCCTCACCTTCATCACCTTCCTCACCTTCATCACCTTCCTCACCTTCATCACCTTCCTCACCTTCCTCACCTTCCTCACCTTCCTCACCTTCATCACCTTCCTCACCTTCCTCACCTTCCTCACCTTCCTCACCTTCCTCACCTTCCTCACCTTCATCACCTTCCTCACCTTCATCACCTTCCTCACCTTCCTCACCTTCATCACCTTCCTCACCTTCCTCACCTTCATCACCTTCCTCACCTTCCTCACCTTCCTCACCTTCCTCACCTTCATCACCTTCCTCACCTTCATCACCTTCCTCACCTTCCTCACCTTCATCACCTTCCTCACCTTCATCACCTTCCTCACCTTCATCACCTTCCTCACCTTCATCACCTTCCTCACCTTCCTCACCTTCATCACCTTCATCACCTTCATCACCTTCCTCACCTTCCTCACCTTCCTCACCTTCATCACCTTCCTCACCTTCCTCACCTTCCTCACCTTCATCACCTTCATCACCTTCCTCACCTTCCTCACCTTCATCACCTTCCTCACCTTCATCACCTTCATCACCTTCCTCACCTTCATCACCTTCCTCACCTTCATCACCTTCCTCACCTTCATCACCTTCATCACCTTCCTCACCTTCCTCACCTTCATCACCTTCCTCACCTTCATCACCTTCCTCACCTTCCTCACCTTCCTCCTCCTCAGCCGTTCTGCCATGAACCTTCTCTGCGTCTGCAGGTGCTGGTTACCTGGACAACGTCTCCCTGGTGACGGCGAGGAGGGGCTCAGGTGTGCCGGCCCGCTGGGTGGAGCGGTGCTCCTGTCCGCCGGGTTACCAGGGTCAGCACTGTGAGCAGTGCACCCTGGGATACCGCCGGGCCCAGCGGGAGCTCGGACCCTTCAGCTCCTGTGAAGTCTGCAACTGCCATGGACACAGCGACGCCTGCCACCCTGATACTGGTAAGACTGGGAACACTGGGAATCCTGGGTCTATTGACTGCAGTGCCGCCTCCCAGCCTGACACTGGGAACACTGGGAGGAGACGGTTTGATGGTCACAGGGACTTTGTTTGGTCTTTTTCAGGTTTTAGACAGAATCTTGGGTTTGTTCCTAACTGGTTTCTTGAGGTTCTAACTGGATCCACCAGTAAACCTGCGTTCTGTTGCTTCTCTAACTAGTTTTCCAGTTGCTTTAGTTTAAGTTTGTGGATCTTCCAGGAATGTTGACCTTCTGCCTGTTTGTAACTGCATGTTGAGAAAGTGTTTTATTTGTAGTTCTTGCTTTCCGTGGTCATCTGGCTGTGAAAACGTCTCTGGTTTCCGTGTCTCCGGTCCAGGAGCCTGTGACTGTCAGGACAACACTGCCGGGTTGAGCTGCGAGCGCTGCAAGGACGGGTTTTATGGCGACGCCACTCAGGGCGCAGCGGGCGACTGCCGGCCGTGTCCCTGCCCCGGCGGAGCCACCTGCGCCGTCGTCCCCAAAACCAGAGAAGTGGTTTGCACCAACTGTCCTGCTGGAACCACAGGTACCACAGAGGATGGACACCAAGCAGCGTCACGCTTCTTCCAAGAGAGGATTTTCTAAAAATATTCTAACTAAGCTGGCTTTGACATGTTTTTGAAACTTTTAAGATCAGTAGAAGTAGACATCATCGTGTTATGTGAACCTGTGTGCAGGTAAGCGCTGTGAGCTCTGCGACGACGGGTTCTTTGGGGACCCTCTGGGTCAGAACGGGCCGGCCCGACCCTGCCGCTCCTGCCAGTGCAGCAATAACATCGACCCCAACGCCGTCGGCAACTGCAACCGCGAGACAGGAGAATGCCTCAAGTGCATCTACAACACCGACGGCTTCTTCTGCGACCGCTGCAAGGCGGGCTTCTTCGGAGACCCGCACGCCTCCAACCCTGCTGAGAAGTGTGCAGGTAAGGCTCCGTTCGTATCGCTCTGTGGACGACCAGGAACAGGTTTTACTCACAGCTACTGGTTGACGCTGCAGTGCTCAGATTTTACTGCTTATGTATCGTCAGATGAGCTGCAGCCTCAGTTCTTCACACAGTTTTCAGAGAACCAGTTTGGGACTCGTCTTGGATTCACAGCATTGAGCTTTTCACCTTAGTGTTTCCTGTCGGTCCTTTGGTCAGCCTGCTCCTGTTCTCCGCTGGGCACAGTGGATCAGCAGACCAGCTGCTCTCCGGTCACCGGTCAGTGTCAGTGTCTCCCTAACGTGGATGAACGCGACTGCAGCGCCTGCCAGTTGGGATTCTTCAACCTGCAGAGCGGCAGTGGCTGCGAGGAGTGAGTTCCCTTCACTGTGCAGCTCTACATAAAGTCATTTCATGTCTTTCATCGTGGCTGAACAGATCAGGGTTGGAAGTTAAAAACCAGGAATCCAGCGGAGGGTTGATCTGATGAGTTTGTTTGCCAAATGTCTGTCTCTACCTGTCCACAGGTGTAACTGCAACCCAATCGGCTCCACCAGTGGTGACTGTGACATCGACTCAGGACAATGCGAGTGCCAACCCGGCGTCGCCGGCCAGCACTGTGACCGCTGTGAGGTCAACTTTTTCGGCTTCAGCTCCTCTGGATGCAAACGTGAGGACAAACCCAAACAAGTTTCTTTCACTTGTAACTTAGTTACTTTAAAGTTACAGTTGGGTTTTGGATCTCTGCGGTATCCAAGAGATCCAAGGACCAATCCTTGTAGTTTTCCTGAAGAAAGGAGATGAAATATTTATCATAGTTTTAGTTATTCTAGATCAGTAAAGGTGTGAAACTCTTGTCTTTCTGTTTCCTGCCCAGCGTGTGACTGTGACCATGAAGGCTCTCTGTCAGGTCAGTGTAAGGAAGACGGCCGGTGCGAGTGTCGGCCCGGTTTCGTTGGAGCTCGATGCGATATGTGTGAGGAGAATTATTTCTACAACCGGTCAGTGCCAGGCTGCCAGCAGTGTCCGTCCTGCTACGGTCTGGTCCGAGACAAGGTGAGCAGTCGTTGATCAGAGCTTCACTGCTTCACATGACCCTTCAAACTAAAATGGTTTCTAAAATGGTGTCCAGGTGAACCAGCAGAGACAGAAGCTCCAAGAACTCCAGACGCTGATAGATAATCTGGGCTCCGGCCAGGATACGGTCAGTGATAAGGCCTTTGAGGACAGATTGAAGGAGGCAGAAAAGGTCATCATGGAGCTGCTGGCAGAGGCTCAGAATAGCAAAGGTAACTCTGCAAACTGCCACACATAGAAGAACAATGTGAGGAGCAGAAGGTGGTGTTATTAAACCAACAGTCAGATCAGCATCGAGGTGTGCTAACGTACCGCCTGACCGGGTCCTTGCAGACGCAGACCGAGGTCTGCTGGACCGTCTGAACTCCCTGAACGCCACCCTGACCACCCAGTGGAACCGACTGCAGAGCATCCGCAACACGGTGGACGGCACCAGCGCTCAGGCTGACCGCGCGCGTGACAGAGTCCGAGACGCCGAGAGCCTGATAGACCGAGCTCGGCAGGAACTGGCCAAGGCCAAGGATGCCGTCAGCAAAGTGGTAAGTGACGTCAATATTGTCCTGATATTTAACGGATTGATCAGTGGCAGGTAACTGAGCCGACGTTATTCACAGGACATCAAACCTACCGATGGCACTGGAGAGCCCAACAACATGACGCTGCTGGCTGAGGAGGCTCGACGCCTCGCCGACAAGTAAGACTTCACCACCGGCGGCTCTGATTGGCCGACCTGAAAGAACTGAATCCATCCAGGACAGTTGAAATGTTGTTCCCTACAGGCACAAGTTGGATGCTGATCAGATCGAAAAGATCGCTAAAGATGCCAACGACACGTCAACCAAAGCATATAACCTGCTGCTGAAGACCATCGACGGCGAGAGCAAGATGGCTGACGACATTGACAAGCTCAACAAGATGTAGGTCCTGTTTCAGTTTGTCTGGATGAAAACGGTTTTAAAGGGACAGACACACACGACTCTGTCCTGCTGGCAATGTTGCAGCTTTGATTTAGGACTTTTGAATCTCTGTTTTGTCTCTCTAGTTGCTTCATGCAACATCTTTGCCTGTAAAATGTTTTCTATTTGTGTCTATTTTGTGGTTTTTGTTGCAGTTTGTCTCTTTTAAAGTCAGTTTGCTATCCTTGTGTGTAAAGCCTGTTTGAAATTTTGGACTTCAAGGCCATGAGTTTCCAACAAAATTAGAACTTCTTGAGTTTCTGACTCCTCCTCCTGATCAGCTACAACGAGGCGAAGGACCGGGCCAAGGATCTGGAGAAACAGGCCCACAAGGTGCAGGCGGAGGCAGAGGACGCCGGGAACAAAGCTCTGAAGCTGTTCGCCAACCTGACCAGCCTCCCGCCGTTTGACACCAAGACATTGGAGGTAAATGTTAGCAAGGTAAAAAAGACACGCATTGCTTAAGGAGTCAAACTTAATAATGATGCGCCTGATCTCAGGATGATGCCAAAAAAATTAAGAAGGAGGCGTCCGATCTGGACAACCTGATTGACAAGACAGAACGGGAGTACAACGAGCTGCGAGACGACCTGAAGCCCAAAGAGCTGGAGGTCCGGAAGCTGCTGGAGAAAGGGAAGAGTGAGCAGCAGGTGAGTTCAGGTTGTGACCCGAGTCTCCTCCGGCTGAGCCACAGGACAGTAAACCTCCTTCTGCTCCACAGACTGCAGACCAGCTGTTGGCCAGAGCCGATGCCGCTAAAGCTCTAGCCGAGGAGGCGGCGAAGAAAGGCCAGTCAACTTTCAAAGAAGCAGAGAACATCCTGGAGGACCTGCGAGGTACTGAAACCGCTTCCAGTCCAAACCTGCTGCTCACCTTAGACTGCTCTTCAGCAAACATGGAGATGAGAGACGAGACTCCGTGAAGCAGAGAGAGATGCAAACTGTTGCAATCTTTCTGTTTACTGGAAAAACAATCACCATTTTTCACAAGAACATTTCGGGGATTTTTAGCTTTACATTTTCTCAATCTGTGCATTAAAAAACCTTAATCAATGCAGAACTCTTAATAAAACAAGTTCTTGTCTAAGAGAAAACTGAAGGGATGTTGATGCACTGTTGCAGGAAATTAAATGTGGAGACAATGTTGCTTTAGTTTTCCACTTATTGTAAATGTTTTCCTTCTAAATCATTTTAATCTGATGGTTATTTCCAAACTTCTTCCAGACTTTGACAGGAGGGTCAACGACAACAAGACAGCAGCAGAGGAAGCCATGAAGAAGATCCCCGTCATCAATGCCACCATCATGGCCGCCAACGAGAAGACCCGGCAGGCGAAGGAGGCGCTTGGTAATGCTGCTAGTGACGCTGGGGAAGCCAAGAGGAAGGCTGAAGAGGCTGAGAAGATCGCAGGCAACATCCAGAAGGTAAGGAGGCGCCCCCTGCTGGTTGACGGGAGGTCTGATCCTCTTTGTCCGCTCACCGTCTCCTCACATCGTGTCCTGGCAGGGCTCGGCTAAGACTAAAGAGGAAGCAGAGAAGGCGTTGCAGGACACAAACAAGCTGGACAAAGATGTTGATGACATGATGGATCAGCTGAGCGCCGCAGAGGAGGAGCTGAAGAAGAAGAAGGCTGAGGCCGACAGCGACATGATGATGGCCTCCATGGTACGAACTAATGCTCTGATCTATGAGGAAGTGTTGAACTGTTTAAAAAGAGCATTGCTGATAGTCGGAGGGATTGCTCTGTCCTGCAGGCGTCGGATACTGCCAAGCAGGCCGAGGACAACGCTCGCAAGGCCAAGAGTACGGTGAAGACGGTCCTGAAGATCATCACAGATCTAATGGATCAGCTGGGTAGGTCCAGAACTCGTCTCTCTCGGTGCCAACATTAGCTGTGACTCACAGACTAACTGTCACGTGTTTCTGCAGGAAACATTGATAAAGTGGATCTTAGCAAACTGAACCAGATTGATGAGTCTCTGAAGCGAGCCAAGGACAAGATGGCCGGCAGCGAGCTGGACAAGAAGCTGAGGGAGCTGAATGATGTGGCGAGCACACAGAAGCAGATGATCGACGACTATGACCGGCAGATCCGAGAGATCCGCAGCGACATCAACAACCTGAACGACATCAAGGCAACGTTACCCGAAGGCTGCTTCAACACGCCGTCGCTGGAGCAGCCTTAGCCCCGCCCACATCGTCCAGCCGCCCCGTTTCCTCCACGCTCACATCTAACACTCCGGGAAGCGTGCCGACTTTTACCAAAACAGTTCTTTCTTTGCCAACATTTCAGCCACGCCCAGTAGAGAGGCAGCTGCTGGTGACGGCGGCGTCGTTACAGTGAACTGTGCGGTGCAGAGACGCTGGGCAGCGAGGCAGACGAACCTCGGAGAGACAACCAGAACCATAAACCCAACGTGACTGCAGCCCTCTGGCGCCTCGCCATATTTTTGTCTCCAACATTCAACACGTGAAGGAATTCTCAGATCCTCTTCCTGAAGCTACGCTCTCGATACGGACAGCAGGGAAAATAGTTCAAGTCCTCTTTTCTGCAGTATTCACACCTCCAGCAGGTGGCAGTGTTTTGTAAAGTCACATAAACTGCTGCAGGGAAGCTGCCAAAGTCCAGACAGATACAACCAGACCCAAACTCTTTCTCATTTACAATTTTCCACATTTCAGTCTTGATAGAAGTTGGGAATTCTTTGGGAAGCAGAAGTTTTCCGTCACAGACAGAAACAAAATGTCCCACATAATTAAGAGCTTACCAGCAGCTTCAATGGTTCAGCAACCAAATCTGTTTATTGACCACAATAAATGAAAGTTAATGTTTGTTTTCATAGAGAAACATTTTAAAGGTTGGCTCCAGATGAACAGCAATACCTGAACTTAACGCTCTGGTCTGATTTGCAGCGTTTGGATTCATTTTATCCTGCCAGACCTTTTAATCAAGGTCACCTTCAGCAGCAGGTCTCCAGGTTTTCTGAAGGTCTTACAGAGTTTCTCGTTAGACTTCTGCACATTTTTTAAGTGTAGTAACATTTTACTGAGTCCAACTGCTGATTTTCTCCTGGAAATAGATTAATATTTAAATATGACTTTTATTTGTCACAATAATTAGCAACGGAACATTTGCATTAGCTTGGAGAGGTTAATGTTGGTAAGCTAGTTTTCCATGTTACAAACAATTTATCTTCAGTGCTATTGAAGGAGGAGGCGATTAGGTTCACTGAGCAGCATCGTTTTTTCACAATAAATCCAAATTAACATGCTAACCTCCTATCTATAGCAAAGAGACTAACTAGTGAGCTCACTAGTTAGCTCACTAACTAGCTCACTAGTTAGCTTGTTAGCCTTAGCATGCTAGCTTAGCAAACTTTTGTTGTCTCAGGTTGAACAGCGTAACTTCGGACTCTCAAAGCCGGTTTGGTTCTGTGTATTCATTAGCATGATGGAAGCAGCCCGGGTTGGACAGGCGGCTTCCAGCTAGCTGCTAGCATGTTCCAGGACAAAGTCTGAAGAAGATCCTGGACGACTGTTCCTCAGTGGGAGGACGATCAGAACCTGAGGGGTGAACCAGGAGTTCTGTCTGTGGCAGAAACTTCTGAAAGAGATGATTTGTTCCCAACGATCTGAAGCTTCCTGGTTTCACCGGCTAAAATGCTGTTCTAATGTTGGAACGTGACGGATCCCCTGTTGGATTGTTTTGTGTGTAAAATCCCGTTCCGACCCCTGAATGACCCCTGAATGACCCCTTCTGGACTTTGGCAGCTTCGGCTCACGGTGCGTTCCCACGCTGCAACGCCTCGCCTCGGTCTCCACATCCAAACACTATGCAACTTTGTACATTCTGCGTAGCGAGAGTTTTATCTGATACACTGGTGCTAATAATTATTACAAATGTTTTATTTTTGAGTGAATGTTTTTTATTATGAGTTAGAGCGAGGAGTTTATTATTATGCGTGTAAATAAGTGATTGGCTGATTTTATCCTGAGCAGCCCCATTATGTCTGATCACAATCAATCAACTGAAACCTCCAGGTGAAAATATATCCCCTATCATAACGTCTGTGGTATGTTATTATTCTAATTGTTATAATTATTATTATCTCTGCTTGCTTGTATACAGGGCTGAGAGCTGTTGCCTTCCACCTTTACTGTTTGTGTTGATTCTTTGTGGGTTTTCAGGAGGTTTTGAGCCCATCATCAGGCAGGCGAGTCGGTTCGCGCCTTAAAGGACAGCTGTTGGTACGTCAGCAAAGGTTTTAAATTCTCGCAGACCGATCCTGGACCACCAGACCCCAGAATGTCTTCCTGCCGTCTGTTTCAGCGACTCGCCTGTGGTGCCTGCAGCCTGCGCAGCTCCAGCTCTGTGATCAGTATTTTAAGTTATATGGGCCGTTTGATCTGCTGTCGTTCTTCATGTTGGTGGCCATGTTGCAGCTGCTCAGCCTGCAGGATTTCTCTTTCCATCTCTGTTCACACCTGCCTGTAAACCCAAACCTAACATTTCAATAATAAAAACCAACTACTACAGGACTTTGTGTCTGAGTGGACTTTCTGTCAGGTTTCGCTCCTGTCAGGTCAGTGGCTGTTCCTCCTGTGGACAAACAAGAGAAACTGATCAACTGATCAACTGGACATTTCAAAGCCAGATTTGAGCTTATAGACATTCTGCAGAGCAGATGAGGTCAGACGGAGGATGTGCTGGTGGAGCTCCTGGTTCTCCTCACTGACTGCATGGAGATGCAACATCAGAATATTTTCAGAACCTTTTCTGGATCTTCTCTGTTGAGCCTCAGACATGATGGATGTTTTTGCCCACAAAACAAGTTATGAATTTTGGTCATATGGAAATTAAATTGGACATGGTTGATTTATATTAGAAAGATTCGGGAAGCAGAAGATATCAGGTTCTGTTTTATATTATTACTATTATTTTATTTATTTGCGTTTGCCATGGAGTCCACGCTCCTTACCGGTTGGGGGCGGTAATGTTTTCCAACCACAATAAAACTGACGGAGAAGAAGAAGCATTTCCACCTCTACCTTTAAAATTCATCTCTTTCAAAAGACCAAATGGCATTTTAATAAAAATACAACTAAATTAGAAATCAGTTGTAAAGTTATGGAGGACAAAAATAAAATTTAAGTTATTACATTGTAATAACTTAACATTACATTGTTTGATAAACAATGTAATGTAATCACATTACATTGTTTATCAAAAATAACAGGAATCAAAAAGGCATCTTTTTTATTTATTATTAATATTTATGTATTTGATCAAAAAGTCTTTCCGTTGTAGCTTTAAACAGCAGCAGGTAGGAGGTTTGGTGAGAGCCAAGCTAATCAGTTTGACTTACCGGGACTTGAACTCACAACCAATGAACCGTCTGAAAACTTTTCTAAAAGTTACAGCAAAGCTTTTTGTCCCGTGGAGCAGGAGGAGGATGAGGAGGATGAGGAGGAGCAGGAGGATGAGGAGGAGGATGAGGAGGAGGATGAGGATGAGCAGGAGGATGAGGAGGAGGATGAGGATGAGCAGGAGGATGAGGAGGAGGATGAGCAGGAGGATGAGTAGGAAGATGAGGAGGAGGATGAGGAGGATGAGCAGGAGGATGAGCAGGAAGATGAGGAGGAGGATGAGCAGGAGGATGAGGATGAGGAGGATGAGCAGGAGGATGAGCAGGAAGATGAGGAGGAGGAGGAGGAGGAGGAGGAGGATGAGCAGTAGGATGAGCAGGAAGATCAGGAGGATGAGGATGAGCAGGAGGATGAGGATGAGGAGGAGGATGAGGAGGAGGATGAGGATGAGCAGGAGGATGAGGAGGAGGATGAGGAGGAGGATGAGGATGAGCAGGAGGATGAGCAGGAGGATGAGTAGGAAGATGAGGAGGAGGATGAGGAGGATGAGCAGGAGGATGAGCAGGAAGATGAGGAGGAGGATGAGCAGGAGGATGAGGATGAGGAGGATGAGCAGGAGGATGAGCAGGAGGAGGAGGAGGAGGAGGATGAGCAGGAGGATGAGGAGGAGGATGATGAGGAGGATGAGCAGGAAGATGAGGAGGAGGAGGATGAGCAGGAAGATGAGGATGAGGAGGATGAGAAGGAGGAGGAGGATGAGGAGGAGGATCAGGAGGATGAGCAGGAAGATGAGGAGGAGGAGGAAGATCAGGAGGAGGAGGAGGAGGATGAGCAGGAGGATGAGGAGGAGGAGGATGAGCAGGAGGATGAGGAGGAGGAGGATGAGCAGGAAGATGAGGAGGAGGAGGATGAGCAGGAGGATGAGGAGGAGGAGGATGAGGAGGATGAGCAGGAAGATGAGGAGGAGGAGGATGAGCAGGAGGATGAGGAGGAAGATGAGGATGAGCAGGAGGATGAGGAGGAGGATGAGGATGAGACTCACCTGGCCGCAGTGACGGCTATGCTAACGACTAGTTAGGTAAGAAACGACTCTGCACTTAAAGCATCGGCTGAGGTTCTGATCCCATCTACTAAACATTTTATTCTCTTTGCTTTGACAGCGAAATAAAAAGTTTTTAGAATATTTTTGCTTTGGTAAACAGAAGGTTCTCCTTCACCAGTCCTTGTGTTCCTGTATTTGTGTCTCTGTTTTCTCAGCCTCCGGTCCGCCGTGGCAGAACATCCCGTCTGTCCGGTGCTGAATGACCAGGCTGGACCTCAGCTATCAGTACCTGAGTGATCATTGATGGAAAGTTGAGATTTGAGTCACAGGTAGATTGTGAAGTAAGGAAAGCTCTCCCACATGTGGACTTCTGTCTGCAGCTCTGTTTTCTTTACGTTTTAATCTTGCTTTATTGAATCTGTTCTTACTTTTTGTTACTTTCCACCAAAATCAAGATTTGCTTACAAAGTATTTTCAAGGTTTGCAGTAAAATCGCTGACATATTTCTCTTAATGAGCTGAGAGTTCCTCTGTGATGCTCGGTCTTTAACGAAGGCCTTCCTTCCTCTGTGGGCAGAATTATTAATTACCTTATAGAAGCCATATTGTTAAAAATCTTTTATTCCAGCTGCTATTCACATGATCAATTCCAGGTTCACAACGTATCAATCAGTCAAATTTGTTTGTGTAACACATTTCAACAACTGATGAAGTTTTACATCTTGTAATGCTTCAGTTGTACATTAGTCATGTTGTAAAGACAAAACTCATCTTTTTTTGCCCCCTGGGGATAATAAAGTTGATTTGGACGGACGGACGGATTGTCCTTCATGATGTCACCAAACCAGTCATCTCTTGAGGAAATGTTCTCAAACTGAATCCCTAAAGGCTCCTGCAGACTTTATGTTCTTCCTTGTCCTGCATGTTGGAGTTTCCTGGGGCTTTGACGCCCCCTGCTGGTCAAACTGTGGACTAGAGAACTGATTCCCCTGAAGAACCGGTTCAGACTTCAGTTCACATTGACTGAAACAGAATTATTCATCTGAACGGTTCTTCCTCAGAGTTCGGTTCACCACTTCAACCGAACTGGTAGAAAACTGCGGTACCAATAGGGACCAGCAGGGGGAGGCAGAGCGCTGCCTGCAGAACACCAGTCAGGTTCCGATGGAGCTGGACCTGCTCTACCCGAACCCTGAGAGGTACAGAGCCCTGGATCAGGGCCGAACATACAGACTGGGTCAGAACCAGAACCAGAAAAAGGATCACAATAGAAATGAACTCATCACAGAGAGAAAAGGTCCAAAATAAGAGAAAACCAAACCTGCTGATCAAACACAAGATGAATAAAATATACCTAAATCTGGACCAACTGTAGGAACTGTTCTGAAAGAAGCACAAAGTGGACCAGAAACAGAACCATGATCCGACTCTTCCTGAGTGGTGAAGGACCCGGTGGGAGACGGCAGGAGAACTGACGACCCTGGAGAACCAAGGAGAACCAAGGAGAACATCCAGAACGCTGCGGCCCAACAGGAAGCTTCGATCTCAGGTTTCAGAACGGCGCCGCACAGAGCAGCTCTGCTGGTTCTGACTGGTTCTGTTTCCAGACTTTCCATGTTCTGGTTGAATGTTTGGATTTTCAGTCCTCCTGGTTCTGGATGCTTTCTGTTTTCAGACAGTTGTTATGATGCGTAACCGTGGCAATGTGGTATTGTTTTCACTACCGGGAGCAGCTGCTAGCATCTGAAAAGCTCTAATAGTTCCTGACCTTTGACCCCAGATCCCAGGAAAAGGAGGAAGTTAAAGCCATCTCTTCCATCCATCAGGGATCACATCCCAGACTCCAACGTCTTTCTGACCAGACAGAGATTTAGAGAGGAGCGGCAGAAGCAAAGGTGGCGGATTAGCTGAGCTGCCAGCTCAGATGTTACTGTGAAATCGTATCTCTGGATGTTGAGCTGTTAGCATGTCATAAGAATCCTGAGGCTTTTTAAAGCAACAGTCTTCAGTCAGAGGCCTCTTCACGTGTCACTGAAACACTGACTGCTGGTGGAGACTGAAGACTCTTGGATCATTTCAGTTATGAGAACATTTCATTTTTTAGGATAAAGTCTTTTTTAATCTGTGATAATAATGACTCTTTCCTCCAGACCCTTCATCTCCATGTAAAACGTGACCTCTGACCCTGAAAAGTCTTCATGCTCCAGAACCACAGAGCCGTCCGAACCGTCAGTGGTCCATATGATAAACTGTTGAACCGTCTGCTGCTGGATCAGTTAACGTCTCTTCAGCTCCCACTGATCCACCATGCAGCATCAAAGACCTGATGAATGAATGAACTGAAAACATAAATTCACACTAATTTGGTTAAAACTCCGAAGATTTGGACCTTTAAGGTGATCTTAGATATAATAATAATAATAATAATAATAATAATAATAATAATAATAATAATAATAATATTTAACTGGGTTGTCCCGTTTCGACCCAGACTCTTCTGGTTCTGGTCGGCCTTCATCAGGTCCTGGACTTCCTCGTCTTCCTCCCGGATCTCCCTGCGCGCTCCCGCGGGGCTGGCACGTCGCAGCGCAGCCCCGCTGCCTGCGCGCTCCCGTGGAGCGGCAGCAGCTCAGACCTCCAGCCCGCCGGAGACTCGCCGTCCTCCGCCTGGATCCCGGACTTCCAGCCGCTTTCTGCGCTCCGCCTGCCGGACTGTGGGGAGTAATTCAGCGGGAAGGACAGGGGAGGTTCCCGGCTTCCTGTTTCTGCAGCTTTGGTTGAAGTTTGGACCGTTTTTCCCAGAACTGGAGCCATGAGGCAGGACCGGGGGGCCAGCCGGAGCGCCGCCGGCGGCAGCGGGAGCAGCTAGCGGCCTGCAGGGAGCAGCGGGGCGGCCAGAGCCCCGGAGCCTCCATGCGGGATCACACTCTCACTTTATCCCACTTTCACACACTCCTCCCGGCTTAACGCGCCCCTCCGGAGCCTCTCCCCGGCACAGCGAGTTTCCTCGGCGGACATGGAGCCTGACTCGGTACCGGCGGACCCGGACTCCCTCCAGGGCGGACCTGGTCTCCTGGATCCGCTGGTGGACCGGATCCTGGGGGACTCCGTGTCCCAGCAGCAGGGATGGCTCCGGGTTTACGGTAAGCAGAACTCACCCAGGGGGAGGGGAGGCCGGTACCGGGACACGGTCCGGTCCAGGAGGGTCAGAACCCGCAGCAGCTGGACTTCATGGAGGTTTGACCCTGAAACCGGTTCTCTAAAAATAGACCCAGTTGGTCCTGAGCCGAGCCAGGATCCAGTTTCTGAGGCCCAACTTCTCCGAACCCGTCCTGAAGGTTGTTCAACCAGAACAGAACCACGGTGGAGATCCAGAACCTGTTGGGTTTTCCCTGTAAAGTTGAAGGAGTTTTCGGGTCAGAACCAGTGTTCAGGTTCTGTTGGAGCAGTTTGGGTCAGACTGAGAACCGGGTCAGGTGTTGACCTCCAGGCCAGAAGCTCCAGAACCTTTCTGCTCGGTCCAGAAGCTTTAGTTACCCAGAACCTTCTGGGGTGAACTCTTCTGCTGGAACCGACCCGGTTCTTCAGATTAATCGTCAATAATCTGGTCAGGGTGAATATTTTAGTCACCATGTTGTCATGACAACCGACTCCTGAGGGGTTCTCCAGGTGGAGGTCAGAGGTCATCCATGGTGTTCAAATGTTTCACCGCTAAATCAGCTGCAGGGGCTGGAGGCCGGTTCTGACGGGTTCTGATGGGATGAAGCCCAAACCGGACCTGGACAGAACCTGGAGGTGGGCCGAGAAGCAGATCATGTGACCTGTGACCTGTGATGTCATCCAGGTGACCTGGAACCGGCCTGCAGATGTTTCAGAACCGGGTCGCCCGTATGGGTTCTGACCAAAGCCCAGCAACGTGACTCAGAAGTCTGATGGTGACGTGAGTCACCTGAACGCCTCACTGCTGTCAGCGCTCTGGGTGATGCGTTCACTGCCCACAGGAAACAGGAGCTTCCAGGTGGTGACTGCATGTTGACCATCAGCAGGGTTTTATCCCACAGTTCATGAATGCATCACCAGAACCCTCTCAGGTTGTGATGTCAGCAGCCGGTTCTGTCAGCTGATCTCACCCGGCTGGACTCTGGCGCTGGTACCAGATACTCCCTGCTGGACCGGCGCCATGCTGCCTTCAGGGTCAGCTTCTCTGTAGGACGTTCTGGTTCTGGGTTTCGCCGGATCGTTTCTGTTTGGGTCAAGATAAAAACCTCTTCATGGTTCCAGGGCCGGTTCGGCCCGGTTCTCCTCTGGTTTTATTGGTTAGGTGTCGGTTGATCCTTCATCCTCTGGTTCTGGTCCAGAACATTTAACATGCAGTGACCCGGTTTCGACCCGGTTTGGGATCTCCTCCACCAGTTCTGATCCTAGTAGAACGGTCCAGACAGTCTGGTTCTGACTCTGGTT
This sequence comes from Xiphophorus hellerii, assembly GCF_003331165.1. Lineage (NCBI taxonomy): Eukaryota > Metazoa > Chordata > Actinopteri > Cyprinodontiformes > Poeciliidae > Xiphophorus > Xiphophorus hellerii. The sequence continues at coordinate 29,953,137 of NC_045677.1, forward strand.
CCTTCGGGTCCTGGCAGGTTAGGACCAGAACCAGAACCATGCTGTTTGGGTTTGTACCCAGACGGCCTGTTTGTCCTGTCAGACTGCAGGTTCTGTAGGACAATAGAACCGGGTCGGGAGGAACTTTCCATTTCCTCCCGACCCGGCCCGGTGGGGGGGAGGCCAGGATTTCCTCTCCGGACAAACAGCGCCGGCCCAAAATAAGTCCAGTTCTATTTCTGGACCCGGAGTGGAAAAACCCAACCGGACCGCCTCTGCAGAACAGAACCGTCCAGAACGCTGCTGGACTTCTGGTTCTGGTTCCTGGGATCCAGACTGAACTGGTTTCTCTCCCAGGTCTGGTACCGGTTCTGGTACTGGATTTTTAAACCCGCAGGTTTGAGCATAAAATCATCTGTTTCTACTGAGCAGCGATAATTAAATTTATTTATACATTTCAACAGATCAAAGCACAAACATAATGTGATTATTATGACATAAACTTAATTATCACAAGTCAAAATGAACATTTTTCTATTATTATCTATTATTTGTAGATAATTTTCGATGCTGCAGAAATCTGAAAGTTATTTATTCTCTGAAAATGAATCAAGTTCAGAACCGCTTTGAAGAGCTGAAGGTTCTGCTTCAAATCGCATTAAAACATCTGAGTCCGTTTTGCTGAGTCATCATTTATTTTCACAATTCCTGCAGTTTAATTTGCACCAGTTCAATTATTTATATACATTTTATCTGAAGTTTTGTTCAAGATCTCTTCAGCCAAGAGGAGCAGCGTCTTCCTCAGGAACCTGTAAACCGGCTGAACTTCCTGTGTGTCTCCTGAAACAGAACCGGGTCGGTTCTGCTGGGTGGAAGAACCAGCAGCAGTTTTCCTGTTTCCTCCCTGCAGCTGATTGAAGGAATCCGGGTTTTTGTTTACATTCCTGAGCGGGCCGGACAGGCGGCCGACAGGAAGTAATCTGATTACTTTCAGGGTGGCCGGACAGGCAGCCGACAGGAAGTAATCTGATTACTTTCGCAGTGGCCTCGGAGCAGGAGAGGAAACGTTCTGCAGAGGAACTGAAGCGGGTTTGTTCCTCTTCACGTTCTGTTCTGAAAGCTTCCTCCTTCTGGATCCGACCTCTGACCTTTGACCCCGAACAGATCCGAGACGGGTTCCGGTTCAAACTGTTCCTAAAAGTCGGACCAGTTTCCTCCTGAAGTTTGGACGGTGGGATCCTCCTCCCTGCTGGCCTCAGGTCAGAACCAGAACCAGAATCAGAACCGGGTTCCCACCAGCCTGATGACCTAATCTATGACATCATCACACAGTGACTAAAACAGGAAGTGACTGCGAGGTGAGGCAGCTGCTGGACCCAGAACATTACCTCATCGAGCTGCAGTGACCGGATCAGAACCGTCCAGGACTCGCCTGCATTAAAACTGCAGATTTTTCTAAAACTTGTTTTTCTGCATCAGTTCAATCCGTTTCCACCATGTTACCGTTTCTGAAAATCATCTGAGAACAGATCCATCTGAGCTGCTGCTGCCGCCTGGAGAAACCACCAATCAGAGCCAGGAGGCGGGGCTTAGTGCTGCCAATCATTTTTGACTTTGTTTTCTGGCAAAGAAACCTGGAAGTTCCGGAAACCCAACAGAACTGAAATCAGAGATATTTGAAGGAAAATTTAAAGATTTCCTGAATTTCTGGATTTATTCATCGGTTTTTATGATTTGAACGAAAACATTTCACAGCTTCAGTTTGTCTCATTTTCCAGACTGAAACGTGAAAGTTTGCTGAGGTCCGGCCTGGAGGACCGGCCGGGCGGTCCGGCCCAGAGGTCCTGCCCGGAGGACTGGCCTGGAGGACCGGCCAGGCGGTCCGGCCTGGAGGTCCGGCCGGGCGGTCCGGCCTGGAGGACCGGCCTGGAGGTCCGGCCGGGCGGTCCGGCCTGGAGGACCGGCCTGGAGGTCTGGCCTGGAGGTCCGGCCTGGAGGTCCGGCCGGGCGGTCCGGCCGGGTGGTCCGGCCTGGAGGACTGGCCTGGAGGTCCGGCCGGGCGGTCCGGCCTGGAGGACTGGCCTGGAGGACCGGCCAGGCGGTCCGGCCGGGCGGTCCGGCCTGGAGGACCGGCCTGGAGGTCCGGCCGGGCGGTCCGGCCTGGAGGACTGGCCGGGCAGTCCGGGTCGGGTTTTCCTGTTGTGTCTGGATGAAACGGGAACGTTGCTCCTCCCTCTGAGTTGCTGTTGTCCAGGTTTTGTGTCTGGAATGTTTGGCATGTTTCCGTGTCCTCCTCTGGTTTCCCTCCCCTGCCTTCCTCTGCGGCCCGGTTCTTGGCCCAGTTCTTGGCCCGGTTCCGGGGCCCGGTGATTTTTACGGGCTGGAATGTTTGGTTTCCGGGCTGCCGGCCAGGAAATGGATGGGATTCCAGTCGTAGGTCAGGCCTGGGGGGCGAGCGTGTCTGGGTGTTGATGTAAGCAGAACGCGGGTCGGGTCGGGTCAGAACAGGAACCAGAATCTGCAGAATAAACAGGAGTTATGGTTTAACCAGCAGGTGAATTCGCTGCAGTTCCCATGAAGTTTATGTTTCCAGTAAAACAGAAGTTCAGACGGTGCTGGGAGGGAGTTACTGGTCCAGTCTGACTCACTGGTATTTTTACTCCGTTTCCAGGAAGTGACATCACTTCTCTCCTTCACATTACAGCTCATCCTGCTGCCAGCTCACATTTACAGGCTTTAAACCAGCAGAAATCAGGAAGTTCATGGGAATATTTCTGAAGTTTTCACACCCCAGGGGAAAACGACCGAATGGATCAGAACCAGAAAACTGGGTCCTTTGGTTCTGATCAGTGATGAGGAGTAAAAAATAAAACAGCTTTAGAGTTTTAGAGTCTGACTGGAGCCATAGGGGGCGCTCTTATAGTTTTTGGTGGTGGGAAAAATTTTCCAAAAAGCTGAACTGAACTTTTTTCTGACAAAGTTGTATGAGTTTCCTTTCAGCCAGCTGGCTGGCAGTGTGCAGCAACATGTGGGGGGAGGGGCAGCGCTGCATTACTGGAAGCTACTTTCAGCTGAAGAAAGTTTTGCACCTTAAACTGCAGGAGTGGTGCGACGGACAAATGTAAACGTTGATTCTTGTTCCCTCAGATTCTCTGACTCCCAGATTTATTTGGTTCATTTCAGCAGTAAATTATGACTGCAGGATCTTTAATAAATAAATCAAACTTATTCTGATGATCCCAGTTTACGGCTCACAGCGTCTCGAACTTCACCTGCCGTCAGACACAAAGACCAACAAACTGCGACGCTTCAGCAGCGGCTCGTTTAGTGATCAGGAGAATAATCCGAAATTTCAGTTCTGGAGCCGCAGAGGAAGGGAAATATTGGCTGATTGACCAGGACATTGATCGAGACCCGGAACCACAGATCCGACCTGCTGATGTGGTTCTGATGTCAGGTTGGAGTCTGTTGAAGCTGAGGTCCGGTTCTAGTTCTGGTTCTGGTTCCAGAACCTCTTTCATCCAGGCAGGTCTTTGTGTTTCTTTTTTTTTAAAACTTTATTTTTGTTATTTTTGCAGTTTTAGAGACTCACATACATACATTGAACAGTTAGACCCGCTAACAAAAAGTTACAGAGCAGCTAGTTTGACAGGAGCAGTTGAGTGATAACAAGGAAAAAACTAAAATAAGAAAATAGGCAGTTACATAAATTATACAGTTGGTGTCGGATGACTGATCCATTTCCTCCTGTATTTATTGTATTTATAAGTGGCAAGTCTTAATGAAAGTCAGTCTCTCCATTGCGTGAATTTCCTCAATAATGTCCTTCCAGTCCAAACATGACGGTGGTTCCACATCAAGCCACCGGCGAGTTACAGCTTTCTTTGCACCTGATAATAATATCAGTAGGAGATATCTATCAGATTTCTTCAGTTCCTGGGTAAATTACCCAGGAAAACCACAGTAAAGTCACAGCATAAATTTAAGTCCATTTTAGTGTTGATTTCTTTTATCACTTCTGACCAGGGGTGGGCAACTCCAGGCCTCGAGGGCCGGTCTCCTGCAACTTTTAGATGCATCTCTACTTCAACACACCTGAGTCAAATAATGAGGTCATTAGCAGGACTCTGGAGAACTTGACTGCACCTAGGAGGTGATTCAGCTGTTGGATTCAAGTGTGTTGGACCAGGGAGACATCTAAGAGTTGCAGGACACCGGCCCTCGAGGACCAGGACTGCCCACCCCTGCTTCTGACCAATAGGGTGCGATCTTAATACATTCCCAAAAAATATGAAAATGTCCTGCAGACACATTCCCACTGTTCCTCCAACATTTTGCCTTTTCAGTATCGTTACAATATTTACTTTTAATGTTCGGTGTAACAAAAAAACGTACCAGGCATTTCCAGGAAAATTCCTTCCACAGGCCAGAACTTGACATGTGAATCACAGAGTTACATATATTTAACCAAACCTCTTCATTTATTGTTATTTTGGCCTCTTTTTCCCATTTAGTCTTAATATATGTTTTATTACATTTCCTCTCCGTTTGTAGACATGCATATAGTTTGGATATTGTTTTTTTGGGAGGTCTTCCGTTGCTCGAATCTAATAGGATTTTAAGTATACCTGCCTCGTCCTCCTCCAAATATTTTATACTTTTATTGTAGTAGTGCCTTAACTGGAGGTATCTAAAAAAGTCACATTTTTCCAGGTTATAGTTATCTTGAAGTTGTTTAAAACTTTTTAATTCATTATTCTTTGTAATCTTCCAATAACTTGTTATGCCTTTTTGTGACCACTGTGTAAATCTCTTATCCATTCTTGCAGGGAGAAAATCTCTATCATAAACTGGCCATCTTAAAATTCGAGCATTTCTTTCAGTCTTTACTTGCTTTAATATTTTATGCCATATGTCCAATGGTCCTTTTATCCATAAGGGTATTAGGTCAGAATCTATATGTTTTTTAATAAAACAATGATCTCCGAGCCAGGACTGTAGAGGTATATCTCTATAAGACAGATCTACCTCTTTCCATTTAGCTTCACATGTTGGGTCACACCAACCCACTAACACTTTCATCTGCGCTGCTCTGTAATAATCCTCTAGGTGTGGTAAAGCCCCTCCACCCCTTTCAGGTCTTTGTGTTTCTGATGTTCAGGAACCGATGAGCTTCATCAGTTTCATCAACCTTCCCGTCTCTGGGTGTTCTGTTGGGTTTATCTGGGATAGCAGAGAATCAGGAATGTGACGCTGAGCGTTCCCAGTTTGTTCCCAGCTTGGTTCCAGTTGGTTCCAAAGTTGGTTCCCAGGTGAGGCTGCAGGTGTGAAACTCCTCATCCGAGAGGTGGGATTGATTTCTGTCAGGTTTCTGTTCCCAGTGACTCCAGATTCCCTCAGATGAAACCAGTTGGAGCTGCTGGGGCGTCTGACGCAGCAGCAGCGTTGACGGAGGACGGTTCTGTCTCGGTCTTTAGAGTGGAGCATTAATAAATGATGTTGGATGTGACGGCGACTTCTTCTGCTTCCCTGCGTTCCTCTGTCCCGATGAATCATTTATCAGCTGAAGACCTCCTGATTTTCCTGGTGTTGGACGAAGCGGATGAACTTCCTGATCCTCTTGACTCCCTGAGCTCCTCCTGGGCAGCAGCGCCTGGATGACTTGGCTCTGGTTCGGATTCTTGGGATTATCATCGCCGGGTCTTAGCGCTGACCCAGATGCAGCGGCGCCGTCCAGGACACCCGCCGCTTCCTGATCCCATCAGCTCCGAATGTGGGTCAGTGAGCAGAGAGCTTTTCACAACTCCACCTGTTCCAGCCCCACAGGACACCTGGAGGGTCGACTGGGACACCTGGAGGGTCGACTGGGACACCTGGAGGGTCAACTGGGACACCTGGAGGGTCAACTGGGACAGCCAGAGGGTCGACTGGGACACCCGGAGGGTCGACTGGGACACCCGGTGGGTCTACTGGGACACCTGGATTGTCCACTGGGACACCTGGTGGGTCAACTGGGACACCTGGATTGTCGACTGGGACACCTGGAGGGTAGACTGGGACACCTGGTGGGTCAACTGGGACACCTGGATTGTCGACTGGGACACCTGGATTGTCGACTGGGACACCTGGAGGGTCGACTGGGACACCTGGTGGGTCAACTGGGACTGCCGGAGGGTCAACTGGGACAGCCGGAGGGTCAACTGGGACACCTGGAGGGTCAACTGGGACTGCCGGAGGGTCAACTGGGACAGCCGGAGGGTCAACTGGGACACCTGGAGGGTCAACTGGGATTGCTGGAGGGCTGGTTGGGAAACCCAGGTCTGGATCTCTGCTAGAGCCCCTTCCTCATATCTCCTCAAATATTTCAGAACGTCTGTTCAGCCTTTAAAAGCTGCAGTTATTCCACCCCAGTTTCAGGAGATGTTAGATGTTCTGCTGTTAAAAGCCATCATGATGTTGATGTGAAGAAATAAAATTTATAAACCCTTTTTTTTTTTTATCCCAATCGGAAAGTCAATGTGTCTACAAAGAGTTGCTGTGGATGGCGATGCTGTGGGCAGTAAGGATCTCATGTAGCAGTCAGTATCGTAGTGAATTTGAATTGGCCTCTTACTGAAGACTGTTGCATGACATGACTAACGGCTCAAAATCTCTGCCCTGCCATTAGAAAGCCAGGCAGAGAGATGTTGGAGTAGGGGATTCGCTCTGAGATGAGTTGAACTTCCTCCTTCTCTCTCTCATCCTTTTGAATTCCTCTGGGACTTGGGGTCAAAGTTCAGGAATTATTTCAGCTTCTGAGATGCTAATGCAAACTGGACCCAGTTGTAAAAACAATACCTTGTTACCACGGTTACGCATCATAATAACTGTCAAAGAGTGAGAAGCAGAGGGAATAGACCAGCCGGGAAACGCCTCTGGACCAGCCGGGGAACGCCTCTGGACCCGGGAAACGCCTCTGGACCCGGGGAACGCCTCTGGACCCGGGAAACGCCTCTGGACCTGGGTAACGCCTCTGGACCCGGGGAACGCCTCTGGACCAGCCGCTGGCTTTGGTCGCCTTATACTAAAGGACTAATGTCTCAGCCAGATCTAGAGAAACTCATCCATGCCTTCATCTTCAGTCGTATTGATTATTGCAACAGCGTCTTCACAGGTCTGTCCAACAAATCAATCAAACAGCTGCAGCTGATCCAGAATGCTGCTGCTGGCGTTCTCACTAAAACCAGGAAGATAGAGCACATAACACCAGTTTTAAAGTCCCTCCACTGGCTCCCTGTAGCTCAAAGAATAGACTTTAAAATACTGTTGTTAGTTTATAAATCACTGAACGGCTTAGCACCACAATACATTACAGATCTGCTGTTGTTGTATCAACCTTCCAGACCTCTCAGGTTCTGGTTCTGGTTCTGCTCTGCATCCCCAGAACCAGAACCAAACGAGGAGAAGCAGCTTTCAGCATCTATGCACCACAAATTTGGAACTAACTTCCAGAAAACTGTAAAACAGCTGAAACACTGACTTCTTTTAAATCTCAACTGAAAACCCACCTGTTTAGAATTGTATTTGAAATGTAATCAATTACAAATTTATTGATGGAACTTGACTTAATGATTGATTCTATATTGCATTGTGTTTCTGTGTTTGTAATGATGTAAAGCACTTTGAAATGCCTTGCTGCTGAAATGTGCTATACAAATAAAATTTGATTGATTGATTGATTGATTACACCAAGACTTCTCCAACCCTCGGGTATCAGGTGGAGGTCTGCTGAACTGGAGTCGCTGTGGTTTCTAAATCCAGTTTCATTTCAAGAAAAATCTTCTGGAGAAGCAGCAGAGGGACTGAGATGATACATGTGTGTAAATAAAGAAGGTTATCAGATGTGTGTCAGCTCTCGGTTCCTGTTTTATTAATAATCCTACACACACACACACACACACACACACACTCTTTCACACAGCAGATCAGTGGAAACATGGTGGTGTGACGAAACCATCGCTGCTGAGGTAAAAGCACCCTGGGTTGTGGTTTCCTGTGGAAGCCCTGCTCTTCATTGGTTCCGGACTCTGTGGACCAGAACTAGGGAGAAGCCGGACCCTGGAGTGAACTGGTTCAGAGCCTGAGCGGTTCTGATCAGGGTGCGGAGCCATAAACCAGATTTTCTTCAGGCAGGAAACCACAGTCTGCTGGTTTACAGTCTGCTGCCCTGTGATTGGCTGAGGCTTGCTCTTCCTCTGACTGACTTCCTCCCAGGAAGACGCTCGCTCGCTGGCTGCCTGTTGAGAAACGGCAGCATGACGACGACCTGAGGGCCCAGCGCCGTCGAGTTTGGACCAGAGCCCTGCTGTTGGGTTTGAATTATGACCCATCTAGAACCCGGCTGTAGAACCGGCGGAGTCGCTGCGCCTTGAACCGAGCCCATCCGGTCTGGACCATGAGTGGGAGTGTAACTCCCCCTGAGGGCCTCGAGGGCCCGGTTCAGCCCGGTCCGTACCGCAGGCACCTCTACAGAAAACCCTGGAAGGTGTTTGAGCCTGGTTCTGAGCAGCCATTGGACCGATACCAGTGGAGAACATCTGAAGACCAGAACCTGGAACGCCCTCAGCTGTTCGGCCTGCTCAAAACCAGCACTCTGCCCCGGCGTCGGAACCAGAACCAGGATCCGGACAAGCATGGATCTCTGCGCAGGATCATTCCCTTCTTCCGGTCCATGTCAGAACCTGGTGCCGCCGGCGGCTCGGACAGAACGCCGCTCAGGAACGCCGAGCGCAGAGCGCCGTCCGTCAGCAGCTTCATCAGTACGCTGTCCCGCCGGATCGGCCGGGTTCTGAGAGACGAGCCGGAACCAGAGTCCGGTAGGAGAATGAAGCTGCTTCATGTTTAGCTGTTTGTGTAACGATCAGCTCTGCTGATTGGTTCTCCTCTCTTCCTGTTTATCTGATCGCCTTGTTAAACCCAAACAATCATCCTCGGCTGGTATTACCAGAACCAAACCGGGTTGCAGAGGTTGGGACCTTCACAATCTGTCCGTGTTCTACATTATTCCCTCTTAAAACATAGAAAATAGAAGATAATTTCTTCTAAATTATATTTTCTATTGAATGTCACACAGCATGCAGATGAAACTGGTGATTTTATCTGTTGCTCTGCCATGAAATAATTTTATCGTAAACTCAGTGAGCTGGTGACAGACTTCTGCATCCTATGTGCACAAAGGAGCGTTATAGGAGATCCTTCCTCCCAGCAGCTGATAGTCTCTAAAACATCTCTGTTCCCAATAAAGTCTTTGTCTTTACATGGATGTTTTATATTTCTGTCTTTGTGTGAATCTACTTGCTTTGACTTCCTGTCACTTTGCTGTAGTGAACCACAATTTCACCTTTGTGGGACAATGAAGTATATTTCTATTCTATTCTAGAAATGTGGCAGAATCAGAAATGGCTACAACAAAACCTTCCTTAATAGTTCAAAAAGTTTTAAATTCACATAAAAGAGGAAAAAATTCAACAACTTTCTCTTAATTACTGGATGTTTCCAGATAGAAGTAAGACGTTACCATCTGTAGTTTGAGTTTCTTCGTGAATGAGACGGACGTTTTCTCTTGGAACGTTCATTTTTCCTGACTTTGAACACATTTTGATCGACGATGTCAAAGTTAAACACTGACGTCTGGCAGATTTGGTTGATGGCAGACGAGTGTTTGAGGTCTTCCTTCAAACCAGCACTCTGTGAATGATCCCACCATCTGTGCAGATGAACCAACCATTGCCCCAGCGGACTGTAAGTCCTCTACCCGGTAACACTCATTCACCAAGTGTTTGCAGACCACAAGAGGCTGTTATCCTTCCACAGAGTCCTGTGGTTCCTGTCCAGTGGGCTGCTGTGGGACATACCAGACCCCCTCTGCTACACAGGACCTCCAGGATACTGGGATCCATCCAGACCTTTAACCTTCATATAGCTTCACCTCTTTCAGGTTGGACACACTTACTGAGACCCACCCAGCAAGTCTCCTGGTCTGTTCAGGTACCAGTTAGTGTGGGACGTTGTAGTTTAGGTTCTTCACCATCATTTTCTGGTTTAGCTGTTCATGAATGTTGGGTTTGTTTTGTGGCTGTTGGAGGCAGAACGTGTTCCTGCGGCTCTGTTTGTCTACACCTCAGTGGTGTTTACCTGCCAGAACACACCGTCCCTTTAAATCGGCTCATTGTTCGCCCTTCACGCTCTGCAGGTTGCAAACACAGCGTAAATCATCGAGTTCAGGCAGATCAGAGGCTGAAGAGTTTCACAAAACTGGCCCTGAAACTTCCAGCTTCTCCTCCTCCTCTGATTAACCTCTGACCCCGGATCCAGGATGTGGTCAACCCAACAGTTTCAGTCTGAGGGATGATTTTCCTTCAGGAGGAACGTTGGTTGGGTGGAGGATTTGGAAGAAGGTTTAATTGATTTGCACTGATACACCGCCATGTGAGAAGAACAGCCGGAGGTTTCACATGTTTCACATGTCCTCCTCATGTGACGGTTCTCTGCAGGGAGACGAACAGATTCAGTCACTTCAACCTCCAAATGATCCAAGCTTCTCTCACTGCAGGTCCGGATCGGTCCAGTTCCGGCAGAAAGAACAAACATTACAGCTTCTGTTAGCTCTGACTGTGGAGGCATGAAGCTCTGCAGAAATATCATCACTAAACGACAACAGGAAGTAGAGAAACATGCTGAGCAGCTGCAGAGTTTTATTTGGACACAGCAGCAGACAGGAAGTTGGACTGGTGATGTTTTCAGTTCCAGCTGTAAACTGACTGGTTCTCCATACTGGTCCTCCAGACTGGTTCTCCAGACTGGTTCTCCAGACTGGTTCTCCAGACTGGTTCTCCATACTGGTCCTCCAGACTGGTTCTTCATACTGGTTCTCCATACTGGTTCTCCAGACTTTCTGCTGGTTTTCTGTACTGGACGGCTGCAGCTCTCTGTGTTCCTGGTGGATTAGTTCAACATTGTAGTATTTCTAGAACTATTTTTAGTATTTCCAGAACGTTTCATGCTAATGATAGCATGCTAGCTCTTTATGCTAACATTAGCCTGCTGTGTGGACTTCCTTTCTTTCATGTCTATATTAGCCTTGTAATAGTAGCATGTTACATGTGTTATCCTTTCCAGCTAACATTAACATTGTTTTCATATTTTCACCAGGGAAATGGCACACTGCATTGCATTCTGGGATTGTTTGGGCCTTACTGTCTTCTCCGCTAAACAGTTGACTGTTGGCAGCGTTTCTATGAAAAAGTGGTCAGTTTGTCCTGCAGCTGCCTGAGCCTGTAGCAGCATAACTACAGAGGTAGCTCTGGATAAGCTAAACTCCTAGAATGAGTCATGAAAGACTCAGAGCTGAACGATGTTTGTGTTTACTGGGAGAGAAACTGCAGGCTGTAATCAGGAGGCTCTTAAATGTGTTGGATCCATATGAGCTTCCATAACAAGGAGGGAACCTGCAGACTATTGTTGACATTCTGAAAATGTAAAAAAAATATCAACGTGTTTCATGACTGGCCATTGAGCGCATGGTTATAAACTGAAAGTAGTTCAGCACACATCAGCCTGTTTCTGATGTTGAAGCCTGGATCAGCCATGGTGAGTAGCTGCAGCTAACTCTGTCATCCAGGATCGTCTCATGTTCAAATTATTACGCTAATGTTAGCATGCTTACTGTTCTTTCTTTTAGTTGGATTAGCATGCAATCGATGCTAACATTAGCTGCTGTGTTAAGTTTTGGTAGTTTTTCATGTTCATATTTACGTGATAATGTTAGCTAACTGTTGTCTTTTCATTGACCTTTTGCAACTGTCACTTCATCATGTGAGGCGCCATGACTGACGTTGGAAGTGAGGAACTTGAGTATTGAATGGAGCAGCTGTGATTGTTTACCAAACTCGTTTTTGCTAATGTAGCAGCTACTTGTTCTAGTTGAGATGATTTATCTGTGGAAGTGGAACCTATACTTGGAGCTTATTGAATAATTGGTTTGGAAACCGGTCCTTAACTTTCTTTCCGGACGTTGGTTGATTTGATCAAATCATTGACTTTACTTGAATTTATGCCACTGTCTCATAAACGGTCTTTCCCCGTACACCAGAGCAAACTTAAATTGGACAAAAGTCTAGATGTTTACCAGTTTTGTTTGTGAGTGGGACTGAATGGTGGGTCATTTTCTCCAGGGTTACTAATTAATACTAATTAAATGTCCGTGATGCAATATTTGATTGCATCTCACTAATCTTACTTTCCTATAAGGTTTATGAACATTGATCTTCTTATCTTGAGGAAAAGTATTCACTGCAAATCTAGAAATACACCCAGGGCTGCCAGTCCTTGTGATTGACTGTCCATCACCAACTTCTCTACTCATCAGATGTTTGCATCCTTTCCCGTTTTCAGCCTGCTGCACATCATCCTACATTTTACAGTGAGATGGACTAAATGAAATATTTCAGGGTTTAGGCCACCAGCTGTCTGTTGTTTTGACCAGCTCTACAGACGTTAACGTGCTCACAGGTTGTTTGGACCTTTGTCACGTCGCAGTTGGCCGCTTTGTGAAGACGTCTCCTTCAAAGGGTTAATAACATTAGCTCACTGATGCTAGCTATCATTAGCAGTGTTTAGTATTTGATGGTAACTTTGGTGCACTAATATTAGCATGCTGTTTTCTTTTGTGCATGCTAACGTTTCCATACTATGTCAGTGTGCTAACTGTGTTGTTTGCTATTTTCTCTGGATAATTCAGGACTGGTTCTGGTTCTTGCTACTTTGTTATTCTTCTAGCGAACTAGACGTGTTAAGTCGGGTATTTCCATGCTAATGCTAGCATGTTATTACGCTGATGTTATGATTGTGTTGCTGTCTTTGATGTTACCTGTGTTAGCATGCTAACTGTGTTGTCTTCAGTTTATTTGGACTGAAGTAGATTCGGTGTAATTGGACAGTACCTTCACATGAGCTGCTGTTGCTGATTATAAATAGACTGAACTGGTGAAGGTTGTGTTGGGTGTGTTAGGAAATGCAGCGGGCTGAGCGATGTGGTGAAACCTGCGATAAGTTCTGAACATGCAGAGCAGTTTGGGGATGTTGTGTTTTGCTGTAATCTGTATGTCAGGTGGGGAGCGGCTGAGGCAAACCGTCATGGCCGTCAGTCTGGCTGGACGCTGTCCGTGCCGGTCCTGGGCTCTGACCCGTTTTCACTCATTAACATGATGCTCCGCTCAGCAACAACCTCTGGTTCTGATCCAGATCAGGATATGAGAACCTGCAGCAGGTCTGACGCGTCAAAACAGGGTCGGCTTCTAGTAAACATGTGAACAGAGACGCTCAGTGAGAGTTTTCTCCAGGCTGCCGCAGTGCATGCTGGGTAATAAAAACCACAGAGTTCTCACTTCTCACAGACAGAAGCCTGAGTCAGCGAAGACAGAGCTGACCGAGCATCCACCCGCCCGCCCTGGGACGCTGCTGCAGTCTGGGTCCAGCAGAACCGGCTTCTGGTAACTCTGGGTTCTGGTAGATCCAGGTTCTGGTTGTAAGGAGCTGGGAATGTTGGCAGGAATTCCAGTGTTTGGGTATTCCAGCCAGGAGTGACTCGTCCTTTTGTATGTAAATGATCCTTTCAGAATAAAAGCCCGTGCAGAACAAAGGGAGGCTCATCAACCTTTCAGACTCCGGTGGGAACGTTCAGTGGGAACGTTGGGATTCCTGCTGTCGGGTTTGTTCTTCTCTGATCAGGCTGTGACCTGACTGCGGATCAGTCTGAGGTCCAGTAGAACTCAGCTTGTTGGACCCGGAACGGATCAGAACCAGCGTTCTCCGTCCTGTGGCCTCCGGTTCTGCTTCGCCTCCCTCGGCTCTTTGTCGTGCTCTCTCTGCTCCGCTGCCCCCGTCAGCCTGATCCGAGGCGACGCCACCATTGACCTCTGACCCCTGAAAGCCCCCCCAGCCCCCACCCATCCAGTGACTGACAGCCGAGGGGCAGAACCGGCTCTGCAGACGCTGCTGCAGTCAGCAGGTTTAAATATTAAACAGAACCGCTGCCGGGTTCCACAGAGACCAGCAGGAAAAGGTTCTGATATTTGTTCTGCATGAAATATTCATGAAGAGACCTTTGAGTTTACCTGGTTCTGTTGAAGAGGCAGAGGTTCTGTTGTGGTCTCATCATTTGGTGATGAACCTTCCTGGTGGGTTCTGGTTGGTTCTGGTCTGAGTTCTGTAGATGAGCTTGAACTGGACCAGGTGACTCGTGGTACCAGGAAACGTTTTGAATGAAGATGAACTCGTTCATTTTTATTTGGCTCAAAATGTCTGAGGCTTCATCCCACTCCAGTCCGTTCACCTACAAACTCCGGTCCGGTTGGTGAGGTGTGAACGCTAATCGACCTTTGACCTCTGGTCCTCCAGACCTGGGTCTGGGTTCGACTGAAGTGAACTCTGGTTTGGTTTCATATGTGAACTTCAAGCGGACCGGAGACCGCTCCAAAAGCAGGAAGTGGACTACAGTGCAGGTCATTCTGGGTAAATGCCAAAGCTAACATGCTAGCCTAGCGTTAGCAGCAGAAATGGCTCCTGGTCTTTAGCCAAAGACTAAAGAGAAATCCTCCAACCACTAAAATCTGAGGCCTCCATCTTGTTTCCATCTGGTGAAGAAGGAAGTTGCTCTCAGTGTCTTCAGAGGTTTTTGTGTCGTTTCCTTCAGTGGTTCTTGGTGCAGCGCCCCCACAGGCCAGGAGGGGAACAGGTTGGTTTGACTCAGAACCACAGCAGCTGGAGGTGGAACAGATGATGGAGTTCTGCTCCACCCGGTCGACCTGGTTCCAGCAGAACCGGGTCGACCGGACCATCAGGAGGATGGTCCTACAGTAGGATCTGTCCATCCTACTGAATGTTAGGATGGACAGAAGGATGGATCTGGATCTGGAACTGGATCTGGATCTGGATCTGGAACTGGAACTGGATTTGGATCTGGATCTGGATTTGGATCCGTCTCCCTGTGAACTGGTCTGGATTGGAATCGTCTCAGAGGTGTGTGTGGGCGTTCAGAACCAGCCCAATGGACCTTCAGCAGGCATCGGGTCATGTAACAGGCTGAGCTCATGGTGGACAGCAGAACCACCGGACCGGGTCCAGTAGAACCTCACCTTCAGCTGGTGTCTGAGGTTCAGACTGGTTCTGAAACTCATCAGAGAACTGCAGCAGCTCTGTACCGCTGTGTGTGTGTGTGTGTGTGCGTGTGTGTGTGTCGTTCCGCCTCCAGTTCAATGGTCCCATCTTGATAAAGCGGTGATGTAATGTAGCTGCGCCCTGATTGGCTGGGGGCTGCCGTGTTTACAGGTTGCCATGGCGACGTGCAGGTCTGCAGACAAAGCCTCTCTGTTGTCCCGTCGGTGCAGCAGCCGTTAACCCTTCGGGAACTCCTCTCCGGTTCCGGTCCGCTCTGGGAATCCTGCTGGGAGGTTTACCGGGAGCCGGGTAACACCTGGAGCGGATCGGACCCGAACCAGAACCCGGTAAACCCAGCAGCTGCTGCTTCCCTGCTGCAGGTGAAGGTTTTTATTCCCTCCTCCGCTTCAGATGTCTGGACCGGTTCTGGTTCTGCCTAGTAATGAAACCAGAACCTGATCCCAGTTGGTGCCGGTCCAGTTTCATGTAAACACAAACAGACATCCGGCTTCAGAGGAATAGCAGACATGCCCGGAGGGGACAGGTGGGCGGCCCGGTCCGAACATTCCCTCTGGAGGCTCGGCCGGGTCCGGTTTCCCTCCGGACCGAGGAACGCTGCGGCTTAACCGGCACGTATTATGTCCCAGCGGTTCCGACCCGACTGCAGAGAACCAACAGCAGGTCCGCTTTGTTCTGCAGCCAGTGTTTGGTTCAGATGAATCGGACCAGAATCTGACCCGGTGCAGATGAATCGGACCTGGTTCGGTCCGTCTCAGCAGCAGGATGCCGCTCCGTCCTCCTTCCTGTCTTTGTCCGTCTCTGCTGCCGGACCGGACCTTGGAGCCGCTAATCATCCGGGCCGGAATCCCAGGAGGCAGAACCGGAGCGGGTTCTGGTGGTGCCGGCTG
The DNA here is from genome assembly GCF_003331165.1 of Xiphophorus hellerii. Classification (NCBI taxonomy): domain Eukaryota; kingdom Metazoa; phylum Chordata; class Actinopteri; order Cyprinodontiformes; family Poeciliidae; genus Xiphophorus; species Xiphophorus hellerii. The sequence continues at coordinate 29,969,219 of NC_045677.1, forward strand.
CAGCAGGTGTGGATGAATTATTGCTCAGCCAGAAATAACCAGCTGACAGCGCAGACCCAGCTGCTGCCGGGTTCTGCTGCGGACCGGACCGGGTCCAGAACCAGATCCTGATGTCCTGCTGTTTAAATTATTTTATTTAACTGAAAAGAAATTAAACGATTTGATTTAAACGAGTTTCTGTCGGTTCCTGTCGGTCCTTCCTGCTCAGAGTTCTGTCTGGTTCAGTCTGGTTCTGTTTGGTTCAGTCTGGTTCTGTTTGGTTCAGTCTGGTTCTGTTTGGTTCTGTCTGGTTCTGTTTGGTTCTGTCTGGTTCTGTTTGATTACCAGAACCTGCAGTAGTTGGTTCTGTGAAGCTCCTGAGTGTCTCCAGTCTAACGAGCCCATCAGAACCATCAGAACCGGGCCAGCCCGCCCGTCCTCAGGTCTCCCTGCTGCGCTAACCCTGTGACCTTTGACCTCTGCTGAGGCGACTGTGACACGTCGCCTTCCATCATCGTCGCCCTTTGATCCGACGGCGCCCTCTGCTGGAGGAACTGCAGCTCTGCAGCTTCCTCTGCTGCTCTAACCAGAACAGAACCGCCTGGTCCAGAACCTCCTGATCAGAACTGCCCGATCAGAACCGCCTGGTCCAGAACCGCCCGATCAGAACTGCTGCCCCCGCAGCAGTTTGGGTTCGGATGTCGGACAGAAACCCGGCCAGAGTGGGTCGGGTTGGTTCCTGATGTCGCCGTTTGACTCGGTGGATCTTCGCATATTAATAAATAAAAGTCGGACTTTTAAATTTTGTCTTCAGATTTGTTATGTTTCCATGTTACGTTTGGGGAAACAGCAGAGAGTCGATCTCTGCCATCAGAACCAGTAGGATCCGTTCTGGACCTGCTGGTACTTACAGTATCTAGTTTATTACGTGTTTCTGTTTTGTTTAATAAAAGATGATTTTTATGGTTTTGAATCAAGCTGTCCTCAGTGGTTTATCGATTCTTTCTGCCGCCGCGTTTCTCCTTTAAGGCTCCAAACTCTGGAAACTAAAAACCATCAACGTCTTTAATGAGCCGATCACAGAAAAAAAATGTTTTTATGAGACGAAGCTCAGAACCAAACCGGAAGCTGTAGAAGGAATCGTTTTATTTTAAATCAGTTCTAATATTTTAGATGAAATAGAGTTTGACCTGTCCAGGTGACCTGTCCAGGTGACCCCGCCTCTCGCCCCAAACGTTACCTGGAGAGGCAGCAGCTCCTCCTGACCCTTTAGGAACAAGGTGTTAGAAAATGAATGGATGAAACTGAATGAACAGAATAGTTACTAAAATAAACTCTGTTGATGTTTCTGTTTGTTTCTCATCAATAATAACTCCTAAACATTTTGGTTTGAGGTTTTTGTCTAATTTTAATTTCACATATTTATAAATTTTTTGTTTTTTGTGCTGAAAAATCATGAAATTATTTGGAATATTAAGACACAATTGATGAAACATCAGATATTCATTTATTTCTCCGGTGAGGATCAGAATGAGATGCTAAAGACGGGAATCATCTGCAAACATTTATGAGTTTCTGTGTTTCCTCTTTCTCCTCCTCCTCTTCCTCCTCCTCTTCCTCTCCTCCTCTTCCTCCCTCCTCCTCTTCCTCTCCTCCTCCTCCCCTCCAGACGTGAAGGGCCCACCGGCCCACCGTTTCTCGTGCGGTCAGAGCCCGTACTCGGACGGCGCCGCCTGGGAGCGGAGGTTCTGCATCCTGACAGACAGCCAGCTCATCCTGCTCAACAAGGACGAGGAGGTCCGCCTCGCTCTGACCCTTCACCTTCCTGTCCCCCCCACCGCCACGCTCTGACCTCTGACCTCTGACCCCTCCGCAGGCCGCGGACCCCCAGGACGCCCCGGCCGACCCCTCCAGGGCCCGGAGCCTCCGCCGCACCGTCAGCGTCCCCTCAGAGGGACAGTTCCCAGAGTTCCAGCCAGAGGGCGCTGCCATGCTGGGTAGGAGCTGGGTTACCGTGGTAACGGGGTGTTGCCGGTGCAGCAGGGTGATTGCGTAACCAGATTACTGAGTGTGTGTGTGTGTGTGTGTGTGGCCAAACCCAGCAGATTATTGGGATTAATGGGAACAAAGAGGCGGATGTGATGATATTCCAAACAGAGAGCAGTTGGTTTCTGGTGTGTGTGTGTGTGTGTGGGTGTGTGTGTGTGTGTGTGTGTGTATGTGTGTGTGTGTGTTGAGGTCAGAGCTGTTCAGTCACAGAAATCTGTCAGATGCTTCTTTTAATCCCAAATGTTGGATTCCTGGAATATTCTGGAGTTTTTCTGGATCGGGTCCAGAACCTCTGCAGCCGGTTCTGACTCTGGTTCTGTTCATCAAGGTTCTGTTTAAGGTTCTGACTCCTGCAGAAGTTTCTCCTGTCTGCTGGAAGGAGTGGGCTTCACCCACAGCATCACTCTACCTTATAGGTTGTTGCCATGGAGACGATCTCCATGGCAACTAATGATTCAGCGTTTTAGTTGTGACTCAGCAGCTCCTGATGTTTAACCATCATGAGGTGAATTAATTCCTCACAAACAAATAAAATCCTGCATGATGGAAACACAACATGAGGCGTTCAGGTGCAGCGTGTTGAGAGGAGCTTTCCCTCCATGAGGCGTTTGGGTGCAGCGTGTTGAGCGGAGCTTTCCCTCCATGAGGCGTTCGGGTGCAGCGTGTAACTTCCCAATGTGTGTGAACTGAGGAATGTTGGAGGACAAAGCGTCCGCTGTCCGCCCCCCGCCCCGCTGACCCCCGCCCCTGTGAGACGGCGGGCCGAGGGGATTCCCACGCAGAGCTGCAGGGGTCCTGACCCGGTTTAACTGGGAACACTGGGAGGGTCTGAGTCCGTGATGAGGTCATTGATCTCTGAGGGGCATTTATATGTTAATCTGACCTTTAACAACCAGTTTTAACTGGACTTAAACTGGATTTATACTGGTTCTGGTTCAGACTGGGTTCTACTCAGTTTGGTTCTGAGCTTTACTGGGAACAACCGGGCCTTTCCACCAGTATGAACTGGACTGGGAGTGGTGGATTTTTAACTCCTTTAAGTTTCACAACAAACTTAACTGGGAATACTGGAAATAATCCTCCTGTTGCATCAGTTTATACTGGGATTAATGCTGGAGCTGAAGCAGTGGTTAAACTGGGCGAGCCACTGGTTTTACACCAGTTTCATGAACATCTTCCTGCTGGAAGTGTTCAGGTTTTAAACTGGTTTTAAAGTAACTTCCAACTAAATTCATACTGGGAATATGGCTTCATGTGTCACTGGTTTTAATGGTCAGTTCAGACTTCTTACTGGTTTTAATGGGTGGTTCAGACTGGTCACTGGTTGAAAGCAAAAATGTCTTCTGCTTCCTGCTGCTTTGACTGATTCTGGTTTGTTTTGGTTTTTACTGGTTGAACTGGTTTAATTGGAGCGTTGGGAGTTCAGGCTGAATGGAAACCAGAACTGAACCTTCCTCTTCCTCCTCCTCCTCTTCCTCCTGTCAGCAGCGGCTCAGGTGTAATTTCAGTTCCCGGCTCGGTCTAATTACAGTGTCTGACCGTCTGACTGTCCCGCCACAAACACTCTTCCTCCTCCTCCTCTTCCTCGCCGTCCTCTTGGGAAAACATCTGGGAATCTGTTGGAGTTTAAATCCTTTAACGGCGACGAAGAGTCTGGAAAATAAATTGTTTGGATTTTTGAATCATGAAATCTGAATGTGGAGCTAAATTAATGAAAGAATCTGAGATTTAAACTGTTTTCTGATCCCAGTTTGTTTTGTGTTCACACATCAAACCGGTTTGGGAATCTAAACCTTTTTTTTTTCCACACAGGAGCCGTATTTCCACACGGCTCCTGTGTGGAAATATCCCAAAGATCATCCGCCATCTTTTCCTGTGACTGGGTGAACTGGATCACCAGAAATTAGACTAATCTGGAAGATTAAATCTTTAAATAGAGCAGTAACGTTTTCCCAGGAGGAGAGAAAACTGGGACGACTCGCTCTGGGATCTTTGGGAAACCTCGGAAAGTTTCCGGATTAGTTTTAGAACCTTTAGCTTAATGGAGGTTTTCTGTTTTGGACAGATTGATGCTTACTGCCCCCTGCAGGTGGGAGGACCATCCTGCTTCTTTATGTCACATTAATTCAGCTTTAATAATAAACTCTGAGGGTTTGATCTCCTCCTCTTCCTCCTCCTCCTCCTCTTCCTCCTGCTGTGGATGAAGACCCCAGTGGCTGCTTCAGTGTGGCTCAGACATCTCAGTGTTCCTCTGTGGTCCTGCTCCTGTCCCGTCTCCCCACTTCCTGCTGCTGCCCTCCCTTTCAAAATAAAAGCATCCCGCAGTCTTAAGTCTTCAGAATAAAAGTTAGCTCTACAAAGATGAAACTTTTTCACTACAATCTGTATTTCTAACAAACTTCATTGAATAAGTTTTATTTGAAAAGAGGAATAAAATAAAATAACAAAATGAAGTTCCAATCAAATTATTAAAAAAAATAATCTAACTATAATATAATAAACAAACTCTGAACTTTTAGATGCATTCAGATCTAAATAATCTAGATTTGTGTTTTAATCAGTTCATTAAGTCGTAAATAAAAGTTTCTGTCAGTAAAACTAACAAGTTTTTCATGCAGAAACCAGTAAAGAAACACAATAATCTCCACCTGGAGGTTCTGGGCTCTTATTGTGAAGGTCCAGCAGGTGAGAGGTGCATCCTTGGTGCATAAAGGAGCGTTATCACAGATCCTTCCTCCCAGGATGCAACACCATGACTGTTCCCAACAAACTCAATAGTTTTTCTAACTGTTATGATTCAGCTGTTCTTAATGTTCCTGTAAATATTCTGATTTTCAACTCACATGAAAAACCATTCATTTATCCCAAAGAGAAACTAAATGTAGTAACTGAAGTGCCATGACTGTCCTGACATGCTAACGGCTCCACAAGCTGTTAGCTAGCTCTGCTAATCCACCTCATTTGCTTTTGCTGCTGCTCTCCAGCTCTCTGCTGGGCTGTTTGGAGTCGGATTTGATTCCTTCCTTCTCGCTGCTGCATCCATGAAGCCTCCTTTTCAACTCCTCTGGGATTTGGGGTCAAAGTTCAGGTGTTATTTGAGCTTTTGAGATGCTAATCAGCCTCTTCCTGTTGTGAAAACAATACCTTGTTGCCATGGTAGCGCATCATAGCAACTGTCTGAAAAGTAAAGGAAGAATAGCAGAAATCCTTCGCTCACCTCGGTCTGAAGTGCCGGGCTCTTATTGTGAAGGTCTGAGCGGAAGTGAGTGTGCTGAATCGGCGGAGTCTCTCAGACTGAATGAATATGTCTCCGGCTCGGGACATGTCCGGACCTCGGTTCTGATGGACCTCGTAGGTGAGTCCCGTCCCGTTCGCTGCTCCGAGCCCGGTGCCTGGTCACCGGAGCGCGGGCAGCCTCTGTGGCCGGCTGCGGGGCTCTGTCCTCCGGCTCTCGGCTCTCTGAAACACCGCTGAAGTAGTTGGTGTCCGGCTGCAGGAACCTGCTGCTTCCAGCCGAACTGAGCCGGTACCGGTCAGCGCAGCTAGTCTGAACTAGCACTTATCGATCCCGAACAGAACCGAACTCCAGGTTTAATCCGAGCTTCAGAACCAGAACCGCTGAGTTCGTGTTTGGTCCGTTAGAGAATCTGTTGAAATGAGTTTTCCAGGTTCGACCCAAAAATCTGACAGTAACTGACTGAACAGGTCCGGTTCGGCTGGATTTATTCAAACGGAGTCCAGTTAGAATGAGAAACTGAACCGGTCGGTTCGGTTTAAATAAATGTTTAATTTCCCGGAATCCCAAACATCCCGATCTGGTTCTGGTTCTGGTTCTGGTTCTGATGAGGTTTTCATAATCCTGATCTGATTCCATAAACATTTTAGTTTTTACCACTTTTATTTGTTTTATCAGGTCCAGTCAGTTTTATGTTGATTCAGCAGAATTTATCCCATTTCTGAATCAATTCTTGGGTTTTATTCAGATTTGATCCAGTTTCAATCTGGTTCTGGTCAAGTTTCATTCCGGGTTTTATTCCACTTTGTGTTCCGTCTGATTTTGATTTTTCTGATTTAATTCTGGTTTTATTTTCACTTCACCTTGATTTTATTCTAGTTATGTCTCACTTTTATCAGGTTTATTTTTTTACTAATTATGGTAAAAATAAAAATATAATTCATATATGTATTTTATTCTGATTTCATCTGGACTTTTTTCTGTTTTTCATCTCAGTTTTATCTCCATTCAAACTAAATTTAGCCCATTTTTTTACATTGTTTTATTCTTTTTGTCACTGATTTCTTTTCCTCTTTTTTGTGTCTATTTTCTCCCAGTTTGTTTAGTTTTTAAATCTTTAAATCTAATTTTATTCAGGTTTCATCCTGTTTTATGACAGGTGTTTTTATTTTTTTCATCCCATTTTTATCCTGAAAATAAATTCAGTTTTAATCTGAATTTTGCTCTGATTTTTATGGTTTTTTCTACTTGGATTCTATTTTTATTCTGGTTTTATTCCATTATGTTTGTATTCTGCCTGATGTTGATTTTCCTGATTCAGGTTTCATTGTGGTTCTGTTTGGTTCTGCTCTTTGTCTCGGTTTAAAGTTGGTTTTTCTGTTGAACGCTTGCAGGAGTTTCCTCCCATCTGGACTCTCAGGTTGTCCAGGAGAATCTTTTGTTTCGTTAATATCATCGTTCTGTTTTGTGGCACAAGGTTTTTGTCTCAGTTTAATTCTAGTTTAAATTCTCAGTTTTTGGTTTATCTAAGGCAGAATTTTATCCATTAAAAATAAACTAAGCTATGAAGGAAGTCCAAGAACTGTCAGAAACAGAATTAAAATGCTCAAAATGCCGACCCCGACCTCCTCCTCCTCTGATGGATCCAACAGAACCAGAACGTTTGGTACCCAGAACCGAGTTTCATGGCGTTTAAACGTCCTGACCAGCTGATTTAATTTGTTCTGATCCGGGGTGTGTGATGCTGCGGGTCGGCTCTGGAGCTCGGCGCTCTCCGTTGGGTCCTGGCTGATCCCGGTCCAGCCCGACCCGACCCGACGGCTCTGTTAATAAATTCAGAGGAATGCCGGCGGAGGCAGAAGCAGAGCCGGTTCCTCCATTCTTTGAATGTTTGCTGTGAAAGCTGAGCTCTGTGACGATGTCAGGGACGAAGGACGAGGCTGGAGCTGCTGTTTGTTTGTTCTCTGGAGAAGCAGGAGAAAGTTCACTAAGATTCATGACAAACATCAGAGATGCAGAAACTGACAGCCGCCATTTTGGATGGATTCCTCAGGAGCTTCTGACACAAAACCTGAAAATCTCATGCTGGTGTTTTTCTGTTTTCCCTCCAACCAGCTTTCTAAATTACATTTAAACATATCAAAATATCACATTTAGACAAAACATTTATCCTGACAACATTCATAAAAGCAAAATCAGTGCTGACACACGTCAGGTGCTAAGATCATGTGCAGAACTTAGCCTGAAACATACCAAGTATGACATGGTTAGCATGCTATATTAGCAATAAACAGACCAAAAATAACTCATCTTGTTTTGTAATATTACTGTGAAAATGACAGAAACAATATTTAGCATACTGTGTTGGTCTTCCAGACTTAGCTAGAAAAATACAAAATATAGCTAAGATAGCATGCTAATAATAGCATAAGAATATCAAAATTCAGCCAGTATGACAAAAATATTAAAAATAACAATCATATAACATTTAGCAAGCTGGTGTTAGCATACAGAGGTGGTACTAATACAGGAATTTTAGTTATTATCACTACAACAAATAAACATTAGCATGCTAACATTATCTTAAACATGTTGTAGACAAAGCAGTTAGCGTGCCTCCATTAGCATGCTAATGCTAACACCTCTGGCTAAGTTCTGGGATTTTCTACAATCATTTCCTAAAAGCTTGAAAAATTTTATGTATTAATAAAAACTGAGTGGTAATTATGTCCAACAATATAAGACACATTTTTAGCTAAAATGTTCATTAAGGTCTAAATCTTTTCTGTCTGATTTTTGTCTTTTATTTTTAAATGTGAAACAGTAAAACTTTCCGCTTTAATTTATTTTCTTTAAATGATTCATTAGTCAGAAGAACTGAAGGGAAACTGTGATGCGTTCAGGTGTGTTCAGGTGCTTTCAGGCGTGTTCATGTGTTCTTGCGTTCAGGTGCGTTCAGGTGTTGGTGTGTTCAGGTGTTCTTGTGTTCAGGTGCGTTCAGGTGTTCTTGTGTTCAGGTGCGTTCAGGTGTTGGTGTGTTCAGGTGCGTTCAGGCGTGTTCAGGTGCGTTCAGGTGTGTTCAGGTGTTGGTGTGTTCAGGTGCGTTCAGGTGTGTTCAGGTGTTCTTGTGTTCAGGTGTGTTCAGGCGTGTTCAGGTGCGTTCAGGTGTTGGTGTGTTCAGGTGCGTTCAGGCGTGTTCAGGTGTTCTTGCATTCAGGTGTTGGTGTGTTCAGGTGTTCTTGCATTAAGGTGTGTTCAGGTGTTCTTGCGTTCAGGTGCTGGTGTGTTCAGGTGCGTTCAGGCGTGTTCAGGTGCGTTCAGGTGTGTTCAGGTGTTGGTGTGTTCAGGTGCGTTCAGGTTTGCTGTTGTTTGAACTCCACCCAACGACACAAAGGTTTCGGTCAGCTGCTGCTTCCTGTCTGAGATCCTGAATGAACCAACATTCCGAGTCTCAGACATTCCCAGCATTCCTGCCGCCAGCTGACATCACTCCTCACCTTCAGTCCGTCTGCAGCGCGGCTCCGCCCACGTCCGGGGTCAAAGGGTAAACAGGTGAAAGTTCAGTTTCTCATCGTGGGAAGCTTCGATCCGAACAGAGGCAGATGTGTCAGACGTTCTCCGGGTCCGGACAGGTGGAGTCGGTCGGCAGGTGTGTTTTCCTGGTTGAAGTTCTGGTTCCGTTGGTTTGGGTTTTCAGGAAGAACCCGAATCCAGAATGAAAACTGAAAACGTGTCGGTTCATTTTATGATCCGGGGCGTTCCCAGGAACACGACCAGAAACGGATCAGCCTCAGCTTGTTTTCCTGCTCAGCTGCAGAGATTTGTCCCAGCATGTTGAGTTGGACCTGAAGGCAGCGGTTCTGGACCGGCAGAGCTGAACCCGACGGTTTCGGACCTGCATTCCTGCGCCGTCCCAAACCAAAACCACCTGATGGAGTCTGGAGTTATTTCTGGCTGTTTGTTTCCAGCGCAGGCGGGAATGTAATGACAGGTTCCCAGGATGTTTGCTGCACCTGCTGACCCGCTCTGACCCGGTTCTGGTTCCGATTCAACTGTTTCTGGGATATTTCTGGAAGGATTCAGGATCTACAGCTTCCTGCTGAAACTCACCTGCTTTAATGCAGAGTTCTGCAGAATCTGCTCGGGTACTTTGGGTTTTCTGCAGTCAGAAACATCTGGTTCTGGTTCTGGTTCTGGAGTGGATCCCATGATCCCATTCCCATCCATCACTCTGCTGCAGGAAAAACGCTTCAGTTATAATGATCCAGGGATGTGAAACCGGAGCAGCAGCTCTTCAGAACCAGCAGCCATCCTGCCAGTAGAACCGGGTCTCCCCGGTTCTCTCCGGGTCTACCCGGCGCCGACTCAGACCAGCTCTCTGAGTTTCCTCTGGTTTATCTTGAACAGCGTTTTTCCTGTGAATCTTTGCGAGAGCTGCAGGCTCTGAGGACGGGATTCGACCCAAACGGGCCCTGCTGGTTCTGGAAACAGGAGCAGGTTACACAGAAACTGGAGCTGCTGCTGGGCTCCAGTCTGTCCCAGTTCCTCTGACCCAGTCTGTGAAGGTCAGCCGAGCCGGGTCCAATCGATACCGCCGTCACCCAGACGACTGGAAACAAGAAAACCTTCAGGTGACAGAAGCTGAAGTCCGGTTCTGTTCGGTTCTGGCCCAGTTTTCTAAAACGTTCTGATCCGGTTGAAGCGACAGCAGGAAGCATCAGGAAACGCAGCTTCACACAAAATAACTAAATATATAAAAAACCAAATGAACAATAATAATAATAATAAACTGATTATTATATAAAATCTCTGATGATTCTCATTAAAACAGTAAATGTGCAAATGGCAGCAGGGATGTGAACACTGATTCACATGTGGGGAACGTTGTTCACCTGATGACATCCTTCTGTCTCCTGCTCTGGGTCAAAGGTCATCCTGTCACAGAACGACATTGGGAACTTTTAGGTTCTTCATATTCTCCCCAGAGGCGACGTCACACTGTGTGTGGCAGCAGTCGCTGTTAAACAGAGATTTACTAACTAAGTTCAAATGGCTGCAAGTTTCCCATTTAAACTGCCTTGTGTTAGCGGTTAGCAGTTAGCATTAAGGGCCTCCATGTTGGTGCAGGAAGTTATCACAATATCAGGGTTTGTAATATTCATATCACACTGTGCAGTAATTGTTGCCTGATGTGTTTTTCATGCTAACGTTTAGCTAGTTGGAAAGTTTCACAGCAACAAAAACTCAAAACAGGAAAACATGAAACTCCAGATCATTTAGTTCAAGAAAGGCAGAAAACAGAAAACATCTTCATCACTACATTTTCTAAAATAGCAAACATTTTAGCTGGCAGCTGATTGGCTGGCAGGCTGCAGCGTTTTCCAACACAGAGGCTGAAAGCTGGTAAACCTTCCCGTTATCTGTGGGAAGTCCTGCTCTCTCTCGCTCTGTCGCAGCCTGACTCTCTCTGGTTCCTCTGGCTTCGTTTTAAAAATCTTAAAGGACAGCTTCCTGCAGCAGGAACGTCCACACTGAAGAGTGTTGTCAGGCTGAGCTGCTGGCTCTTTGGAGCTGAGATCAGACGACCTCTGACCCAGAGCTGAGCCGCCTTCAGGAACCAAACCATCAGACGACCTCTGACCCAGAGCTGAGCCGCCTTCAGGAACCAAACCATCAGACGACCTCTGACCCAGAGCCGGCTCAGTCAGGAAGCTTCAGAGCTGCAGTGGGAGAGGAAACGGCGAATCTGAGCCACTGGGATAACGGCGCCCAGAGCGGCATCCCACATCAGGACAGGAGAGAGGAGGAGGATGATGATGAGAAGGAGGAGGAAGAGAGAGAGGAGGAGGATGATGATGAGAAGGAGGAGGAAGAGAGAGAGGAGGAGGACGATGATGAGAAGGAGGAGGAAGAGAGAGAGGAGGAGGATGATGATGAGAAGGAGGAGGAAGAGAGAGAGGAGGAGGATGATGATGAGAAGGAGGAGGAAGAGAGAGAGGAGGAGGATGATGATGAGAAGGAGGAGGAGCAGGAAGAGGAGGAGAGACAAGAAAGAGGATAGAGAGAGAGGAGGAAGAGAGAGAGGAGGAAGCTGCAGATTGATTGGTTAGATGCAGTAAACCTGGAGGATCGAGTTTCTGCTGAGTGAGGATGCTGAGGAGGGAGAGGCAGGATGGAGGATGTCGACGGGATGCAGACGGATGTTTGCAGCTGGAGCTGATTGGCTGGCAGGCGGCGGCTGCTCCGGCCAATCCCGTCTGACCCTGTGTGTGTGTGTGTGTGTGTGTGTCGTCCTCAGATGATGGGGAACAGCTGCGATCGAGGTATGTTTCTGTCATGTGACCGATCCGTCTCACTTCCTGCAGCATGCTGCCTGAACTTTGTGTCTGGGACGCAGAGCGGCGACGGCGTCCGCGTTTGGGACCGCCGCCGCGGCTCTCCCCCCCCAGCTGCTTCTGTGTGTGTGTGCATGAAAGTTCCTGCTGCGGCGCTGCTGCAGCGGCGAGCGTCCTGCTGCGGCGAGCGTCCTCCAGCCCGGCTGCTGCTGCATGCTGCGTTCGCTGCAGCTCCGACGTTCCTGCTGCGGGAAGCCTCCATCGCATGTAAACATCATGACGACGGCGCTCGCTGCTGATTGGACGGAATCAGATCTGAGCCAATGTCTGTCTCCGGTTTAGTTCCTGCAGGTTTGGCTCAGTTTGCAGCAGTTTTCCTTCAGCGGTGGAGCGTTGAGCTAAACGCTCCACTGTGAGGTTCCTCTTCCTGCTGGAACCAGCTGCCATCTAACGTCCATCCGTCCCCCGTCCTGTTTGTCCTCCATCGTCTCTGAATGACAGCAGTCCGTCCGTCCAGATGATGACGGTCGGACATTGGTGGGAAAAACAGGAAAAAACGGGAAAAACAGGAAAAAACGGGAAAAACAGGAAAAAAAGAGGAAAAAAACAGGAAAAAGAGGAAAAAAAGAGGCTGCTCTGGTTGATATGAACTAATTTTCTTTCTCTCTCTGTCCGTCTCCTCAGAAGTGTCTTCGGAGCGTTCTCCGAGGAGGAGGAGCATTTCCGGTTTGGGCAGCTCAGAGAAGAACCTCGCGGTCGACAATCCCAACTCTTCTCCTTTCAAAGTGCCGGTGAGTCCTCCATGTCCTCCATGTCCTCCATGTCCTCCATGTCCCCATGTCCTCCTGCAGCAGTCGGGTCTTTAAGGACCAGGTGATCTGCCTGGTTTAGAAGTTGCTCTGATTCCAGACGCCTCAATGAGATAAACGAGTCGAGGTGAACTAGAGACTCGTCCAGGACCTGCAGGACTGGAGTTGGACAGGTCTGTCCTTCAGGACATTTATATCCTGGAGACACATCAGGACGGTTTTTGAAGGTCCCAGTCCGTTCTTTAGAAAACCAAGTCCTAGTTTAGTTGTGCTGTTTCTCAGCTACAGGTCACATCCTGGTCATCTGAAGGACTTGGCAAAAGACTAGTCCACGTCTTGTCTTACTTTATTAGAACATGTAGCGTTGGTCCAAGTCCTCCAAGTTAATGTTCTCCTGGCAGCGAGCGTCTGACGATGCGTTTGAGGACAGCGATATCTCAGGAAACGAGGCCGCTCTGCCTCGTTAGTGACGGACCAGCTGCAGGTTGAAAGTTCTGACCTGGTCAGCAGCAGAACCAGGCGACCCGGTTCTGACTGGCGGAAGCAGCTGGGCTCAGACTCAGGGAAAGTTGAGTGGGAGGAAAAGATTCCCTAACTGGGACAGCTGGGGGTCAGAGGTCATCGCCTGGGCCTGACCGGGTTCTGCTTCTCTTTCAGAACTTCTTCAGCAAACGTCTGAAAGGCTCCATCAAGAGAACCAAGAGCCAGACCAAACTGGACCGGAACACCAGCTTCAGACTGCCGTCGCTGCGGCCCGCCGACCCGGACAGGTACCGCTCAGCTCACAACCCGACCAGAACCAGAATCACAGGTCTGTTTGTGAATGAACTCATCGATGATGCAGATGGTTCTGGTTCTGGTTCTGATCACAAGTTGTAGGTTTATTCAGCTGTAAGATACTGAACCCGGTGTCGTCTCAGTGAACCGCAACCAGAACTACGGGTTGGATCAGCAGAACCCAGGAAGTTCTGGCTGTGGTTCTGATCGCCTCCGACCGGACCAGAACCGGCTGAAACACGGCTGCAGAAACCAGAAGAAGGAAAGATTCTGTAACTGGTTCTGGTTCTGTTGGACCGGCCCTGAAACAGAACCCATCCCAGTAATCCTCCCTGGTTCTGACCCGGTTCTGGCCTGTATTAACCCGGTTCTGGCCCGTCATTAACCCGGTTGTGACCCTCTCCCCCCTGGTCCTGGTTCTGGCCCGGTTCTGCTGCAGGGCCCGCGGGCTGCCCCGGCTGAAGGAGGCGGTTTCCCATGAGTCCTTGCTGAGCCCCAGCAGCGCCGAGGCTCTGGACCTCAGCATGGAGGAGGACGTGTTCATCAAGCCTCTGCACAGCAGCGTCCTGGGCCAGGAGTTCTGCTTCGAGGTGAGTCCCGGCCCGGTCCCGGCCCGGTCCCGCCCGCCGGGTCGCTCACCTGCCCTCTCGCCCCCAGGTGACCTACGCCGGAGGCAGCAAGTGCTTCAGCTGCACCTCGGCCTCGGAGCGCGACAAGTGGATGGAGAACCTGAGGAGAACTGTCCAGCCCAACAAGGTGAGGCCCGGCCCGGTTCTGGACCCGGTTCTGGACCCGGCTCTGGACCCGGTACCGGCTCCACCAGAAGCTTCTGTTATTTAAAGTGGATTGAGGGGAACCGGAGCGCAGAGTTACAGCCAGGCTTCCTAAAACATTCATTACCAGAATAAAGTCGTGATATCAGGAGAATTTATTTTATTTATGTTTCATTTATTGGAATATTTATTAAAATTACATTAAACATGAAAAACAACCAAATCAAACATAAATCTGGAGCGACTTGTGAAATTAAAGTTTTACAGATGAACATTTTTATCTTTTATTAAATATTAAATCATTATTATTATCAGCAGGACTTTGAAACATTTGATTAAAGAAGCAGATAATTTTAACTCCACAAGATTATTGATCATTAAAATCTTACCAAATATTGTTGGTCGACTTTCTAGTCTAAATATTTTAGTAGATTTGAAATAAACGTCTCATTTTCCTCAGATTAGGTTTTAATGTTTTGCTCCCTGGCAGATTATTTCTCTAATAACTCGTATTTTAATTATTTTAATCTAAAATAATCTCCTGTGCTGTCAGCTAATCTTGTTTTGTTTCAGATGCTGTAAGATAGAAAGTAGATCAGAAACATGTTGAGATTTTGTAGATTTAATATTCAGATTTTATTCTCATAATTAATAATTCCCACCAGAGATTGAAATAAAATCCACTTTATGAAAACTAGAAATCAGATCTGGTCTGAAATAGAATAATTATTGGCTGCATCGCCCAGCCCTGGTTCTGGTTGGTTCTGGTTGGTTGTACCTGTCGGGTCTGGTTCAGAACCTTCCGTAAAGTTCTGGTTCTGTCGATGCCGTTTGAACGGGTTCTTGCTCGTTTCCAGGACAACTGTCGGCGGGCGGAGAACCTGCTGCGGCTGTGGATCATCGAGGCCAAAGACCTGGCGCCGAAGAAGCGGTACTTCTGCGAGCTGTGCCTGGACGACGTCCTGTACGCCCGGACCACCAGCAAGGCCCGGTTGGACAGCCTGTTCTGGGGCGAGCACTTCGACTTCTGCAGCCTGCCCGCCGTGCGCAGCATCACCGTGCACATCTACCGCGACGGCGACAAGAAGAAGAAGAAGGACAAGAACAACTACGTGGGGCTGGTGAACATCCCGGTGGCCGGCGTGACTGGCCGGCAGTTCGTGGAGAAGTGGTACCCGGTCAGCACGCCGACCGCCAGCAAGGCCAAGGGCGGCGGCCCGTCCATCCGGATCAAGTCCCGCTTCCAGACCATCTCCATCCTGCCCATGGAGCAGTACAAGGAGTTCGCCGAGTTCGTCACCAACAACTACGGCATGCTGTGCTCCGTGCTGGAGCCCGTCATCAGCGTCCGCAACAAGGAGGAGATGGCATGCGCCCTGGTGCACATCCTGCAGAGCACGGGCCGGGCCAAGGTCAGAACCAGCACCGCACTCTGCCTCCGCTCCACTCAGGTCAGATAAACATGGAGACAAACATCTGGGTAGGAAGAATCACTTCCTTCCTTTAACTTCGGTCTTCCTGTTCCGAGCTGAGGCTGGAGGTGTGGCGCCCCCTGCTGCCCGGATCCAGACCACTGCGTTTGTTTCATTTAGAGTTTTACTGAACTTCCAGGTTCTGATCCTCTGAGCCCAAAACGCTCAGGGAGTGGAAACCTGTGGTGTGATGAATACATGAAACGGATTCTAGATGAAGCAGTTAGTGAGGAAGTTAAACTTTAATCATTTAATGAGTTTTAAAGCTGCAGAGTGAAATATTTATTCACCAACTCTGCAAGACAGAAAAACTACTTTAAAACATTTAAAATCTTAAATTAAAGTTTTAACTTTACTGAAGTTTTATCTCTTTTAAATGGAATAAATTCTCTTTAATTTTTCTTTTCTGTTATTTTAAGAATTTCTGTATTTTAATTTCTGATATGAACTTTAATGATCTGAGGACCGATCCCTGAGGAACGCCTCGAGCCGCTGAGGTTCTGCTGCTACTTTCAGATGTTCAGAACCCGTCTGGTTCTGGTTCCGGTTCCTCAGGCTGAGGTCCAGTCGTGGTCATCGGGTCAGTGACCTTCATGTTCTGTTCAGGACTTCCTGACCGACCTGGTGATGTCAGAGGTGGACCGCTGCGCCGACCACGACGTCCTGATCTTCAGGGAGAACACGCTGGCCACCAAGGCCATCGAGGAGTACCTGAAGCTGGTGGGCCAGAAGTACCTCCACGACGCTTTGGGTGAGTCCGGCCGGGTCCGATCACCGACTTCTTAACGACCTTTCCTTGTCGGATGTTCTGGTCTGTTTCTCTCTGAACGATGAAGCAGCTCCTCCTCCTCTTCCTCCCCTGCGGCTCGTTAATGTTTCAGAAGGAGATAAAATTTCTCCTCCTGCGTTTCTGTCACAAACTTTAAATCTATTTCTGGACCCGCTGGCTTTGGGTCAGTTCTGCTGGGCTTGAATGCTGCAGCGGCTCGGCGCTCCTGTTTTATTTTCAGCTGTGATTATTAAATATTAACCCTCCCGGTGGGTCGGGTCGGGTCGGTTCCGGCTCACTGGGCGACCCTTTAAAGTTGTAAAATCCCAGCTTCTGTGCTGACGGTGAACGCATCTCCGCTCCTCCAGACGTAGAATCAGTCAGAAGGTTCCGCTGGTCTGGATCGGGCCGGTTCTGACGGGTTCTGTGTTTCCCCAGGGGAGTTCATCAAGGCTCTGTACGAGTCGGACGAGAACTGCGAGGTGGACCCGAGCCGATGTTCCGGCAGCGACCTGTCGGACCATCAGAGCAACCTGAAGATGTGCTGCGAGCTCGCCTTCTGCAAGATCATCAACTCCTACTGGTGAGCCGGCGCCGACCCGCGGGTTCTGGAGGTTCTGAAGGCTCTAGAGGCTCTAAAGGTTCTGGAGGTTCCGGAGGCTCTAAAGGTTCTGGAGGCTCTAGAGACTCTAGAGGTTCTAAAGGTTCTGGAGGTTCTAAAGGTTCTGGAGGTTGTAAAGGTTCTGGAGGTTCTAAAGGTTCTGGAGGTTGTAAAGGTTCTGGAGGTTCTAAAGGTTCTGGAGGTTGTAAAGGTTCTGGAGGTTCTGGAGGCTCTAGAGGTTCTAAAGGTTCTGGAGGTTGTAAAGGTTCTGGAGGTTGTAAAGGTTCTGGAGGCTCTAAAGGTTCTGGAGGTTCTGGAGACTCTAGAGGTTGTAAAGGTTCTGGAGGTTCTAAAGGTTCTGGAGGTTGTAAAGGTTCTGGAGGTTGTAAAGGTTCTGGAGGCTCTAAAGGTTCTGGAGGTTCTGGAGACTCTAGAGGTTGTAAAGGTTCTGGAGGTTGTAAAGGTTCTGGAACAGATGCTGGATTAGGGCTGAAACTGACTCATGACTAATCGATTATTGAAATTCTCGCCATTGATTAGTGGTTATAGTGGCTCCATCTGCTGGAAGAATAAAAACAATAATTAACTTGCAGCAATAATGAAATAATGAAACTAAAACTGAACAAATAATTTGTTCAGTTTTAGTTTCTCCTGCTTCTGTTAAAATCTATTTATTTATTTAATGTAGGGCTGTTGTAATCGAATAATCTATCGATTATTTTTACTATTAATCGACTAATCGGATAAAATAAATGAATAAAATATTGGTAAATCTGGCACAACACCAGTGTTACTATCAGACATCAACATCAATCCAGTTTTTCATTTTTAGTTTCTCTAACAGTTAATTTTCTGTAGTTTAGAAAACTAACCTGTAACAATAATATCTCACTTTCTAAGTTAACCTGTAGAAAAGTTATACAAGAATCTGAAATTATATTCAGTTTAATAATAAAGAGGCTCACAGATACGCTTATAAAAAATGTTTATGCTCCAGCTTTTGGTTTCTGTATTCATATTTATGTTCATGTTTAATGGATGAACTCTGACTCAGACCAGATCGTAAGAACTGGGGCAGCAATACGGGGTATTTACCCCACCTTCGTTCGTCACACTCAGAAACTCGTCTACAGCCATGAACCGCCATGACGCTCCGCCAGCTCTTTGTTCAGACCAGGATGATATGACATTTATTGTGCGGTTCGTCTGTAAAGCTGCGCTTACACTGTAACCATCAGCTACTCAGCTGCCCGCCGTGTTCAGTCTATCAGCTCACCTGTATTAATACCTGCAGCTCTGAACCAGCAGCTCCCGGAGGAGAAAGGCTGCCGTACTCCAGGCATGGCGCCAGTCATTTTAAAGATGCTTATTGGTTCCCATAAACCATGAAAACCCGGACGTTATCACTAATCAATAAAATCCTCCCAGGCCGAACTTGAACATTGGACGTTATGCTGCCAACAACTAGAGGAGGAAGTCAGAGATCCGCGCAGCACAAATAATGTTCCGGCTGGAACACGGTGCGCTAAATAATAAAACATAAATTAACACAATTTTCCTGGAGGAATTTTAATAATGGAGGAACTGGAATCATTGGAGGAATCGTTTCAATTTAATGTTTCTACATTTTATAAATCAGCAGAATTTGGCATTTCAGTCATTAATAACTAAAATAATTATTATTTACAGCCGTAGTTGGTTGTTGTGTTTTCTTGGTTTTAATATTGGATTCAGTACTGCAGTGGTGAGTTGGACCAGAACCAGCAGACCCAGTAAGACCAGTAGAACCAGCAGACCCAGTAGAACCAGCAGACCCAGTAAGACCAGTAGAACCAGTAGGACCAGTAGAACCAGCAGACCCAGTAAGACCAGTAGAACCAGCAGACCAAGTAGAACCAGTAAGACCAGTAGAACCAGCAGACCCAGTAAGACCAGTAGAACCAGCAGACCAAGTAGAACCAGTAAGACCAGTAGAACCAGCAGACCCAGAAGGACCAGTAGGACCAGCAGACCCAGTAGAACCAGCAGACCCAGTAAGACCAGTAGAACCAGCAGACCCAGTAGAACCAGCAGAACCAGTAAGACCAGTAGAACCAGCAGACCCAGAAGGACCAGTAGGACCAGCAGACCCAGTAGAACCAGCAGACCCAGAAGGACCAGTAGGACCAGCAGACCCAGTAGAACCAGCAGACCCAGTAGGACCAGCAGACCCAGTAGGACCAGCAGACCCAGTAGAACCAGCAGACCCAGTAGGACCAGCAGACCCAGTAGGACCAGCAGACCCAGTAGAACCAGCAGACCCAGCAGAACCTCTGTGGGCTCCCTGTGACCCGCCCGGTTCCGTCCCGCTGTGTTGCAGCGTTTTCCCTCGGGAGCTGAAGGAAGTGTTTGCGTCGTGGAAGCAGCAGTGCGTGGCGCGCGGCCATCCTCATGACATCAGCAAGCGTCTGATCAGCGCCTCGCTCTTCCTGCGCTTCCTGTGTCCCGCCATCATGTCGCCGTCGCTCTTCAACCTGATGCAGGAGTATCCCGACGACCGGACCTCCAGGACGCTCACGCTCATCGCCAAGGTCATCCAGAACCTCGCCAACTTCACCAAGTGAGTCTGCAGCCGATCCGTCGGGTCCGGCCCGTCTCTCCTCGGACTGACGCCGGCCTCCTCAGCAGGTTCGGGAACAAGGAGGAGTACATGGCCTTCATGAACGACTTCCTGGAGCACGAGTGGGCCGGGATGATGCGTTTCCTGTCGGAGATCTCCAACCCAGAGACTCTGTCCAACACGCCGGGCTTCGAGGGCTACATCGACCTGGGCCGCGAGCTGTCGGTGCTGCACGCCCTGCTGTGGGAGGTCGTCTCCCAGCTCGACAAGGTGTGTGTGTGTGTGTGTGTGTGTGTGTTCCTGTTTAGGACCTGATGGGCCTTATGGGGCCCTTAAGCCCAGTCATGATTCAGTAACTGCAGTCGTGTTTTCTGGGTTGTCCGGTGATTAAACTGTGGTCATCGTTACTTTGGACCCAGTAAACATGAAGTTCTGAGTGAAAACTGGACCCTGGAACATCAAATCACCAGAAAGACCTTCAGTGATTAAAACCTGCTGATGAATGAATCAGAATCAAACAGGATATTTACATCCTAGAGAAACTATTATTCTCTGATCAAGGAAAATAATCTGGTCCAAATGGACAACAGAAAACCAGTAATCCCTGTGGATTAAATATGTCCACCACATAAAAATATTATATCTTGGATCCGTTTGGATTCTGGAACTGTCTCTCCTCAGGTCTCACATTTGTTTAGTTATTGTACAAAAATTCTGGATTTATTTCGTCCCACAATGTGACAAAACGTCATGATGGTAGTTTTAAACGGTGGTCGTCATGGCAACGGGCCGGGTCCAGCGGTTCCTTCGTGGCGTGTGATTGGTCAGACGTTTTCTGCAGAAATGCTCCGATCTTTAAAGTCGGTCAGGTTGAAATGAATCTGAATCCGTTCAGTTTCACAGAAACGAATGAACTGCTTCCAGATAAAAACCATCTGCAGATGAATCACAACAGGTTTAAATATTTCAGTTAAACTGGAAACACAAACATCAAAGAATGATTTAAAACCTTTAAACTGGATGCTGTTGTAAAAAAATCTTTATTTTCAGGTGATTTTATGATTAAAACAGTTTTATTCTAAAACTGTTCAGAAACAAAGCAGGTTTTTATTCATGAACAGATCAGATCTATTTTATATCTATAGAAATGATTTCCAGGAAATGAAAAGTGTTTTAATAAACTGCAGGTCAAACTGATTCATCACTGAGACCAAATGAAACAGGATTTATCTTCAGCTAAACTAATTAATCATTGTGTGATTATTGATTATTGGTGTGTTTGTCTGGACTTCATATAACCTGATTAACGCCGCCGGAGCGACCATCACAGCATGCCCCGCCCCCACCAGCCCTGCTGTGCTCACCCCCTCACCCGTCTCACCTGTAGGAGGCGCTCTCAGCATGGCTCTGCTGTGTTCTGGTTCTGTTCAGTAGAAGCATGATGTTCCAGTTCGTTTTGGTTTCCATGACGTTTTCCTCATGTTTTCTTCCCTCCCGTTTTCCTCTTTCTGTTCACTTCCTGCCTCCATCTTTTGCTTTTCCCGCCTCCACCCGACGCTCCCCCTCCGTCCGTCTGCACTCAAACACACCACCACACGGCGACCGCAGGGTGAAAATTCATTCCTGCAGGCCACCGTAGCTAAGCTGGGCCCGCTGCCGAGGATTCTGGGAGACATCTCCCGCTGTCTGTCGGCGCCCACGCCCGTCCAGCAGCAGCTGAGGCGTTTCCAGGACAACAGCCCCGCCCACAACGCCAGTGGCAGCGTGTCGTCAGGACTGCAGCGCATCTTTGAGGACCCCGCCGACAGGTAACCAATCAGAAACCAGATAACCAGGTTACTCAGTTAGACAGGAAGTGAAGTTACGTTTGGTGTAACATTAATGTGAACAACGTTCCTCAAAACAGGAAGACAGAAATCTTTATCTGCGGTTTGAAGGTTTAGAAACCTGCAGAACTCAACAACACAGTCAGACATATTGAAATGTGTCAGAAAACCTCTGACCTGATCGCTGGATCAGGGACGTTCCAGCCAATGAGGGAAGTGATCCTCTGATCACGTAGATCTCTTATCTAAGTGATCAGAGGATCTTGCACTGGTTCACCGGCTGCAGCCTCCTCAGCTCTCTGGTCCTGGACACTACGGCAATGCTCCGGTTAGCTTGGTCCGGCAACGCTCCGGTTAGCTTGGTCCGGCAACGCTCCGGTTAGCTTGGTCCGGCAACGCTCCAGTTAGCTGCTCAGCTGTGTCTGGTTACAACATGCTAGCTTGCGGTTGGGCTAATGTTTAGCTCTGGTTGGCTTCAGGCTGCGGTGAAGCTCCTCCTCTTGGCTCTGGACTTGAACTAGGCCCTTGCTGCCATGCTGTCAGAGGAATGGCAGCCACTCTGTCCACGGCCATTTTGTGGAAACTATAATCCAAAGATTCCTTCTGCAGAATTATGAATAAAATTTATTATACAACCCAGCAATTATTAGAGACAGGAAGAAGCTGCGTTCTGTCTCTAATGTCTGTGTTTGTGTCACTTCCTGCAGCCGCAGCCTTCAGTCTCCGGTCGGTGAGCAGGCCGAGGCTTACGGTCGCAGCCAGCGCCCCCTGCTGGCTCAGCAGCATCCCTCTGCCCACACCGGCTTCTCGGATCAGGAGGAGCGGGACGGCCCGCTGCCCAACGGCCGCAGCGTCTCTCTGGTGGACCTCCAGGACTCTCAGAGCCTTCATGACCCCAAAGGGCCCCCAGCGCCCCACGAGGCCCCTCCCCGCCTCAGCAGGGTAGGCTCTCAGGCCTCTGTAGGCCACGCCCCACCCCCAGTGACTTACCCCCACTCCAATCCGGTGACCCCTCAGCCGGCGACGCACCAATCCAAAGCCCCGCCCAGAGACGGCCAGCCGCAGAGCGCGCCGCAGGTGAGACGTCCGCTGCCGCCGTCGCTCAGCCAGCAGCGCAGCCTGCAGCCGCTGTCCTTCCAGAACCCCGTCTACCACCTGAGCAACGCCGCCCACAGCCTGTCCACTCGCTCCGCCCACTCCCTGCACGACTCCAGCTCCGACAACCTGAGCACCGAGAGCTCGCACAACAGCCACAGCAACTCGGACGACTTCGGCAGCCAGGTGGGGGGCAAAGGTCGCGTGGCGTCCAACAGCAGCCTGGACGAGGTCGGCAGCAGGCGGAGCACCCAGAGCGAAGAGTGCTCCACCCCACGCCGCCACCCGCCGCCCGACCTGCCGCTGGGCGCCGCCACCGCTGTCGCCATCTCCCGCCAGACTGCCACGGCGGGCACCGCCCACATCGTCAAGGTCGAACAGCAGAGCCGCGGAGGGGGCGGGGCCAGGACGCCGCGCTCTCAGCCTCAGAGCGCTTCGCTGCGAAGCAGCAGCAGCGCCAACACCGAGCCAACGCCCTCCACCCGCCAGCCGTCCACCAGCGCCATGGAGATCCTGACTCCGCCCTCCAGGAGCGCCGCCAAGCAGTCGCCTCAGGTACGCAGTCACCTTTTTCTGAGCAGCACTTTCCAGCAAGGCTTTGATGTTAGGCAGTACGACACTCAGGAGTGCGGCAGATGTGACGGTCTGACAGCTGCGAGGTGGAGGCTCCGTCAGACCGTCAGTTCCCAAAACCACACTAAACAATCCTCATAAAAGCACGCAGGGTCATTGCAACCCCATCTCTTAAGACTGCGGGAGGTTTAATCCCGGAAATGTTCTGGTGGTGGAAGGCCAACTATGTAACTGTCTTTATGTGGCTCTGAAGGTTCAGGTCAAAGGTCACCACTACTCCCAGGTTCAGCCTGATCTCTAGTTTCCAGCTGTAGCAACTGAAGCTCCAGTTCGTTCCTCTTTAGCTGCAAAAATAATAACTTCAGTTTAGTTTCTGTTCACCTGGATAAAGTAACTACATTACATTACTGCCCTCTGATTGGCTGACGGCCTGTGTTACGGTCCGACCAGTAAGGCTCAAGGACAAAGGCATATATGAAAAAATATTTTCTATTTATTTTTCAAAAATTCTTAACAAAAGCCTTTCAACAGCAAATCTAAAAAATATAACAAAATGGGCCCAAAAGAAATCAACTAAGGCAGACCTAGCTCAGGACAACAAACCAAAAACTGACCTCACGATGAACACATGAATTTATACACAAAGGAGATGAGACAAAGGCAGACAATGCATAAACATAAATAAGTAATTCAAACCAACACATTTTGACTACAAAACAACTATAAAAACAAAACAACCTAACACCAAAATTGTTTAAGGAGTTATGATATTAATAGAGAGGCAGGTCCTTTAACATCAAGTCCCCTGTTTCCAGCAGCCTGATGGTTTGTTCCACTTCCTGGTTTGCCTTTCAGCCAGTCCTTCAAACTCAGCAAAACAAAATAGTTCATGATTCAAAGAAACAAAAGGAGTTTACTAAATGTGTGCACCCATAATAGTAAACAACCTAATGCAATAAACACAAAAAGAGTGAAATTATAAATGTATTGTATGAAAACATTGAAATAAATAACACTGGGGAAACGAGGGAGGAACCTCCACAGCCTGTGATGATGTCACCGTCTGTATCCAGGTGGGAGCGCCAGTGGAGGCGGCGGCCATGTCTCCGGTGGAGAGAACGGCGGCGTGGGTCCTGAACAACGGCCAGTATGAGGAGGAGGAGGGAGGAGAGCGGAGCAGGGAGGAAGGCCGGAACACGGAGAAGGTAACTGGTCTGATACTGGTCTGTGACTAGTGTGTAACTGGTCTGTAACTGGTCTGTAACTGGTCTGCAGTACGAGCTGGAGATCTCCCGGCTGAAGGAGCGTCTGCGCGTGTCGGGTCGCCGTCTGGAGGAGTACGAGCGGCGGCTGCTGGCTCAGGAGCAGCAGATGCAGAAGCTCCTGCTGGAATATAAGAACCGCCTGGAGGACAGCGAGGAGCGTCTGCGGAGGCAGCAGGAGGAGAAGGACTCCCAGATGAAGAGCATCATCTGCAGGTAAAGCCTCACCTGAGCAGCACACCTGGATGAGAAGCAGTGCGCAGCGTCATGATGCGTTCCTGCAGGCTGATGGCGGTGGAGGAGGAGCTGAAGAGGGACCACGCAGAGATGCAGGCGGTGATCGAAGCCAAGCAGAAGATCATCGACGCTCAGGTACAGAAACACCATCATCACCATCATCATCATCATCATCACCAGGTGCTGAAGCCAGTCAGGTCATGAAGCAGCTGCTGCATCACATGACCAGCAGGTGGCGTTTAGGTTTCTTCTCACGTCTTTTCACTGATTTCAGGTCAGTAACGGAAGTGAAATAAACCAACCAGGCAAGTAACTGTAGCTCCGCCCCCTCCACCTCCACCTGCACCTCCGCCACGCCGTTTCTGTTTTTACTGGTTTTGATTTCACACGTTCACAACTTAACGCCAACACGCCTCCAGAGCGCAGCCAGCCAATCAGAGAGCTCAGAGGAGGCTCATGCTGGGATTCATGTTCTGTAACTGGTGTTTAACTGGTCTGTTACTGGTCTGTCACCAGACCTGGTTACAGGCCCATTTCTGCCTGTGACCTGGTATTTCTCTTATTTATGAGTTCAGGTGACTGAGTGATGGTCGCAGGCTGAACTGTGACTTTCCCAGTCAGAACACTGACTGTTGCTGGTTTTCCTGCTGGGAACTCTGGGAATAAACCAGTAAACCTGAGCGTCACTCCGGAGCAGCAGCTGCAGAACAAACTGACTTTGACCTCATGATTTTAACTAATTAATAAGATTTAAAATGTTTCTGGTTAATTCTCTCTAAATGACTGAAGCTCATTGATTGGTTGTTTCTTCTTCTTCTGGAGTTTCCAGTAAATGTGAACCAGATTTAACCAGAGTCCTCCAGAGTCGGAGGAACCCGGACCTGCAGAACTTTGGTCCGGTTTTGGTCCATCAGGTTCTGTCGGATCTCCTCCAGTCTCACTGCAGACAGAAAAACACAACTTGGAGAATCGAGCTGATAGTTTCTCTCATGACAACAGTCATGCTGCGGGATTCAGAAAAGGAGGGAATCACCATGGCAACCAGGAAGATGACATCTGTTGGGTCGTCATAAATATGATAACAGTATTAATAGTTACAGTTTCCTGTAGAAAAATCTCACATTAAGTAATATATTTAATTATTTAAAGCCTCTGAAGTTCAGCAACAAACCTCCTTCAGATGACTTTCATTTATTCATTCATTCATTTATTCATTCATTCATTTATTCATTCATTCATTCATTCATTCATTCATTTATTCATTCATTTATTAATTCATTCATTCATTTATTCATTCATTCATTTATTTATTCATTCATTTATTTATTCATTCATTCATTTATTCATTCATTTATTTATTCATTCATTTATTCATTTATTAATTTATTCATTCATTTATTCATTCATTCATTTATTAATTTATTCATTCATTCATTTATTCATTCATTTATTTATTCATTCATTTATTCATTCATTCATTTATTCATTCATTTATTCATTTATTAATTTATTCATTCATTTATTCATTCATTCATTTATTAATTTATTCATTCATTCATTTATTCATTCATTTATTCATTCATTTATTCATTCATTCATTTATTCATTTATTCATTCATTCATTTATTCATTCATTCATTTATTCATTTATTAATTTATTCATTCATTTATTCATTCATTAATTTATTCATTTATTTATTCATTCATTTATTCATTCATTTATTCATTCATTTATTTATTCATTCATTCATTTATTCATTCATTAATTTATTCATTTATTTATTCATTCATTTATTCATTCATTCATTTATTCATTCATTCATTTATTCATTCATTTATTTATTCATTCATTTATTCATTCATTCATTTATTCATTCATTTATTCATTTATTAATTTATTCATTCATTTATTCATTCATTCATTTATTAATTTATTCATTCATTCATTTATTCATTCATTTATTCATTCATTTATTCATTCATTCATTTATTCATTTATTCATTCATTCATTTATTCATTCATTCATTTATTCATTTATTAATTTATTCATTCATTTATTCATTCATTAATTTATTCATTTATTTATTCATTCATTTATTCATTCATTTATTCATTCATTTATTTATTCATTCATTCATTTATTCATTCATTAATTTATTCATTTATTTATTCATTCATTTATTCATTCATTTATTCATTCATTTATTTATTCATTCATTCATTTATTCATTTATTAATTTATTCATTCATTTATTCATTCATTAATTTATTCATTTATTTATTCATTCATTTATTCATTCATTTATTCATTCATTCATTTATTCATTCATTTATTTATTCATTCATTCATTCATTCATTCATTCAGTCATTTATTCATTCATTCATTCATTTATTTCAAACAGGTTTAAACACAAGAGAACAAGCCACCAGAGGAAACATGTTCATTCATAACCAAGTACAAAAGTTTTTCTTTTTTTTCTTTTTTTATATTATTTTCAGTAGGAATCAGTTTATTTCATCCTTTTAACCATTTTCTCAATTTAATGACATAAATCACCTGCTGACTCAACAATCATCAAACATGGCAAATAAAACCATGTTATTACATAAAATATTATAAATTATATTACAGAGACAAGATGGTTACAAACTGTCATGACAAGAAAAAGTTCAGATGATAATAATAACAATAATAACAATAACCATAATAATAATAATAACAACAATAATAATAATAACAATAATAACAATAACCATAATAATAATAATAATAACAACAATAATAATAATAATAACAATAATAATAATAACAATAATATAATAACAATAATAATAACAATAATAATAATAACAATAATAATAACAATAATAATAACAATAATATAATAACAATAATAATAATAATAACAACAATAATAACAATAATAATAACAATAATAATAATAACAATAATAATAATATAATAACAATAATAATAATAATAATAACAATAATAATAACAATAATATAATAACAATAATAATAACTAATAATAATAATAACAATAATAATAATAATAATAACAATAATAATAATAACAATAATAACAATAATAATAACAATAATAATAATAAATATAACAATAATAATAATAATAACAATAATAATAATAACAATAATAATAATAACAATAATAATAACAATAATATAATAACAATAATAATAATAACAAAATAACTCATAATAACATAACATAATAACCAATATAATAACAAAATAAAATAACTAATAATATGAACATAATATCAATAATAATAATAAATATACAAATAATAATAACATAACTAATAATATAATCATAATAATTATAATAGATACAATAATAACAATAATAATAATAACAATAATAATAATAATAATAATAATAAAGATGATTGTTACATAACACCCTGACTCTGATGTTTCCTGTACCAAATATGAGCTTCGTATTTATTTTTGATGTTTGGACATTGATTTAGTTCCATATTCAGTTTCGTTGTTTGACTCCATAAAATCATCTCATAGTTCAGATTATTTGTATTTTGAAGCTCAGTTTCCTCTTTAGTTCCCCTGTAGATGTTCATGGAACAGATTAACAGATTATAACAGATTAACAGATTATAACAGATCTTATACATAAATAGGACAGTTTGATATTTCATATTCGCTGCAGTTTTAATAAATTATAAAGGATTTGTGTGTCAGAAAACTCTCATCATGTTTGACTCTGACTTCTCGTTTCCGTCGGTGATGAGATTATTCTGGTTGTTTTTCTCATCCTAAAAACGTCCAAAGATCCAAAATCTTGAGTTTTTTTCTCTGAAGGTTTTTGACTCAAAATAAAAATCAGTTTTCTGCTTTCAAAAAGAGTTTTATCTATTATCTTATTTATAAATAACAGAAATACTCTCCAGGTTGATTTCATACAAAAAATGAAAAACTTTCACTCCTTCAGCAAACGATCAGCTGAACCAGAGGAACAAACAACACATCATTATTCACAGAACCTTAATAATTTAGCAAAAAATTAATTTATCTAATTCTTAATAGGCTCCAACTAATGTCGATTTATTCATATTGCACATAACTTAGATATGTCTGAATCAATGACTGATGTTGTGGATTCCTGTCCAGATAATATCTTGATTTGGCCAGAACTGAAATTCTTCTTTATTCTTTATTACAAACATATTTAAAGTCAGTTTAACGTCAAACTGTCATCAATTATTATCCAGTTTAGTTTAATTCACCTTCTGTTAAAACCCTTTAATGTTTCAGCCTGGGCTCTTATCAGAACCTTCTATCAGAACCTTCTATCAGAACCTTCTATCAGAACCTTCTATCAGAACCGTCTATCAGAACCTTCTATCAGAACCGTCTATCAGAACCGTCTCTCAGAACCTTGTATCAGAACCGTCTCTCAGAACCGTCTATCAGAACCGTCTATCAGAACCGTCTCTCAGAACCGTCTATCAGAACCTTCTATCAGAACCGTCTATCAGAACCTTGTATCAGAACCGTCTCTCAGAACCTTCTATCAGAACCGTCTATCAGAACCGTCTCTCAGAACCTTCTATCAGAACCGTCTATCAGAACCTTGTATCAGAACCTTGTATCAGAACCGTCTCTCAGAACCGTCTATCAGAACCGTCTATCAGAACCTTGTATCAGAACCGTCTCTCAGAACCTTCTATCAGAACCTTGTATCAGAACCGTCTATCAGAACCGTCTCTCAGAACCTTCTATCAGAACCATCTATCAGAACCGTCTATCAGAGCCGTCTCTCAGAACCGTCTCTCAGAACCGTCTATCAGAGCCGTCTCTCAGAACCGTCTATCAGAACCTTCTATCAGTGAAGTGGTTCTTTTCTGTTCCTGGCTCTAGAACCTTCCTGTTTTCCATCCTGTGTTTGCAGCAGGTTCTCCGTGATGCAGGCGTGTTGGCTTGTGTTTGTTTTCGGTTTGGCTGCTGACCCCCTGACCCTTGACCCCTGGCCCCTGACCCACCAGAGCTTCTCCTCCTCAGGTCGAGGCGAGGCGGCGGCAGCGTGGAGGAAACCTTCATGTCATGTTTCAGCTTCTAGTTTTATTTGGCTGCTGCCTTCAAGCTGCTGCTGTCGGGTCAGAACCACTGCGTTGGTCCTCCAGTTATCGTTACTGAGGGTTTAAAAGGTTCTGAGTTAAAGTTTTAAGTTGACAAAACATTTAAAGCATTATCCTTTAAAACCTGGTGGAAACGGAACCTGTTGAGTCTTAGCTTGGTTCTTTCTTCTCTGAGACGGACTGGGTGGTTTTAACCCGATAGCATTTATTATCAGCCCCTCACAAACCTTTATTCTGAAAGTCACCAGTGTGAGTCTGACTTCTAGCCCCTCCCCTTCCTGTCTCTGTCCAATCAGGAGAAGCGGATCGACTCCCTGGACGCGGCGAACTCTCGGCTGATGGCGGCGCTGACGCAGGTGAAGGAGCGTTACAGCGCGCCCAGCGTCCGCAACGGCCTGTCGCCGAGCAACCCCACCAAGCTGTCCATCACTGAGAACGGAGAGTTCAAGAACAGCAGCTGCTGATTGGCCCACGCGGATCCAGAGGCGGAGCCTGCGATTGACTCCGCCCACCTCTCTGTGACACGCTGTGGACGTTTAAAGAGACAGAACCGATTTCTGGTGTAAATACTGAAGGCTGAGCTGATTGTTGTACAGAGAGAGTGTGTGTGTGTGTGTGTGTGTGTGTGTGTGTGTTTGGAGGTTCGTTTGCAGCGCCACAGAAGCACAGTGAGAAAGAAACGAACCAAAAACACAATCTGAACGTTTTCTAACCGACTTTTTTATGGTTTTTATTTGAAGCTTCTAGTTTTTGTTGTCAAGTTTGAAGCTTTGATTTTTTTCTTTTCCTGATTTAATGTTTCTGACTGAATTTAGTTTTTTTACCTGACGAGTTGTTGTGGGTTTTAATTTATTCCTCCTTGTTCTCGTCCCGTTGCTGATCTACTGAACAGACCTCTGAAGGACCAGGGTCAAAGGTCACACCTGTCTGCTGTCCCATGTTGAGAATAAAACTGTCTGAAAGCATCTCTGTCCTGTCAGAGTCCATGTTTGTTCAGGAGCAGCTTCTGTTTCTGCTCATGTCCAGCTGGACTTGGACCGGTCCAGTCTGGTCCGGTCCAGTTTGGTGCAGTCCAGTTCTGTGCGGCTCAGTTTGGTGCGGTCCGGTCCAGTCTGGTCCGGTCCAGTCCGGTCCGGTCCGGTCCAGTTCGGTCCAGTTTGGTGCAGCCCAGTTTGGTTCGGTCCAGTCTGGTCCGATCCAGTCTGGTTCGGTCCAGTCTGGTCCGGTCCAGTTCGGTCCAGTTTGGTGCGGCCCAGTTTGGTTCGGTCCAGTCTGGTTCGGTCCAGTTTGGTGCGGTCCAGTTCGGTCCAGTCCAGTTCGGTCCAGTCTGGTCCGGTTCGGTCCAGTTTGGTGCGGTCCAGTCTGGTCCGGTCCAGTCTGGTCCGGTCCGGTCCAGTTCGGCCTAGTCTGGTTCAGTGGATTGACGTTTATTTTCCCGCCATCGGTCTCCTTCCTCCAAGCAGGTTTTAACAACAGACATCTTGTTTGTGCACAAACGTTATTTTAATGATGTAACTGCAGAAACTTTAGTCTGTTTCAAAAATCTATATATATAAAACCTTTAAATATTTGAAAAGTTTATATTGAAAAACTGAGTTACTAAAGTTGAGTTTCCCCCAGGAAACCTGCCAAGTCCAACGATGGAGGGAAATCCTCCGGGTTTTACTAAAAATGTTAATTAGTAAAATTCAGAGTGGACATAATTTGTAAATAAAGGGAGAGATGATGCAGCTGGTGATCAGCGGCTTTCACCGAGATTAATGCATCAACTAACCACTTAGCTTGAGCTTGTTTGGTTCTCTGCTGACACTAAAGGATCTGATTCACGTTCTGCTGGTAGAACCACCAGGATCCGCCAGAAACACCTGGACCAATCAGCACCGCATCCTCATCCAGCCTCATCCAGCCTCATCCATCCTCATCAGCCTCATCCATCCTCATCATCCTCATCCAGCCTCATCCAGCCTGGAGGCAGAAATGGGTCAAGATGATGAAACTGAAGCTAACTGCTCCACAGCATCAGGAAGCAGAACCTGCTGCTTGCAGAGCTCCGTCGTTTTAAAGAATATCTCTCCTTTCTGCCTTTCCTCCATCCACAAACGGTTAGGCGGCTCATTAAAGTTTGTTCAATCAATCAATCAAATTTTATTTGTATAGCACATTTCAGCAGCAGGCATTTCAAAGTGCTTTACATCATTACAAACACAGAATCACAAAGCAACATAGAATCAATAATCAAAACAAAGCATTAAGTCAAGTTCCATCAATAAATTTGTAATTGATTACATTTCAAATACAATCCTAAACAGGTGGGTTTTTAGTTGAGATTTAAAAGAAGTCAGTGTTTCAGCTGTTTTACAGTTTTCTGGAAGTTTGTTCCAAATTCGTGGTGCATAGATGCTGAAAGCTGCTTCTCCTCGTTTGGTTCTGGTTCTGGGGATGCAGAGCAGAACCAGAACCAGAACCTGAGAGGTCTGGAAGGTTGATACAACAGCAGCAGATCTTTAATGTATTGTGGTGCTAAGCCGTTCAGTGATTTATAAACTAACAACAGTATTTTAAAGTCTATTCTTTGAGCTACAGGGAGCCAGTGGAGGGACTTTAAAACTGGTGTTATGTGCTCTATCTTCCTGGTTTTAGTCAGAACGCCAGCAGCAGCATTCTGGATCAGCTGCAGCTGTTTGATTGATTTGTTGGACAGACCTGTGAAGACGCTGTTGCAATAATCAATACGACTGAAGATGAACGCATGGATGAGTTTCTCTAGATCTGGCTGAGACATTAGTCCTTTAATCCTGGAAATGTTCTTCAGGTGATAGAAGGCCGACTTTGTAACTGTCTTTATGTGGCTCTGGAGGTTCAGGTCAGAGTCCATCACTACTCCCAGGTTTCGGGCTTGATCGCTGGTTTTCAGTTGTAATAACTGAAGCTGTGCATTGACTCTAGATCTATAACTCTAGATCTATAACTAGATCTATGACTCTAGATCTATAACTCTAGATCTATAACTCTAGATCTATGACTCTAGATCTATAGCTCTAGATTGTTCCTCTTTAGGTCCAAAAATAATAACTTCAGTTTTGTTTCTGTTCAGCTGGAGAAAGTTTTGGCACATCCACACATTTATCTGTTCTAAGCATCTGTTCAGTGATTGGATGGGGTCAAAGGTCACCTGGTGACATCGTAATGTAGAGCTGTGTGTCATCTGCATAGTTATGGTAGCTAATATTATTTCCTGTTATAACCTGAGCTAGTGGGAGCATATAAATATTGAATAAAAGGGGCCCTAGGATTGAACCTTGGGGTACCCCACATGTGACCTTTGACCTCTTTGATGAAAAGTTTTCAATTGAAACAAAGAAATCCCTGTTCTTTATGTAGGATTCATACCAGTTAAGCACTGGACCGGAGAGTCCGACCCAACTCTCCAGTCGGTTCAGTAATATGTCATGGTCAACACTGAGGTCCAACAGAACCAGCACTGTGGTTCTGCCACAGTCCGTATTTATATGGATGTCATTGAACACTTTGACTAGGCCAGTCTCTGTGCTGTGGTGACCATGGAAACCAGACTGGAAGGAGTCAAAGCGGTTG
This sequence comes from Xiphophorus hellerii, assembly GCF_003331165.1. NCBI lineage: Eukaryota > Metazoa > Chordata > Actinopteri > Cyprinodontiformes > Poeciliidae > Xiphophorus > Xiphophorus hellerii. The sequence goes on from NC_045677.1 coordinate 30,002,326, forward strand.
GTTATAGTTAGGAAGCTAGTTAATTGTTTACACAGCTTTTTCAATAACTTTGCTCATGAATGGGAGGTCAGAGGTCAGAGGTCGGCCTGTAATTCTGCATTAGTGATTTGTCCAGATTGTTCTTTTTTATCAGTGGTTTGATTACTGCTGTTTTCAAAGCCTGGGGGAAAACGCCTGATGAGAGCGATGAGTTACTATCTGGATCAGATCAGCAGCAATAACAGGCAGGACTTTCTTAAAGAAATGTTCTAGAGTTATAGATCTAGAACATCCAGACAGCAGGAACTGGAGCTTATTTGACTTATAATTTCCTGTAGGGTTTTATAATTAAGTAGTTGAAATTGGGTCATTTTTCCTGTATTTGTTTTGTTTGGGCTCAGCATTGGTACTGACTTTATAGTGGATGTACAGATTAATCCTCTGATTTTTTGAATTTTCTCTGAAAAGAAGCTGGAAAACTGGTTGCAGGCGGCAATACATTGGAAATCAGGCGTAACGTCACAGTCATTATTTCTAACGTTTTGTCAGATCAGCAGCTCTGAAGGCCTGAGATGTTCTGTGAGTAACTTTTATCTGACCAAGAAAAATTCTGGGAAAAATACCAGAAATTCTTAGATTTTCACAAGGAGCTACTTTTATTTTCAGGACACTGAGAATATGGGCACCGGATATTAATCTTTAGTTTCTGCTCTATTTTAATTATTATAAACTTGTGGGATTCATATTCTTTCTGTAATAAAACTTTAAAGATAGATATTAAAACCTTTAACATGAAAAATAAATACAACAGTCAATTCCACAGTTTTACATTTTTATTCATCAAGCGTCCGTCACGTTACATTTTCACTTATTATTAAAAGTTCAGATAAAACCAACAGCAACCAAAACTGGGAGAAACAGACTTTGAATGTTTTGTTCCCATTATTAGAAATATAATCAGTTTTAATTTGATCTACATGTTGAAACTTAATAAAACAAAGGAAACAATCAGTAGAACAATGAAATAAACTGAAAACATTTTGATTTGACTTTATGATCAATCAGAAACAAAGAAGAAGAAAAACTGCAGCAAATAATCCAGCAGTGAACTGAACTGTGACTTCATCTGCAGTCACTGAGATTAGACATTTTCATCCATCATCATCTTCTTCATCATCAGCCTGATCAACAGGACAGATGATCAGAGGAGCAGAGTTTTTACCTCCATCACTAAGGCTGGGACTAAAGAATGGGTAGAGTTTCTCCTTGAAGCAGCAGCCAGTAAAGGAGTAGATCAGAGCTGCAGCATCTACATCATAGAAGGAGACCAGACCCTCCTCATAATCCACAAACACCCCCACCTTCTGAGGACCAGGATGGAGATGGAGACGGACTGGAGGTCCAGCAAAAGCTAAGTACCCATATCCATTTCTCAACCCAACAGCCCAGAAACCGTTCTGAGGCCTCAGAATGGTGTCTCCCTTCCTGTCAACAGACTCTCTAACCACTGCTAAAGTCCATTTAGTTTTTCCTTTAACCTGAACCTCAAAGTAAAATCTGCCTGAAGAGAAACTCTGCTGTCCTAAAACATTAACACATTTAGTAAATCTCTCTGGATTGTCTGGAAGTTTCTTCGCTTTGTCCCCACAGTAAACTTGTTTTCTATCATCAGACAGGATGAGGTTAGGATGAGCCGTATCAGGATCCAGAGTCACATCCACTGCAAACTGCTGGACCCTCTTCAGCTCAGCCTCCATCATCTTCTTCATCTTCTCCCTCAGATTCAACTTAAACAGAGCCACAGCTCTCACCACAGTCCCCTCATGTGATGGTGGATGAACTCTGACCTCTGTCCAGGTCTTGGTGGGTGGAGCATCTTTCAGGGAGGAGAAGCTTTGGAGGAGGTGGAGGTGATCTTCATCCTGTGAGAGCTGCTTGACCTCAGAGCTCCTCTTCTTCAGCTCAGAGATCTCCTGTTCCAGATCTCTGATGAAGTCTTCAGCCTGTTTCTCTGTAGTTTCCTGTTTGTCTTGGATCTCCTTGAGGAGCTCCTTCAGGCCTCTCTCAGCAGACTCTATCAGAGCCCTGAAGACCTGAACACCTTCTGCTTTCTCTCTGTCTGCAGCATCTTTACTGATCTTCACCGACTCTCTGATCTCCTGGATCTTCAGTCGTCTCTCCTGGATCATCTCCTGAACTTCAGCCTCCGTCTTCCTCAGCTCTGCCTTCTTTCCTTCAGATTCTTCTCTCAGAGGAACCAGCTCGTGGTTCTTGTGGTCTAAAACAGGACAGACCAAGCAGACGCATGTCTGGTCGTTCCTACAGAACAGCTCCAGAGGTTTATCGTGCTGCAGACACATCCTGTCCTCCAGGTTCTCCACCGGCTCCATCAGCTGATGTTTCTTCAGACGTGGAGCGGTCAGGTGAGGCTCCAGGTGAGTCTGGCAGTAGGAGGTCAGACACACCATGCAGGACTTCAGGGCCTTCAGTTTGGGTCCAGTGCAGACGTCACAGGGAACTTCTCCTGGCTTGGCAGCTTGTTGCTCTGAGCTGCTGCTGGCTTCCTGCTGAGCTTCACATCTGAACTGATCAACCATCTCTTTGATGAAGGTGTTGACTTCCAGCTCAGGTCTCGTCTTGAACTCCTTCTTACATAAAGGACACTGACATCTAACATCTCTGTCCCAGTGCTGAGTGATGCAGGTCTTGCAGAAGTTGTGTCCACATGGTGTGCTGACTGGATCAGTGAACACATCCAGACAGATGGAGCACAGAAACTGATCCTCAGACCGCCGGCTGCTGCCAGAAGACATGTCTGAATCTGAGGACAGATCAGGGAAAACTTCAGGTAAAACAATGAGTGTAAAGTTGTGAAATGTTAGTTTCTTTGTGATCCTGAAGTTTTTCCTCTTCCCTTCAGATGATCTGAGTCCAGATGAAAAGGCTCAAACTTCCTGTTTGCTGTTTGTAGAAAGACAGTAAAGCAGTTTTCTGCTGCACTCACCAGGACCAGAAGAGAAACATAAACTAAATTTGTCTTCAGAAGGAAACGGGACGTTTTCCTACACAGCAACTCAGGAATCACTTTGACAAACTTTCACTTTCATTTCTGTAGAAATGCCGTTTTCATCTGTTGGCTCAGTGTTGCTCCTCCCTTTACATTTAAAACATAGAAAGAGACTCAAATATATGGAATAAAACATGTTTTTTTTTAATTGATTTTATCCTCGTTTTATTTTATTTTATGTTCATTTTTAAAAGAGTTCAATGCAGAAGCAGGAATATCTCCACTGTCCAGTCAGACTCTGCTCCTCCCATCAAGTCTCTTTCAGTCTGTTTAGTTTCACTGAATCACAGGAAGTGATTCAGCAGAGCTGCTCCTCTGCTGCCCCCTGCTGGACAGAAACAGAACATCTTCTGGCGGTTGGAAATCTTCCCCACTTTAACTTTGATCACATGCCTGGGCTGTGTTCACAAAGTATCTTTTTTATTCTGGTTTTTAAGTCTGACTGGAGTCAGTTTAGCTCCAGACCTTCTGAGTGAACATGTGGGAGATTTAAATGGACAAGCCTCGTTTGTCTCCATATGTTCAGCCTTGTATGTCTGTCCGGATTCTAATGATTTACTTTGAACAATGCTACAATCTCTTAATGTAAAATAATATTTGAGCTTAATATGAGGTAGTTCTGCAGTCTGCGGGGATTATTGGTTTACATATTTTTTCAGGCACTTCAGTGCATCTCTAACATCACAGGATGAAACGTCCTGATACCATGTTTATGTCAACAGGAGCAGCAGTGAAAACTGAGATTCACCTGAAACAAACTGTTCAATCTGGGATATTTTCTGCTAAGAATGATAAAGAAATGCATAAAATTTATGGATATTGAGAACTAGTTCAACATCTATGTTTATAATGACTCAAGCAGTGAATCGAGGACCATTGGTTTTAGAGAGAATGAGTGTTCAGCATGTATAAGTATTGTTCATTTTGACTGATATCATATTTATCCATCCATCCATCCATTTTCTGTACACCCTTGTCATTAATGGGGTCGGGAGGATATGATATTTAAGCAAATGATAATTTCACAAAACAGCACAGAACCACAAAGTACCTGTATATATATATATATGTGTGTGTGTGTGTGTGTGTGTGTGTATTTTTCACTAAATAGTAAACGGTACTTGATACTCGGGCCCCCGCGGGCCCCCCGGCTCTCCGCCCCTGCTCCGCCCCCGCACCACGGGCCCTCTGCAGGTCACACAGGAACATTATGGCGCCTGGAGGAGAGTTAGCTTCGGGACCAGTCGTAGTATAAAGGACCGGTTTTGACCCGGGAGAATGAACCTCTGCGCCCAGTACCTGCGGTGAGTTGGGCTCCGTGTTCTGGCCCGGTGGTTCCGGAGGTTCCGGAAGTTCTGGAGGCCCGGGAAGGAGCAGGTTTCTCCCCGCTGCTGGATTGTTTTGCTCGGCTGTTAGCCTGGAGCTAGCTTAGCTAGCATTATGAGTTGTTAGCTTCATATATTTGTGATCAGAGGCAGCAGCAGCTTTTATTCTCAGCCACTAATGTTGGATATTGAGTTAATCTGTGGCTAGAGGCAGACAAACTTACTAATTCGTGTTTAATAGTTTTTATACACGGTTTGTTTGTTGTTAGCCTGTTAGCTTCTCTCTGCGGCTGTCTGGTTAGCATCGAAACTGCTACATTTATGGGCTAATTACTGGGCTGGAGCCTCTTCCAGGTGAAAACCGTCGTGTCAGACTCGCTGTCTGCTCATAGTCAGAGTTAATAACAGCTGAGAGGAAGAGTTTCATCTGTAGGAAGCCTCATAGTGTGGGTGGTTAGGGTTAGACCCAGGAAGTAGCCGGAGCCCCTTGGCTTCATGTTGACATGTGATCTGAGCTGTTAAATGTTTTAGTGAGGAGGAAGAGGAGCAGGTGTGATGAAGAGGTGAATGCCGAGGTCCTGCTGTGTGTCTCTAACCTCCTTCTCCTCTCTGTTTACATCGGAGCAGCCAGGCTGAGGCCCTGAAGGCTGACATGACAGGTAGGTCTACTACGTCACACTCACACCTGTCCGGGCTCGGTCTACTTCCTGGGCTTCGTTTGGTTCCACATCATTTAGTCCAGCAGGTTAAAACAGCTTTATGGAGCCTAAAGTCTGTGACATTACCATAACGAATTAATTAATTATTGAGAATTGATCAATCAGTTCGTTTTGGATCCATCAGAAGTCTGAACGTTTCATTCCTGAACCGATTAACGATGAAGACCTGAGGAAAACGTATCATAATCAAAGCAAACAGAATCAGATGACCTCTGACCTCTGACCTGCTAGTACCGGTTCAACGTGTAGAGTTCTTGGACTGATTCTGATGTTTTCTCCTTGTTTTATACTTTATACAGAATAAAACTGATTAAAAAAGGAATCAATGCATTTATCTGGTTTTCACTGAGAAAAGTTTTAATTAAAGTGTTTCTGGATAAATGATTTTTATTCATTTACTGACCAGCAGATAATCCAGTTCCTCAGTTTTTTATCTGGTTCTGGTCTCTGATTGGTTAATCTGATTTCACCCAGAACAAAGACTCGGTCCGTTCTGCTGGTGACCCTCAGGTGAGCCACATGTTACAGGTGCAGGTGTGTCCAGTCTGACCGCCAGAGGCATGTTTATAAACATGTTATAAACGTGTTTATTGCATGTTCTGTAGAGACATTTATCTAATTTATTCACTTATCTGAAGATTCCTATAGTTAAAGTTCTGCAGACAGATGACCTGCTTTACTTCCTGTTTACATCACAGTCACAGGATGTCTGGCAACCAATGAAACGGCTCGTTTCACTTTTGAAGCTTCAGAAGAAAATATTTCAGTTTATTTTGATCAAATTTCAGCTTTTAATATTTTTTATTTAAGGTTTTGAGAACTAAAAATAATTTAGGTTTCAATAAAAATGTAAATTGTTTATAAATGTGCAGAAACTCAACTTTGAATGTTGATTTAAGTGAATTGGAGGAAAAGTTCAGGCTGGAGTCGATCTTCATCACCAGCCGATCATAATGTCATCAGAAACGGTTCTGATCCGATTTGAGTTCAGTTCCCTCCTCTTCCTCTCTGGGTGTCCAGACTCCAAGCTGGGGGCAGCAGAGGTGTGGACGTCCCGCCAGGCACTGCAGGACCTCTACCAGAAGATGCTGGTGACGGACCTGGAGTACGCTCTGGACAAGAAGGTGGAGCAGGACCTGTAAGCTGCTGCTGCACACACACACCCACACACACACACACACACACACACACACACACACACACACACGCACACACACACACGGTCATTGAATCAATTAATCGCAGGATAGATTAAACTAAACTCAATAATCTCCATTTGCATTATTTGCTGTTTTTCTCTTCCCACCACTAACTGGGTGATAAACTCTGCTAAACTTATTTTAAAGGATAATTTTGTTTTCTGATTATTTATTTTATTTGTTTTTGTTTATTTTGGATATTTAAAATGTCATCCAGTGTTAAATGTTCATGAGAATTTAAAGTTTGTTCTTTGTGAATGTGTTCTTGTGTCATTATATCATTATCTTTATATTTGTCTGAAACACCAACATTATGATTTTGTTCATGTTGACAGCGGTCTGTCTGTTTTGGCCGCTGCAGTTTCCATACCTGTGGTCACCTGGTGAGGAGGCGGGGCTTAGCGCTCCACGCAGACGGAATGAGCTGAGAACCATCAACAAGTTTTTAATAAAATAAATAACTTAGTTTAAAGTTCAGGACCAGCGAGTTTTATGAGTTATGAGAAAACTGTGTTTTATCATCACCTGGTTGATCACCAGGAAACATGACGACCGTTCAGAACCAGAGAAGAAGAAGAAGTTGGCAGCAGCTAGCAGCAGTTAGCAGCAGCTAGCAGCAGCTAGCAGCAGCTAGCAGCAGCTAACGGTTGAACTGAGAGCTGAAGGTTTTTATGCTCTCTCTCTATGATCTTTATTTTCCTTCAGGAATGAAACAAACTTCGCCATCTTCGGGTTTGTCTCTGTCCCCTGGTGACCTCTGACCTTTCTGGTTTGCTGTTGCTGCAGGTGGAACCACGCCTTCAAGAACCAGATCACCACGCTGCAGAGCCAGGCCAAGAACCGGGCCAACCCGAACCGCAGCGAGGTCCAGGCCAACCTGTCGCTGTTCCTGGAGGCCGCCAGCGGCTTCTACACCCAGGTACGACCCGGTTCCGGTTCCGGTTCCGGTGCCGAGTGGCTGTGTCTGATCGGCTGCTGCTGTGTTGCAGCTGCTGCAGGAGCTCTGCACCGTCTTCAACGTGGACCTGCCGTGCCGGGTCCGATCGTCTCAGCTCGGCATCATCAGCAACCGGCAGGGCGGCGGCGGCGCCATCGTCACGCCGCAGCCCAGCTCCTGCTCCTACATCTGCCAGCACTGCCTGGTCCACCTGGGAGACATCGGTCAGCAGAACCTCGGCCCGCCGCTCGCCGTCTGGCTCTGATCCGCTCTGACCCGGTCCGTGTTTCTGTCTTTCAGCTCGCTACCGGAACCAGACCAGCCAGGCGGAGTCGTACTACCGACACGCGGCCCAGCTGGTTCCGTCCAACGGTGAGTCGCACCGGGTCCACCCCAGACCCACTCGGTTCTGATGGTTCTGCTGCTCCGGTCCTGCTGGTCTGGTACCGTTGAGGTGTTCTCTGTTTCAGCACAGAGACTCGGTATCAGTTTTTGACCCGTTCAGGATGAACCCGACCTTTTTCTCCGGTTCCCCTGTGACCCTGATCCGGGTCCAGTGACCCGGTTTAGGAATGTTGGGTTGCTGGTTGGAAACCCAACTGACCTCCAGCAGCCATGTTTGTAGTCTCTGACGTTCGGCAGCCATGTTTGTAGTCTCTGGCTGACGTTCGGCAGCCATGTTTGTAGTCTCTGACGTTAGGCAGCCATGTTTGTAGTCTCTGGCTGACGTTCGGCAGCCATGTTTGTAGTCTCTGACGTTAGGCAGCCATGTTTGTAGTCTCTGACTGACGTTCGGCAGCCATGTTTGTAGTCTCTGGCTGACGTTCGGCAGCCATGTTTGTAGTCTCTGACGTTAGGCAGCCATGTTTGTAGTCTCTGGCTGACGGCTGTGCTCGGTCTGCAGGTCAGCCCTACAACCAGCTGGCCATCCTGGCCTCCTCTAAAGGCGATCACCTCACCACCATCTTCTACTACTGCCGCAGCATCGCCGTCAAGTTCCCCTTCCCTGCTGCCTCCACCAACCTGCAGAAGGCCCTGTCCAAGGCCCTGGAGAGGTACCGGCCCGAACCCGGCTCCGACGCCGCGCATCGATACCGTGTAACCGCTCCTCTGTGTCTCTGCAGCCGCGACGACGTGAAAACCAAGTGGAGTGTTTCTGATTTCATCAAAGCCTTCATCCGGTTCCACGGACACGTCTACCTGAGCAAGAGTCTGGACAAGCTGGACGCTCTGCGGGAGAAACTGGAGGAGCAGTTCCAGGTAGCGCACCTGCACCTGGACCAGCCGGTTCTGGGCCCGGACCCGGCGTCATCGCCTCTCTCTCTCTCTGTGTGTGCAGAGGCTGATCCTGCAGAAAGCCTTCAGCTCCCAGCAGCTGGTCCACATCACCGTCATCAACCTGTTTGAGCTGCATCACCTCAGAGACCTGACGGCCGACGGCGGAGAGCCGAGCGGCGCCGAGCAGCAGGTCAGCTGGTTCCAGCTGCTCGGACTCTTCAGTAAGAACTGCCGTCCCTCCCGTCTCCTCAGTGTCCCTCCCGTCTCCTCAGTGTCCCTCCCGTCTCCTCAGTGTCCCTCCCGTCTCCTCAGCGTCCCTCCCGTCTCCTCAGCGTCCCTCCCGTCTCCTCAGCGTCCCTCCCGTCTCCTCAGCGTCCCTCCCGTCTCCTCAGCGTCCCTCCCGTCTCCTCAGTGTCTTTCCGTCTCCTCAGTGTCCCTCCCGTCTCCTCAGTGTCTTTCCGTCTCCTCAGTGTCCCTCCCGTCTCCTCAGCGTCCCTCCCGTCTCCTCAGCGTCCCTCCCGTCTCCTCAGCGTCCCTCCCGTCTCCTCAGTGTCTTTCCGTCTCCTCAGTGTCCTTCCCGTCTCCTCAGTGTCCTTCCTGGGTGTGATGTGCGGCCGGATTCTGCTCAATAAGACCCGGGGGGAGGACATCATGGGGGAGTGTCCTCTGCCGGCCATCAAGTTGTCTCTGGATTGGCTGAAGCTGAGGACCAGCATCTTCCAGGAAGCTGCCGTGGAGAACAGGAAGTAGTGAGTCCAGCTTTCTGTTGCTGTTGTGTTGCGGCGTCTGAACCGCTGAGACCAGAAGGTGTCCTTTGTGTCTCCGCAGCGTCTGGCCGTGGCTGGTGTCCATCCTCAACAGCTTCCAGCCCAGGGAGGAAGACCTGTCCTCTTCCTCAGGTGCGGCCCGGATGAAGAGCTTCGGTCCATGGCTCTGAATGCTGCAGCGGTAAATGTTCTGAGGAGGTTGGTGGTTCCTGAGGTGCGTTTGTTTCGCCCACAGCGCTGCCGCTGCCGGAGGAGTTTGAGCTGCAAGGCTTCCTGGCGCTGCGTCCGGCTCTGCGCTGCCTGGACTTCACCAAAGGTCACCAGGGCATTCTGGTGGACCGGGACGGCCTGCCGGTCCACGCCCGCCACCAGCGCCTCGTTGCTCTGGGGAAGTGGGTCGCCGACAGTCAGCCAGGGTGAGACTCGCCACTCCGCCTCTCAGCGCCTCTGAGACCCAGACGGGTCAGAACCAAACACGTGTCCCGTCTCGGCAGGCTGATCCGGTGCCAGGTGAACGAGGACGGCCTGCTCCTCTTCCTCACCGACATCCCGGAGGAGGCCGTCCAGGAGCCGCAGGAGAAGGAGGCCCCGGTGCTGCAGGAGTCGTCCAACGGCGAGCAGACGCTGAACGACGGCGGGAACTCGGGCCTGAAGTCGGTGCTGTCCGCCGGGAAGACCCAGAGCTCCTGGTCCGACGGCAACGAGCGGCCCGTCGTCACCTTCAAGGAGAACATCAAGCCCAGGGAGCAGAGCCGGGAACCGGGCCGGAACCAGCTGCCGAAAGAGCTCAGCAAGGAGCGCCGCGACTTCCCCAAGGGCAACGGCACGGCCGCCGCCAAGATGGAGCCCAAGAGGGACGGGAAGAGGAAGAGCGAGGTGAAGAAGGCCGCGCACGAGAAAGCAGCCGACGTCGGGAAGCAGGTCAGACCATAACTGACCCGGTTCTGCCGCTTGGTCCGGTCCTGGTCCATGCAGTAACCTCTGTCCCCCCTCAGGTGAAGGCTCAGACGGAGCTGAGAAAGACTCCGGTGTCAGAGGTCAAGAAGACTCCGGTCACACAGACCCAGAGCACCGGATCATCCCAGTTCATCCCCATCCATCACCCCGGAGCCTTCCCACCGCTGCCCAGCAGACCCAGTAAGGTTCACCCTGAAACCAGTTAGTTATGTAGAACATGATGCCAGTAGAAAATCACACTAGAACAAGGAATGAAATAAACATATTTCTGTTTCTTAACATGTTTAAAATGAGTTGGAAGAAACTTATGAACTCGATGGATCGTCATGATTAAATAAAAAATATCAACTGTCTAAATATATTCACCCATTTTATGATTTATTATTCACACATCAGCTCTAACTCTTATGACAACGACCTCATGTTTCCTTTAAATCACATTTTGAATTTGTTTTAACTCCTCAATTAACTTGTTCTATAATTTTACACCATGGATTGAAAAACGACGGCAATACAACGTTACCATGGCAACGGAGCTGGGAGACGCTCCACTTCCTGTCTGAGACACGAGGAACAACCGGCTGACCTCTAATCTGACCCAGAGAGAGCTTGTTGTGTTACTCTTATATCCAGCACTAGTCCAGCCGTTCAGGCTTTAAATTGGACCCGTGGTTCTGAATCTGGGCCCGGTTCAGTCGCCCACAGAACCGGGTCACAGAGATCCTGAAGTCTCTGTTCAGGTTGATGAAAGCTGGTAGACGTTGGTCAGGATGTTTAGATGCTGCCAGTCTTTTACTGTGAAAGGAAAGCAGATTTAACTTCCTGTGTTTCTCCGTAGGTTTCCCGCCCTCGGCCTACGTGATCCCGCCCCCGGTGGCGTTTCCAGGAATCCAGGTGAATCCGGGTTTCACCTTCCCTGCCGGAGTGTCCGTCCCCGCTTCCTTCCTGCAGTCGGCCGTCCACCAGCAGGCGGGCGGCCAGGCCGGGAAGCAGTCCCACATTCCCTACAGCCAGCAGAGGCCGTCAGGGCCGGGGGCCTCGGGCCAGGGGCCGGGGCCCCTGGGCCAGGTCCCCTCGGCCCAGCAGCAGCAGCCGTCCCCCCAGCAGGCCCTGCAGCAGTCGGTGCAGCTGCAGGTCCAGGCCCTCGGCCAGCAGCAGCAATCCCCCACCAAGCCGGGGCAGCAGGGCGGGATGGGCAAGAGTCCGCCGCACCACCCAGGGCTGCAGCAGGTAGGGACGGCTGCCCCGACCCGAGTCAGAGCCGGGTCAGGTGACTCATTAAACCGATTTAAACTCCTTGTTGAGCCGTCCTCAGCGGTTGACTGGAGCTCATTTGAAGACGGGCTCAGAAACCCTCTGAGGTTTGGAGGACTCTGACATCATAGCTGAACCAGTGACGCATATTTTAAATTTATCCTTGCATTAATTAAACTATTAAAGCAAATTCACTCATAGTTCACAAATAGGCACAACTTTTCTGCAAATCTGTCCACATCCTGTTTCCACTAGAACGTGTTCTCTAGGAATTTTATCCACTTGTATAAAAATGGAAAATACTTGATGGGAAGAAGTTACTTTGATTTAGGGAAGGAGACGGTGAGTTTTGGGATTAGACTTTCCCCAACAGGGTCAGCTGTGCCATCAGACAACTGTCCATGGAGATTATTATGTTGACACTCGGTCTGAATGAAGGGATGCATGATATATATTTGAAAATATTTCAACACAAGTTATCGATCACACTAACTTATTTATTGATGTAGTGATCCTAAACACAAAAAGTATCTGGTCTGACCCCAGGCTGACCCCAGGCTGACCTGCGAATGATGAACTCTGCCATCCATTTGGTTCGACAGGGACGGTTCCTATCGTACGAAGGAAGTTATTTTGCAGTTTGTCCATGAAGTTGTGGCGCTTTATAAACCTGCGGTGCAAAGCCGGAGCGCCAATCGTTGTTCTCTGTTTATCTGCATGCGTCTCCGCTCCACCCGCCGCGCGCTTCACTGTGCAGCAGCTCCAGGACGATGCAACACGAGGGCCGTCTCAGTAAAGTTGTTGTTTTCAGGCTGACTCTGTTCTGAGACTCTGCAGGTTTCTGCGGCTTCCTGAACGTTTCCTCTCTGAACAGTTCATGCAGGTCCAGGACCAGCCGGCCCTGTGGAGCCAGTCCCAGGCAGCGCTGCAGAAGCTTTCCCCCCTGCAGATGTCCATGAAGCAGCAGCAGCAGTTCTTCATGGTGGACCCGGACGCCCTGAAGCTGTATGAACAGCAGCTGCCGGGCCCCCAGCCTCACATCTCCAACATGGACAAGAAGATGAAGTTCCCTGACGTTAAGATGCAGGACTTCTACTGGGAGCCGTCGTACCGCATGGACCGGATGGGGGAGGGGCTGGCCCTGATGGCGGAGCGCATGAAGAGGGCCCCGCCTGCTGGGATGTGTGCGGAGCTGGAGGGCCCCGCGGGGCCCCGTGGGCCTTCATTTGAGGTCAGCTGAGAGAAGACCCTGCTGTCTCTCTCTCTCTCTCCCTCTCTCTCTCAGAATGCGTTAGCCGCCTGCTGGTCAGTTTAGGAACTGCACACTGAGAGTCTCTGCTGCAGCTTTAGTGAAACTCTTCCTTCCTTCCACTGTTCTTACTGGCTTGCTCTCTTTCTGTTCTCCCCTCTTCCTCCTCCTGCTCTTCCTCTCCTGGCTCCCTCTCTCACCAGGACAAGAGCTCGCCCTTCCTCCCTCCTGACCTGTTAAAAACTCTAGCAGACCTGGAGGAGGACGAGGAGCTGATCTTTGCTAAGCCTCCTGATTTCTTCCAGGCCCTGGCCGGCCCTCTTAGCTCTGCTCCCGGACCAAATATCTTTGTATGTAGCCTCCTCTTCCTCTTCCTCTTCCTCATCCAGCTGCTCAGCATGCCCCCTCCCTCTCCCCCCAGGCTGTTTTAGATCTAGAAACTGAAAGTTATTTTCTGCTTCATTCCTCGGTCTTCCTAACTCAGACTCAGTTAGATCTGTTAAGCAGATGAACGTTTCACTTCCTGTTTGCTGGTCTGCCCTCCGTCTCTGCAGCTGCCCAGCCAGAGCAGGATGGAGAGCAGCCAGGAGGCCGTCAGCCAGTCGTCCTCTCTGCTGCCCAGCGCCGGCTTCCCCATGCAGGTCAGGACCTCCGTCTGAACAACCAGTTCTTCTCTTCTCAGAATGTTTCAGCCATCAAACAAACTGAATAAAATCAAACCTTTCTGTGTTTGGGTCAGTCTCAAGTTACACCTTTGGACTCAGGAGGATTATTGTTTGGTTTAATTGGCTCCAAATGAAACCGTTCCAACATGTTGTCCAGCAACAGGGTGATTCCTCCTATTTGGGTTTTCAGCAGGTCGTCCTTCCAGAAAACTTTCCCAGCAGATTGTGCAGGAACGCAGCGTTTCTCTGGTGTCGAACCTGATGAGCTGTTTTGCAGATGCGTAGCAGCAGATGTAAAGTTTCTCTTCCTAAATGGAAGAACTTATTGAATCAATAAATAAAACATTTCTGACCTGCAGAAAATAGAAATGACTCGAACTGAACCGTCTGACGACATCAAGTCACATGAAACGTCTGAGAAATGAAACGATCTAAAGGAACAGATCAGAAAGCAAAGTGTCTGAACCGGTTCAGAATATTTCTGGAACATTAAAGAACGAATAAAGGAGTAAAAACTTTCCTGGTCTGTTTGTGTTTCTGCAGGATTTCACCCAGAACAGCATCTTCAGTCAGGCGTACGGTAAAAACCTGCCGCCCAGCTCCAAAGCCGACGCTCCCATGATGCAACAGGAGCCCTCCCTGTACTCCCTGTTCGAGGGAAACCCCTGGTCCCCCTCCCTCCCTGCTAGCTCAGGTACGGTCCGGCCGCACAGGTGTTCTTTAGCCAGGCTGCGGCGCCGTTTAACCACGCTGCTCTCTGATTGGCAGACCACTCCACCCCGGCCAGCCAATCCCCTCACTCCTCCAACCCCAGCAGCCTGCCCTCCTCCCCCCCCACCCATAACCACGGAGCTGCGTCCTTCTCCAACTTCGGGCCCATAGGCACTCCGGACAGCCGGGACCGGCGGGTGGTGGACCGATGGAAAGCCGAGAAACCGGGTGAGTTTCAGGGTCGGGGGGTAAACATGAGGCTCCCGTCCTCTGGTTGGACCGCAGTCTGCTGCTCTGGGTCTCCGCTGAGGCTGGAAACATCAGGCTGATGTTGGCGCTCTGACTTCATTTCCTGTCCAGACTGGTTTTGATTTTGAGCTGTGGTGCTGCAGTGACCCCCAGTGGCGATCTGAGGCTCTGCAGTGTGAATCTGTTTTCCTGTTGAAATCAATGAAAACTTTTAGTTTTCTTCTGCGTTTAGAGGCGTAGAGATCTGATGAGTGAATGAGTTCAGCTTCCCTTTCCAGTTTACTCTTTTCTAATAACGGTTTATCATCAGATATTGTAATAAACTCATTCCTTTGGACCAAAGTGCTACTTTTGATTCTTCCTTCTATCCAATATAATATTTTTAGTTTTGCTTTGTATCTGTTGTGATGTGTTTATCTGATTCTTCCACTGTGGGAAAATGAAGTTATTTCGTGTTTGTGATGCTGCGTTCAGGGACCGGCTTCGGCCTGGACTACCTCCCAGCTGCTGCCTCCGCCGCACCGCCCGACTCCAGCTGGCATCAGGCCGGCTCGGCGGGGAGCTCCTGGACCAATCAGGAGTCTCCCATGGAGGAGTCGTCCTCCACCGTGCTGCTGGACAGCCTGAAGGTACCGGCTCTCCTCTGACCACATCGTCACTCACTTCCTGGTTGGGACGGCTGTTAGCCGCTAAAGCTAACGCAGCCATTACTGCAAACCGAGCGACGTCCATAAAACCAGACGGTTCTGATGCCGGATGGACTTTACTTCTTATCACATTTCCATAAAATATGATTTCAGTTAAAGATGAGGAAAGTGCAGATGTTTGAAAACATAAAATCTAAATTATCCATTAATATAAATCTATAAACAGCTTCTGTCAATATTTAAGAAATTTATCTTTTATATTAGACAATTTAACAGGAAAAAAATCTCATTAAGTATTAAACTATTTGATAAGTGTTATAAATATGTCAATGTTCTGTGAATGAATGAGAGTTGGTCCAGTTTTTATCTTTTATTGAACGTTTTTTCCAGCGGTTTGTTAAAAAACGACTCGGCTGCATCAGAAACATCAACATTAAAAACATTCAGTCTGTTGGCTTCCTGTTCATTTAGTGATCATTAATAAGTGATCGCCTGATCGCAGCATATTGATCAGATATGTAATCAGCTGATCTGTCAGACGGTAGGAGGATTAATGTTCATCGAAACGCATCAAACTGCAGCAGAGCCTCATGTTGAGGTTGACAGACTAGGACAGCTGACCTGCAGCTGTGTGTGTGTGTGTGTGTGTGTGTGTGTGTGTGTGTGTAAACCTTTTTTTAAATAAAACTGAAATGTAATTTCAGTAATTATCTAGCTGTACTTTTGACAAAAGGTAAACACGCGTTTCTTCTTCAGGTTTTATTGTTTGTCATTTTCATGCATCGTAATATTAATGTGAGTCCAGTAATGATGTTTCCCCTTCAGTCCATCTGGTCCAGCTCCATGATGCAGCCCGGCCCGTCGGCGCTGGAGCAGCTCCTCCTGCAGCAGAAGCAGAAGCTGCAGCGAGGCCACGGCGCCATGAACCCGCCGCACTGAAGGGCAGCGCCAGGCGGCGCTTTTGTCCGGAAGAATCACCACCAGGAGGAACGGAGGGAACCAAACACACAAAAAATTAAAGCGGCGAGGAGCGGTGGAGGCTGGGGAGGCGACGCGACCCCCCGACGAGGCTCAATCACCACCCCACCCCTCTCGGCTGTTCGAGGAGCGGTGGCGCCCGCATCGGAGGGCGACCGCGGTGCCACGCCGCCGCCGGCTTCCTTCAACCGGCGGGAACCTGAACTTTGAGGAACGCCCCCAGCAACACCTCGGACCCCCTGATTCAGACAGACGCCTCCCCCCTCACCCAGAAATCTGGTTTCTTCTTGGGAAAACGGTTGGAGCTCCTGGA
The DNA here is from genome assembly GCF_003331165.1 of Xiphophorus hellerii. Classification (NCBI taxonomy): domain Eukaryota; kingdom Metazoa; phylum Chordata; class Actinopteri; order Cyprinodontiformes; family Poeciliidae; genus Xiphophorus; species Xiphophorus hellerii. The sequence goes on from NC_045677.1 coordinate 30,018,620, forward strand.
CGTCTGCTTGGTCCTGAGGCAGACGGGGGGCGAGGGCGGGGTGGTGTTCGGGTTTAAGGGGAGGCCAGGTGGAGCGCCGGGGGCGGACAACCAGACTGGACTTTCTGACTCTCCTTTCATTTTCATTGGAGTGAAGGAGGAGGAGGAGGAGGAGGAAGGCTCTTTAAATACCTACTGATTATATATGGGCGTAGCTGCACTGTGGGGGCTGGTGGGCTGAACCAGGGTTCAGACACCTGACGGCGGCGCAGTGGGCGGGGCTAAGGGCGGCCCAGTAGTGTTACTGTTAGCTTACAGAGATTCCAGATATTAACTGAAAAAGAAAAAACTGTATTTTGTGATTTGTTTGTAGCAGTTTTAGCTTCTCGCCCTCGAGGTGAACGGCTTCATCCGTTAGCTTCCTGCTTGAATACTTCCGGGGTTTCCTGCCTCTACTTCCTGGAACGCTTTACCTGATGAAGAAAAAATACTCCAGGTGTGACCTGCTTGCTTGCTGAACCTGCATCTGCTCCTTTACTTTCTGTTCCTGTTCTGCCTGGTTTTAGTAGCAGCTGCTGTGAGTCCGGTCCGCCGGGCCGCAGCGTCTCCCTGACGACCAAAAACACAAAAGCTTCAGTCAGGTTGCTGTAGAAAAGAGGAGGTGATTAATCGCATGATGTGAACAAAATGTTTGAAAAGCTTCTCTGATCAGATCCTGTTGGAGTTTATTAGAAAGGCTGAAAGTTTCCTAAAACCAGGAAATTCATGTTTCAACTAGAAACTACCTTCAGGACCAGGAAGGTCCAGAATCCTAAAACATCAACAGTTTTTGTCCTGATTTAGATCCATGTTTTAATATTTTCAGCCCATGAGCTCAACAGCGACATCTGGTGGACAGAGATGAACTCTGCAGCTGCTGGGATTTCATGTGATTTTAACGCAGCCAGTCAGGATTGCTGCTTGTTCTGGTTCTGGTTCTGGTTCTGGATCCTTGGAGAAAAGTTTCTAAGTAGGACGAAGCTCTGAGACGCCAGCAGGATAAAAAAAACTAGAAACTTTCAGACGTCTGCAGCTGTTACCGTTTAAACATCACTTTTTTTATTTAACTGTTACAGTATTGTAAATATTCAGTTATGAAAAAATGAGGTGCAGTTTTTGTCACGTGACTTTTCGTTTGAAAATATCTAAAAAATAATCAGATGATCAGACGGTTCTGAAAGCTCAGCGGATTATTAATTATTGATCTGCTGACTGTTTTTATTAAAGTGATTCTTTCGGTCTGAACAGTTCCAGGAACCATCAGGAATAATGTCTGATCAGTTTGTTTTCTGCTCGCTTCGTTTTAAAGTGGAGCTAAAATCACCTGGAGTTTGGGTTTTAATCTGAAGTCCTGGAAGTTCTGCAGTTCAAGGCTCGGTTCTGGTGTCTCCCATCCAGTCAGAGCGGACCCGGTTGGACCCGGTTCAGACCAGCGTTCAGCTGCTCTCTTGGAATCAAACCATCGGATGTTTTCTTCAGACTTTCTGTGATCGTACTTTTCATGTTGCTTCCTCTGAGGACGAGCTGCCTGAGTGGACCTGAGGACGAAGGAACGGGTCCGGACCTGGTTCTGGTTCTGGTGGGTTGGAACATCAGCCTGGTGTTCTGGTTCAGGTCTGACCTTTGACTTCTTGTGTTTGTCTCTGTAGACTTTCAGATTTAAATAAATGTCGACTGTGTTCTGCCTCGACTCGGCTTCTTAAGTTTCTCATAAATTCAGAATTTATCAAAGTCAAGAACAACAAACTGATGCAAAATACAACATTAATATATGACTGCAGTTACTCTACAGAGACCTCATGATGACCCTCAATAAGTTCACATTGATTTGTTATCAATAGGTCACATGACCTGGATGCTATTAAAGAGAAAACTTATTTTTTAAATATAAAATTAGCTTAAAAATATAAAAAGGTTCAGATGGCATAAAATGAATTTGCCTCATAAAGTCTAGTAGAATAATTTCACTGATTTCCTGAAGGGGTCACATGACCCGGAAGCTGTTGAAGAAAAATATACGGTATTTATAGACTTCCTCACCGACAGACCTCAGTCAGTCCGGATCGGACAACACACCTCCGATGTCATCACCCTCAGCACAGGCTCCCCTCAGGGCTGCGTCCTGAGCCCTCTGCTGTTCACTCTGATGACACACGACTGCACCCCCAGGTTCGCCACCAACCACATCGTGAAGTTCGCGGACGACACAACGGTGGTGGGCCTCATCAGAGACGACAACGACCTGGACTACAGAGAGGAGGTGGAGCAGCTGGTGGACTGGTGCAGAGACAACAGCCTGATCCTGAACGTTGACAAGACGAAGGAGATGATCGTGGACTTCAGGAAGAACCGGCCCAGCCACGCTCCACTGCTCATCAACAGCTCGGCTGTGGAGATGGTCAGCAGCACCAAATTCCTGGGGGTGCACATCACAAACAACCTCACCTGGACTGTGAACACCACGTCTCTGGTCAAGAGGGCACAGAAACGCTTGTATTTCCTGCGGAGGATGAGAAGAGCACACCTGCCCCCGCCCATCCTCAAGACGTTCTACAGAAGCACCATAGAGAGCATTCTGACCAGCTGCCTCTCTGTGTGGTGTGGAGGCTGCAGCGCCTCCGACTGGAAGAACGTGAGGAGAGTGGTGCGGACAGCAGAGAGGATCATCGGGGCCCCCCTTCCCTCCATTCAGGACATTTCATCCCAGCGCTGCGTGTCCCGAGGCCGAAACATCGTCAGTGACCCCTCACACCCCCACCATGGACTGTTCTCCCTGCTGCCCTCTGGAAAGAGGTTCTGCAGCATCCGGTGCAGGTCCACCTGGTTCTGAAACAGCTTTTTCCCACTTGCCATCAGACTGCTGAACTCTTAACTGGACTGCACTCAAAAACTGGTCTCCACTTTATACCTTGCACATGTACAGAGCTAAATGGCTTGATGCTATGCTAACGCTGATGCTAACGCTGTTGAAGGCCTGAGCTGAGCGTCTTTGGGCTGAGGAGGATTCTGCTGCTGAAAATCTTCTGTTTGGGGTTTTTGTGCTGTTTGAAGCAACAGTTGCTGCAGTTACTTGACCTGTTGAGGTGCAACTAGCTTGTTGGAATCAGAAGTTCACAGTTGACAGTTGTGATGTGAAAGAAAGATGGCTGCCAACACAGAGGCTAGAAGTAGTGATTAACTTTAGGCTTAGTAATGTGGCTCTGTTGACATCAACATGGTTGCATCAAGATGATCTTTCTATGAAAATTATCAAATGTTTGAGTGAAAATAAGATCTTTTACATTTCAACATATATACTTTTTTATTTTTATATCAACTTAATACTTGAAATTTAATCAAAATATTTCAAAAACAAGGTTCATACTTTAATAATTCAAAAACGAAAATTGTATTTGCATTAAACAGGAACTTGAATTTAAACATAAACTAATATTTGTGCCAAAAAAATGTGCATCATCTTGCGATTAATTTCTTTTGGACAACGACACAGATTTGCGGCGGTGGCGGCGGCGGCGGCGGTGGCGGCGGCCTTCACGCTGTCGCCACATGGATCCTCCATACCAGACATTTCTTTAACTTGATTAACCAGTTTAAATAACTGGTGCAGCGTTGACTTGTTTTATGAAGTCTTCCTGTTAAAGACAAGTTATTTGTTTCCACTGTCGCCACATGGATCCTCGGTGAGACACTGCTGACGCAGACCATCTCTGTTTTGTATCTATGTGTGTGTGTGTGTGTGTGTGTGTGTGTGTGTGTGTGTGTGTGTATATGCTGCAGCACAACCAATCAAATTAACAAAATTGAAAAATAAATAAAAAGAGTGGGGGAGACAAGAGAGGAAAAATCGCTTCAAGCAGAAACTCTCCCCTGAATAAGTTCTTTTGGGTTCATCAGTTATGAATTATCCAACTATAAACAAAGTGCAACAAGTAAAACCTGTGAGAAGACGATCTCAGCTGAAGTTCCACAAAGAGGTCGGTGGTATTTTTCCTTTGCTGTGAGACAGAGAGCTGGGAGGTTGTTGACTGTAGTTACTGGGAAGTGAACGTCAGGCTACGATGATGATGCCGTTTAGCTTTCACTGGTCATGCTACGCTGGTCATGCTACGCTGGTCATGCTACGCTGGTCATGCTACGCTTGTCATGCTACATGAATCTGGTCTTCAGACGCGTTCACACAGCTCAGGATCGGCGGTGGATGGTGATCGGGGATCCGGATCAGAAAGCAGGTTCTGCACTGAACTCAGGGAAGAGTTTCCCTCTGAATCCATCATCAAGCTGAACCGGGTCCAACAGAGGATCCATGGCCTGCAGGTCAAAGTTCATTCTGTAAAATGATAAAATATGTTTATTATTGCAGCCGAGTTTAACTGAACTGTTAAAGGTGTTTTTATACTTTGTGTTCAGCTGCACATATTTGATCAAGATTTGAGATAAACGGATTTAAGAAAGAACACATGGTCCATTATTACATATAATTGTAACATTGTTAAAAAAAGACTGAAGGACTTGAAGCCAAGTTTCAGACTTGGGACTCGACTCAGGACTTGAGGATAAAGACTCGGTCCCACGTCTGGCATTCTGTCTGCCTGGTGATGGATCATAGTTTGGAGCTCTTGGTTGAGAAGTTGTGGTCGAACCACCTGCTGATGGACTGAGAAGATTCAGAAACAGATCAAGGAAATGATGACAACAAAACCGTCGCCGCATTAAAAGCTCCACTCAAGAAAAACATGATCGAGTATTTGAAAGGTAGGATCTCTGATCTGAGGAACGGCAACCGGAACAGAAACACAGGAACGCTGCAGGTATTCTGCTGATCATTTATTGGTGCCAGTTTTTAAAGTGTAGATTTCATTCCTTAGAGAGTTTGACCTGAAACCTGCAGCTGTCCTGCTAAGATCAGCTGCTTTATTGCTGAAGGAATAGAGATTTTCACTGACTGCCTTAAAAACCTTCTGATGCCTCCAGAAGGGAATCGATCTGCTGAAGACGTCTGTCCGTCCGTCCGCCCATCCGTCCGTCCGTCCGCCCGTCCGTCCGCCCGCCCGTCCGCCCGTCCGTCCGCCCGCCCGTCCGCCCGCCCGTCCGCCCGTCCGTCGTTATATATTCATTTATTCAGAAGGTTTTTGTCAGAGAGTAAATTTACTTCGTAAACATCATTGCTGTGTTTTTTTTTTTGCAAAACATAAAGTCTTACCAGGTATTTTTGGTCTAATTTCTAGTGTGAATGTCTTATTTTAAGTGTACTAGATTACAAGTAACTTCATCATGAAGTAGATGTTGATTTAAGTACATAATTCCTTACTATTGATGGAAAAGGATTAGTTTCACTGGCTGATGGTTTCACTTGGATCAAGACATTTTTCTCATGTTCTAAGTCAGGGGTCTCAAACTCCAGTCCTCAAGGGCCGCTGTCCTGCAACTTTTAGATGTGCCTCTGCTGCACCACACCTGAATAGAATAATTAGGTCATTAAGGCTCTGGAGAACTGATCTGCACAAGGAGGAGGTAATTAAGCCATTTCATTCCAGAGTTTTGTACCTGTGGCTCATCTAAAAACTGCAGGACAGCGGCCCTTGAGGACTGGAGTTTGACACCTGTGTTCTAAGTTAATTAATCTGCCAGTTGAACTGCTACATTTTCATCAATATTAAGGAATTGTTCTTGAAACCAGTTCCTCTTTCTAGCTGAAAAGTTTCTTTTTAGTTAGTCTTATTTCAAGTGTGCTGAGTTATTTTCTCTAGAAACTAAATGACTTGGTAAGGTTTTGTTTTTGCAGTGTGATAAGCCGGAGTAGATAACAATCCTCCTCCCTTCAATCCAACCACAGCGAGTCGATATGGAAAACCTCAAACCACCTTCAGCTGCTGCTGCGCCGCTCCCATAGAGAAACAATTCAACAGTTTTTGTACGAGTGTTTCTCACCGTGTTTACGGACCACAGTGACTGAAGGCAGCCTGAACGTTTGACAAAAACCTCTGAGCTTTACGACGAGCCGCTGATGTTCAACACGAAGCTCTGATTCTTCCAATCCTTATTAAATATGTGGAACTTTGGAAACTAAAGCTCTTTTCAGACAGTGGAAACATTATATTACTGACATAACCACTAAAACCCGATTGGTTGTTGCCTACATAAAAACTAAATATTACAACTTAAAACGGCTCCGTCTGCTGCAAAACAAAGATACTGAAGACTAAATGTTTCTTCTGCTCCTGGAGTCAACTAGAACTACTTTATGTAGAACAAAAGCTTCCAGCTGATTTAAACCACCAAGTCATCTCAGTGCAGGTTGGAACGACGGTCTCTTCATCTGTGGTCAGCGACTGGTGGCCCAGATGTGGTCAAATGTTGCCTGATGAGGTTTTAGGCAGAAAAATTACAATTTAATTCCCGTCTGTCTTTTTATCCGTCCTTTAACTAAAGTTAACTTCTCACCTCCACATTTTTCTTCCGTCAACTGTTGTTCCAAAACCCAGAGACACTAAAACTCAGCCACAGCGATTCAGTTTGACCCACAGAAGACTTTTAAACATTCAAGTACAAGCTGGTTCTGTTCTTGCTGGGAGACCCAACAGAACCACTTCACCTGCCAAACCACACAGAATCTAAAGAATGTGAATCTTACAGGGCCTCAGCTGTCTCTTGAAATTTGTAAGACCAGTGAAAACTTTGACCTTCAGTGAGAATCAACCAGGTTTAAAGCCCAGATTCACAGGAACCAAATGATCCGAAGGAAAAGAAAAGCTCCATACTTCCAAAGTCCAACCACATGGACAGACGAGGAGCAACGGCAGAGTCCAAGTTGAGTCTAAAGTCTTTCCCTGGTTCAACAGGCTGTTTCAGCATCACAAGAAGAGGAAATGTCAAAGACCAGACAACCTGATCTTATTCTGTCTTCTGCCTAAAGGCTTGAGCTGATGAACTGACCCTCATCTTCACTCTGATGTTTCTGATGTTCCCTCCTGCTGTCAGACAGCAGCTGTGATTCCTGCAGTCTATGATCCTGAAGTTTTTTGAGAGCACTTGAGGCCTCTGAAGAACTTCACAGGTTGCTGAAGACCCTGCAGTTTGCTTACAGTTGAGATTATGCAGCCAGCTACTGTATTGATGAATCAGGGATTACACCAGGATCCTTTCTGTGGACTTGCAGGACCTTACTTCAGGTAAGGTAACCCCTGAGGAAACTAAACACCACAACAGACACCAACAGCCCAGAGACTGCAACTTCTGAGCCAGCAGAGACTCCAGTACAAATCCAAACCAGTCGTCTCTGATGTGATGGTGCCACATCCAGCTATGGTCACTCACAAACCAACGTGGTTCTCTACAGTGCAGACTGGCTCTGTCTCTCCTACATGGTTGCAGAAACTCCTCAGTAAGACGGTAGAATCCTTTCAGCGATGATCCCAGTGATACGGAGGCTGCAGAATGTCCTGGAAAAGTGACACCATCAGCATCAAATGGTTCAAATGTTCTTCAAAATGTCTGCAACCATTTGGCTCCATGGGGATTTAAGTTTGAAACCTTGAGATGTTTCTTGGCACGGCGTCCAGAAGCCTGACTGGACTCCAGCCCCAGCGCTGGAGTCCAGCTGCCTGGACTTCACAGACCGCCTGCTGAAGGTTGGAGACTCTGGACAGCTGCCTGGAGAATCTACTCAAACCATCAGAACCTTTTCCTCACCTGGAAGTGAAAAGGTTTGTTTGAATTGTTTGTTGGAGCCCAGGATTGATGGTTCTGAAACCAGGTCCCAGAGTGGATACATTTCAAAATGTTGTTTCCTGTTTGCATGTGTGCATGAAATCCATGCCTCTTTTTTATTTTTAAGCACAAACTTCATAGCTCCGTCTGTGTTGTGCTTTCACCGTACTCTGAAATTACACGGGGCAGTTTGGTGTGTGTTTTCTCATTCTGTAGCAGCGCTACAGCGCCCCCGAGTGGCCTGGCATACCTACTACACCATTTTCTGCAGCGTTGCTCCCCGTTTTGTGGATGCTCATTTTTGTTCTTACAACTTTTCCATGTTTCTCTGTGTAGACGAGGCCTAAAACAGGAATGTTGACCGTTTTTTCCCTGCGTTTACACAGAAAATGTTTATTTTCATGTTCACAGAGAAAGCTCATATTTGTGAAATCGCTGATGCACCTCTAACCTGACCTTTAACCCCGAAGACGTCACACAAACGACAACGATGATGTCCAAGGTTTCCCCCAGAGAACCTGCTAACCCCGCTGGCTGGGCGCTCAGTCGTTCATCCAGCCGGGTTTGAGTTTAAAAATGTTTAAAGTTGACAGGAAATTTTAAAATATCACTTGATTATGTGTTATTGAAAGATTAATATCTGAACAGCAGCTTAAAAAATGTAAACATTAAAAAAAATGAAATGAGCAATGCTAAGCCTGGTGTAGCTCAAGTAAAGCCTGGTGGGCTGCCAGGCTGAAAACACACTGGAGGAAACCCTGATGAATTGGTACAGCAGCAAAAACCTCTACAAACCTCCAGTTATGGTTTTGTTTAGTATTTTTATTTCAGTGTTGCGTTTATCCCTGACCTGTGTAGCGCCACTTACAGGCCTGGTGGAGGAACTGCAGCAGTTCGGTGCTGATTGAAGCCGGTTCTGTAATCGGTTCTGTTGATGATCAGATCTGACCCACAGCGTGTGGATCAGAGCTTTTCCCCTGAATATGTAATTATTCCTAATAAGTTTAGAGATAAATCAGTTTTGATTATTTGGATGTTTAGTTTGTAAACAGCCAAAGCAAAAAACTCACAGACATAAATATTCTGGTAGAGATGAAAATGTAAACTTTGTTTCATGTTCAGTATTGATAGATTTTTTACATGATGATGGAGGAAAAACAGCAGAACGGTTTCAGAAGCGTTCAGTCTGGTGGCTTCAGCTGGTTTCCTGCTGCAGGTTTTTGTTGGAGGGTTTTTCACCGTGTTGACTGGGGTACCACTCTGACTGAACCTGCACACACAGCGCAACAAAAACCTCCAGGCTCTCCTGATCCACCTGGAAAACCCTTAAAACCCCCCATGGAGACCCAAACAACCGGAACCAAGCTGGGTTTCAGGTCACTTCTCTACAGGCTCTTTTATAAAGAAAACCTGAAACTTTCCTTCACTTTTCTTCGGCTCACATTTCTGCTCTGCTGCTGATCCAAGTCCTGTCAGCGTGAAATCCTCCCTTTAAAATCCTAACAAAATCTCCTTCAATGCTCCAGGTTTCATAACGGCACCGTTGGAGGTGGAAGTGGATTTTCCTCCTGGTTCTTCTCCTCTGAAGATGTTTTCAGCTCTCAGGTTTTTGTGTGAGGCCGTCGCATTGTGATGCACTGACGTTCGGAAAGCCCATCCGACTCACCGTCTTTCCTAAAGGTAAGAAAAAACTCTTCAGAAATACAAACCTTTACTGCATTGATGCAAATTTAGATTCAAACTTTAATGTTTTATTTTCCAAATGCATAAATGAGCCGAGGAGGAAAATCTGAGCTGCAGTGAATTTGACTCGTTTCTCTGTAAATCGAGCAAAACGAACAGAAAAGTTCTGATTTATTTAGGAAGTTTAAACGAACCCAAACTTTAACAACATCATAGTTTTAAAAACATATTTATGTTGTGATGTGATGAATAAATCCTCACCTTAAGTTATTAAATGTTTTCTTTAAGAAATAAAGGTTTTTGTTTTCAGTATCCAAAATTAAATTGATTAAAAATCGTTGGAATTAAAGTGTGAAAATATTGAAAAATAAACCTATAAATTAATCTTTGAATGTTTTAGAAACTGTTGATTTTGACTCTTTGATCTGAGAAAAATGTTGATTTGGTTTATTGGAATAATTGAGATGAATAATCAGAAATGTGCTAAAAATAAAAATGTTGAATCTGCATTAAAATGATAAATGTTTGCTCACAGTAGAGATGATATTATCCAGGAACAAAAACTTAAACCTGAACTGCATCAAAAAACAAACAAATTACTGAATAATTTCAATCAATTTACTTTCTAAAAAATAAAACAAAGACTTTTAAATATAATAAAGTGTGTAATATAATATCTAAACCAGGATTTCACCGTCAACCTTTAAAATGGTTTAGAACATAAAAGTTCATCAGAGAGAAAAATATCTGAAAACGTAATATTTATAAAACTTCATAAAGTGGAAGGAATAAATTAATGCCAATATTTAATATCTTAGTTAAAGCAAAGAAGAGACTAAAAGAAGGAAAACTGTTTTTATTCACGTTTGTCAGAATATTAATTCAATCTGTGAATAAACATCAAATTTATGGATGTAAAAATCCAGTTTGTCCATTAAATCAGTTTTTAGTTTTTAATCATGAATCATTTGTTTCTGTTTTTAATCTTAATGTTTCCTCTTGATGCAAAACCAGAAAATTACAGTCTAATATTCAACATATAACAGCGAAAAAATGCTTTAAAATAAAAATCTGCTAATATTAGCCAGATAAAAAATGCTCAGTTTAATGCAGGATAAAATAATTTAACACAATGTAACAAAATCAAACCTTCATATTTTGTTTTATTGCCTTTTCAACTGAAGCTATGATGCAGGATTCCTGCATTATGAATATTTGTCAGAAATAAGTTGCATTACTTTAATATTTAGGATGTTTTGTTGTGAATCTTCATCATGGAGCCAGAAAACGGTGAAAATGATGATTTTAATGTTTAAAGTATTAAATCAGAGTAATTTTATAATTAACTGGCTTTCATGGCATTTTGTCCAAACCTGAAAATGATCAACTATTGAATTATGAAAGTTTATTTTAATAACTTTATTGAAATTCCCTGCAGTGTTTTTAAGTCCAGTCTGAAGTTTTTATGGTTTCTGTTTAATGTTTGACCCGGTTCTGGTTCCCCTCAGACGATTCCCCCGTCAGTCCGACCCTCTTCCTCCTCGGTCGCCTGCAGCCCGCCGGTTCCTCCCAGGACGTCGGGTCCCAGTCGGGTCCAGATGTCTGTCTGGCCGCAGGTTTCCGTCCGAACGGGGACGACATGGTTCTGGAAACGACGGTGGGTCCGGTCCCGGTGAAAACGAATCCAGCCCGCCTGTCGGCAACCACCAAGACCTACTATTACCCCGGCTTCAGCAACGGCACCATCAGCTCCTGCAGGCTGGGCCAAACCACGTCCAGCGGCGGCCAAACCACGTCCAGCGGCGAGAAAGCAGGTATGAAACACCTGGAGGCAGAATTCAGGTTCTGGTTCTGATCAGGAGGTTCTGGACGACATTCGGGAGTTTTTACCTCTGATTGTCTCTCAAACAGGTGATCAAGCTGACAGGATTTATCCAGGTAAGTGAACACACACCTGAACACACACCTGAACACACACCTGAACACACACCTGAACTCACACCCCAACACACACCTGAACACACACCTGAACACACACCTGAACACACACCCCAACACACACCTGAACTCTCTCCTGTTTTAATGATGTTTTTCTCTGTTTGATTCCTGGTTTCTGTCTGGAAATCCAGAGAAATCCAAGCAGAACTTCTTCGTGCTGCTGATCAGCGCCGTCCGGCTGATCTTCGCCAAAGCTGTGGCCTCCAGCGCCATCCTGACCATCAGAACCTTGATCATGTGACCCTTCTGGGCCGCCGTCCGAACCGACTGCGGGACAAAGAAACGCGTCGCGTCGGATTTTATCCTCTTAATTTGATGAAAAATAATCCAGAAGGAGAAACAGGAAGAAACTGGAGTCTAAAAGTTAAAAATCAAATTTTAGGTTTTATTTGATTAAATTGAGCAGCGACTCAAACGGAGGGAATTTTTCACCCAAATACTGAAAAACATAAACATGAACTCTCACCTGTTTTTATCAACTTAAACTTATTAATTTGTTTGATTCTTACAAAAATGCCTCAAAACAAAGTTTTCAAAAGAAAATCACCAAGAGAGAAATAAGGTTATAAACATGAGTTCAGTTTAACAGCATACTTCTGCTTATGAAATATAAGTTTTTATCTTTTTGTCTTCACTTAAACATAAAATTCACAAAAATGAAGAAAGCAGTTAAATTCAATATTCTTTATGATTTGACCAGAAACGTTTAACAGGATTTTAACTTCATGACTTCAAAATAATTTCAGGCTTTAATGAAAGAAAAGTTCAGAATGTTAGAATATTTTCTTAACAATCATTTTGACTGAATCCTTTATTTTTCTCGTAGTTTTGCTTCAGTTCAGTCTCTGATCTGCTGTTTGTTTGTTGGATTTGAGCAGGTTGGTGATGAGTGTGTCAGACAGCAGGCGTCCCTCAGGGCGCCGCTCTCAGACGCTTTGTTCTTTCTTTGATTGAATCTTGTTGAAACTCCAGCAGAGGCTGATGAACTCCATGTTGTTCATCGATTTCCTCCTGAATTGGACCTGAGCGTCTCCAGCCTGTGTCAGTTTGATCGGTTGGAACCGCATTTCAACAGGAAGCTGAAGCTGCAGATAAAATCAGTGAGAAACTAAACGGCAGCAGCAGGTCGGTTTCACCTCGGCAGGAAACGGTTCAACATCAGCTTCCTCTTTCTGATTCATGTTTTACTTCTTGACAGCTTCAATAAAAACCTAAAAAAACAAACTGCTTCACTGTTTTATATTTTAATGAATAGAAATAAATTTAATAAATGAAACAGAAAAACCAGCCAGGCTGGAGAAACCTGCAAAAAACAACCAGAAGAACTTTAAACTTTTATATTCAGGTTAAAAAATCTTGTTCTGCTTTTAGATTATCCTCCATCATTTCCTCATGACTGGATGAAAATGGATTTAGTTTTGATCAAAAAGAAGAGTAGGTCACACTGAGGTCACCATCAGGTCACACCGAGGTCACCATCAGGTCACACTGAGGTCATCATCAGGTCACACTGAGGTCATCATCAGGTCACACCGAAGTCACCATCAGGTCACCCTGAGGTCATCATCAGGTCACACTGAGGTCATCATCAGGTCACACCGAGGTCACCATCAGGTCACACTGAGGTCACCATCAGGTCACACTGAGGTCACCATCAGGTCACACTGAAGTCACCATCAGGTCACACAGAGGTCACCATCAGGTCACACCGAGGTTCAGGTCTAAGGAAGGGAACCAAGAATCACTTCTCTCCATGAACCAGTTCTTCAGTTCTTCAGTTCTCCTGATTCTGCTTGTTGGTTCCAACATCATGACGGCGTTTTGCCCCGTTAGGTTAGAACATTTCCAAGATGGCGTCTGGCCACAGACGCTCCAAAGTTTAGTTGCGTTTCAGTAACAAGACGTTTCCAGGGCAACTGCAACATGTGCAGAGCCTCAGTCACAATGAAAGGAGGAAAAACCTTCAACATCCTCAGACGTTTGACCACAGCCTGCAGTGATGTTCTGTCGGGTCAGGCAGCTGAGGCAGAACCTCACCTGGTCCTCAGGTGAAGGTAAACACACGGGACGTAAAGTAGATGCTAACAGCGATGAGAGAAAATCAATTCTCCACCTGAAGTTAATACAGAAATGTTTTTTTATTGGTCAAAGTTTCTAAATTCACAGATTGTCTGTTGAAAGGCCAGGATGAGGCAGTGCTGTGCCTCACCTCTAGGGGCGCTGTGTCACTGAATGAAGCAGGCAAGTGGTTCATGTCTGTCTTCATGTCACCAATGTTCTTGTTTAATTACGTTTCTACTTTAACGTTCCACAGTCTGACATGTTTAATAATGTTGGACACATTTAGTCTTTCTGATCGGCCATAACTGCCTGAGGCAGGAAGTACCGTGCCTCGCTGACAGGGGGCAGTGCTGAGCCTCAGACACAACGAGCAGCATCTGCTCTTCTTCTACGCATTGAAACGGTTGATAGCAGACGGATCAGAACCGCTTCATGCCGCTCCGTCTGGCAGCAGATGTTTGAAAATGAGAAACGTTTATTTTTGCAACAGGATGGAAGGAAAACAAAATTATTCAGATTTTAATTCTAATCAGAGAAGAAATCAGCCAAACAAAACATTCAAAGAATTTCAAAAAATGTGACCTTATTAAATATTTCATCTTTCTTGCTATTATATGAACTCACACTAGTTATGGTCAAAATTAAAATATAGCTTCTGTTGGATTTTGGATTTGTACATCAAACTGATGGAGTCTGCAGCCTGGAGGTCGTCTGAAAGGGATGTGGAGTGGTTGCTTAGCAACAGTGATGGAGTGTTGGAGTGGTTGCTTAGCAACAGTGATGGAGTGTTGGAGTGGTTGCTTAGCAACAGTGATGAAGTGTTGGAGTGGTTGCTTAGCAACAGTGATGGAGTGTTGGAGTGGTTGCTTAGCAACAGTGATGAAGTGTTGGAGTGGTTGCTTAGCAACAGTGATGAAGTGTTGGAGTGGTTGCTTAGCAACAGTGATGAAGTGTTGGAGTCGTTGCTTAGCGACGGTGATGGAGTGTTGGAGTGGTTGCTTAGTGACGGTGAAGGAGCTTGCAGCGCCTCCTCCTGGTCCTCCTGGTTCCTGCGTCTCATTCTGACGAGGAACACCGACTGGACCGGAGCCGGAGCCACACAGGTTGGTCCAAACGTTAGAGAGTTTCTACTTTATGTTCTAACTCGACACGCTGGTTTGGACCCAGTCTAGTTCAAAACATTTGGTGTGGAAGTTTCTGCTGCTCAGCAGTTATTGTTTTAATAATTCCAGGTTTCTGATCCAGAACAAACCGTTACCATGGAAGCTGGTTTCACCGTCTGCATACAGAACAACTGACGACCCAAATGCTGCCTTCCTGTTTTAGTCGTGTTGCTCTGGCGGTTCTGCTGCGCTGAGCCTTCTGGGTCAGAACCCCGTTGAGCAGCTGCTGTTTCGTCTCTGCAGGAGTTTTTAGGCTGCAGGTGAAGTTGGGTTCAGAACCGGGTCACATCAGTTTCCTGCCTTTCAACACAAACTGAAAGTTTCCATTCAGGACTTTTTATCTGAAGCAGAAAACAGTAAAACTGATCCTGGTTCAGGATCCAGAACCTGAGCGGACCGACGGCTCACAGGCTGCTGTCTTCACAGAAATATCTGATTTATTAAGTTATTATTAATGAACGAGCTTTTAAAATAATGGGTCTTAGATGAACCTCTATGCAGATCATAGTTTTGTTTGGAAATGATGACTAAAGATTTACTGGTTACTTTCTGAATTTGGGTTAATGTGAGATATTCTTTAAGCTTCACAGAAAACGACTCCAGATTTTAAAAACGGTTTCTGTCCTGAAACGTCCCAACCTGCAGCTGAACTAAGTCCTGAGGCAGCAACAGGTCCGGTCAGACGGTGCTGGTCTGACCTGCTCCTGTTTCTCTCCATTCACTTCCAGGCCTCACCGGTCCAAAGGAGGCGGAGCCTGAGACGGCGCCGGTTTAAAGGAGGCGGAGCCTGAGAGCAGAGACCAGTCTGATAGGCTCACGACTCGCTGGCGCCCCCATCAGTTCATCCTGGACAGTTTGGACTTTAACCGTGGGTTCGGTACCTCGATGTTCTGGAGAAGATATGATGCAGGTCAGTGTTTATTTTTATTTAAAATTTGATGAAAGGGTGAAGAAAAATGTCAATTTATAAACTGAAGCTTTGAACAGAATTTATGATTAATGGGAAACTTGGTTCTGAAATGATTAAAACATTGAAACAAAAATACCTGAGTCCCAAAAATACATATAACAATATAAATGAACAAACTGTGAAGATTTGGACAAATTGAATGTTTTCAGTTTTACAGCAGCACCAGATTAAGACCAGATTAAGCAGATAATCCAGATTATTGGCCTCTGAAGGTCTCAGCAGTTTTTGTCGCCATTTTTATTTGTGTGTGAATCAAGGAGCTGAAAAAATGTATTTTGGAAAAGGAACCAAACTGAGAGCAGAGAACGGTAAGAGAAAATACTTCCTGATCAAACTGAACTTCAGCTCATTTTATAGATTTATTGATTATTTTTCTCAGCTTTATAGACGTTTGATGACCAGATTAGATCAGGCAGCAGGATGAATCTAGAAATGATTCAGAGAATCAAGCAGCAGTTTGAGCTTCAGGCTGAATCAACGTGTGACTCAGGGAGGAAACAACAGGATTTACTTTGGATCAGGAACCAAACTGTCTGTAGAAACAGGTGGGATTAGATTATTTTAATAGATTATTCAAATTAGATTATTTTTATAACCTCTGCAGGATTATTTTAGTTCTTATTTTGGTCATTTATTGAGTTTTTTTAATGCGTTAATGATGGAAACTAAACTGTTAACAGCAGAAGATGAAAATCTGATAAACATTTTATTTTCCAGTAATAAACATGATTATTATAAAAGTTGAGTTTAAATCAGGAGGTGAATAAAACAGAAACCGGATCGGGTTCTGGTTCCGTCGGTTTCCCTCAGCAGAGGAACTGAACTCCACACTGAAGCTGGTGAGAAGCAAACATTTGATCTGAATTCAAACTTTCAGGTGAATTATTAACGTCTGAAGATGCTTGATTAGAAAAGATGGAATATTAAAACAAACGTCAGATTTAATGAGATCAAAGAATCTGGATATTAAATCAAAGTTTCATCGTTTAATAATCAGATCAGAGAAAAAGTTAAAACTCATCAAATGGAATAAAACCAGAAAACAGAAAAACTAAGAAAATCCAAAAGATTTTTATTATTATTACAAAAATAAAACTAAAAACATTCAAATGATTTAAATAAAGTTCTAGTTGGAATAAAAAATTATTTCATGATTGTTAAAATATTTCTGTTTGGTCCAAATATTAAAAACTGGATCCAGCAAAAAAACAAACAACCAAACAAAATAAAACAGGGAGGAACCGAGGAGGTGTTGGGAGTCGGAACCGGACCGGTTCTACAGCCGGTCCGGTTCGGTCCGGTTCTGACTGAGACCCATTTGGGTTCAAATCAGACCCAGTTTGGCATAAAAACCCAGAAAGTTCTGCAGAACCTGACAGACAGAGAGAGAACCAACAGAGTCCAGATGAGAACGGAGCTGCAGCAGCTTCAGAACCGGGTTTAGAACCTGAAGCTCAGATCAGCTGGTCCTCAGGTCTGAACTGGTTCCCAGTCCGGACTGGTTTTTGCTGAGCCGTGCGTCTCGGTGGGACCGCTCAGGGTCGATACAGAACCGTTTTCGGACAAGGATCCAAACTGTTTGTCCAGAACCGTGAGTAAAAATGTCCTATTACTCTGCTGCGAAGAAAAACGTAGAGAAAATAATTTTCCTTCAGATTTTTGAAGGTTTATGACTTTATTACATCAGTTAAAATATAATAAAATGTAAAAACTTTATGACATGAGTTAAAATATAATAAAATGTAAAAACTTTATTACATGAGTTAAAATATAATAAAATGTAAAAACTTTATTACATCAGTTAAAATGATCAGTTATGATGTTTGGCTGATTTTTGCTCAGGAACATAAATTTATTTATTTTGCATTAATTTAATTTATTTATTGGACCAAAGAAAAGCAGAAAATTTTAACTGCTTTGATATTTTATCGTCTCTGTGAGTTTTTCATATTCATCCAGTAAATAATAAACGTTGATAATAATAATAATAATTATTCTGGTTGATGTTTTTGCTGAGCTGTGAGTCGCAGTGTGAGAGGAAACGATGACAAGCTGAGCTTTGGATCCGGAACCCGACTCCTGGTTCGGTCCGGTGAGAAAAACTGAATGTTTCAGTTTCTTCAGACAAACTGCAGATTATTAAAAAGTTTCTGTTTTTAATAATAATAATAACAGATTTAAACACAGAGAATCTGAAGAAAATTATCAACTAAACTGATTTTAGATTTTATTTAAAGAAAAAACGAAAACCTGCAGAAATTCAGAAAATTATTAAAATTATTTACATAAAATATTTTATTTTAGTTCATAAAATAGCAACAAGTTCAGGCTTTAATAAGCATCCAGACATAAATCACCGTTTCATCCATCAGAACCACAACGGACTGGAGCAGCTGGTCGGTAAAAACCTGTTGAATCGGACCCGGTTCTGGTTCTGGTTCTGGTTCTGGAGCAGAACGACGGGTCGGATTCAGTTTAACAAATAAAAATGAATCAGAATATTAGAAAAGATTTTCAGCAGAAAATCTTCAGGTTTTTAGATTTTAGAAAAAAATTAATTTTTCTGTGAATTTAAATTTTATCAAACTGAAACGATCAAAGTTCTGCTGCGTTTGGACCCGCTCCGTTTTTGTTCTGCTGTTTCCTGGTGTGTGAATTCTGGTTCTGCTTATGGGAACCTGCTGTTTGGACCCGGAACCCGACTCACCGTTCAGAACCGTAAGTTCTGTTCTGGACTCCGAACATTTTGATCCGATTATTTTAGCAACAGAAGCTTGAAGAACCGGTCCATGATCAGAGACCGGTTCTGATCAGGGACCGGTTCTGATCAGAGACCGGTTCTGATCAGGGACCGGTTCTGATCAGGGACCAGTTCTGTTCAGGGACCGGTTCTGATCAGGGACCGGTTCTGATCAGGGACCGGTTCTGATCAGGGACCGGTTCTGTTCAGGGACCAGTTCTGATCAGGGACCGGTTCTGTTCAGGGACCGGTTCTGATCAGGGACTGGTTCTGATCAGGGACCAGTTCTGATCAGGGACCGGTTCTGTTCAGAGACCGGTTCTGATCAGGGACCGGTTCTGATCAGGGACCGGTTCTGTTCAGGGACCAGTTCTGATCAGGGACCGGTTCTGTTCAGGGACCGGTTCTGATCAGGGACTGGTTCTGATCAGGGACCAGTTCTGATCAGGGACCGGTTCTGTTCAGGGACCGGTTCTGATCAGGGACCGGTTCTGTTGCTTCAGAACCTCTGGATGGACCGGCCGTCAGTCTGAGGCTCTTTGGGTTTAAAGACGGGAAAATAAATTTATTACTTTAAATTTGGTGAATAAATTATGAAATTCTGAGAGTCCAAACGGGCCTGGGTTCTGGTTCTGGTTCTGGTTCTGGCTCTGGTTCTGGTTCTGGTTCTGGTTCCGGGTTTCGGGTCGGCCGTCTGTCACTGTGTGACAAGAGGAAACGACAAGATGCTCTTTGGAGACGGAGTTCTGCTGCGAGTCCAACCGGGTCAGAACTTTATTTGAATTTCCAGTAAAATGAGCCGAGCTGGTTCTGGTCGGTCGGACCGGGCTGCTCCGTGAACCGGGTCTCGGTCTGAACCCGATCAGAACCTGGGCTTGTTGGAATCATTTATGAGCAGAAACCATTTTGCTGATTCTGGTTCTGGTTCCGGACTGAGGTCCAGTTAAGGTTCTGGGTCTGACAGAATTTGGGTTTTCTATCTGAAAAATGAAACGGTTCTGAGTTTGTTCTCCTCTAGAACCTGCTGTCAGAACCGGCCCGCTTTGTGTTTTCAGCTTCTCTGAGAGGCAGAACCAGAACCGACCCGGTTGGCTGGGAGAACTGGTTTGGGTTTCTGTATGTGGCTGGGTGACAGGTTCTGGTCGGGTCCAAATCCTGTTTGGACCTGGAGCTAAACTCACCATGAACAGCGCCAGGTTCTGTTTGTGGTTCTGTTTGCGGTTCTGGAGGAACATGGACAGTTTCAGAACCAGGAGAACCGGGCCTTTTGGAGTCGATTAAATTCAGATTTTCTTTCCGGTTCAGAGTCCAGCTGCTGTTTGGACCAGAACCAAAGGCCCGGTTCGGCCCGGCGGTTTTTGTTCTGAAGCTTCTTGTTGTGTGAAATCTGGAGGCGGCGATAAAGTTCTGTTCGGTTCTGGAACCAAGCTGAGCGTCGGGTCCAGTGAGTTCTGAGAATTATTGATTTTAAAGACGCTAAAAATCACAATTAAAAAATAACTTAAATCAAAACCAGCTTGTTTTTAGAACATTTGGTTTCTGGGCAAAACCAGTTTAACCAGTGAAACCAGTTTAACCAGTTTAACCAGTGAAACCAGTTTAACCAGTTTAACCAGTGAAACCAGTAAGTTCACCAGACTGGATTTATTTAAGAAATTTATTTTTGATCTGAATTCATGTAAATATGAAGCTGAAGTTTTTTTGTAAATCAGAAAGAAAATAAATTTAAACTAAAAAACAAAATAAGTTTTAGTAAAAATAAAGAATCAAAGTTTATATTTAATCCTGGATTAAATTATTTTAGATGAGATTAAAAACTTAATCCAAGCAGCTCGTCGTGTTTCTGAGTTTCTGTCCTGAAGCTTCATGATGTGTGAAAACTGGAGCCCAGAAGCTGCTGTTTGGAGCCGGAACCAGTTTAACCATCGAAACCAGTAAGAGATCAGAAAACAGGAAGTTAAAAATTTAAATGAATCAAAAAATGATCAAAACGCCGAAATATTGAAGAAAAAGGAGAGAAAATAGAAAAGAACCAGGAGAGCCAGGTTCTGAAGATAGACATAAAAATCTGAAAACTTTTAACGTTAGAATTCAATTCTGGATTTAATCTGGATTATTCTGGATTTAATCTGGATTATCCTGGATTTAATCTGGATTATTCTGAATTTAATCTGGATTATCCTGGATTTAATCTGGATTATTCTGAATTTAATCTGGATTATCCTGGATTTAATCTGGATTATTCTGAATTTAATCTGGATTATCCTGGGTTTAATCTGGATTATTCTGAATTTAATCTGGATTATTCTGAATTTAATCTGGATTATCCTGGGTTTAATCTGGATTATTCTGGATTTAATCTGACTGGCTCTGTGACTGACAGCAGCTTCCAGAAAACCATCTTTGGAACTGGAACCAGTTTAACCAGTGAAACCAGTAAGAGATGAAAAACCTTTAAAGAAGAAAATAAAATCATCTGAAGGCATAAAAATAATAAATTATGTTTTATTGTTGCCATAAATCTAAAGTTTAATTGTAAAATTAATGTAGAAAGTAAAGTTTTTGTTGGAAAAAAATAATTTTAAATGTGATTTAATTTAATGAGATAAAAACATAAAATTTAGTTTTTATAAATGAAAACCTTTTTACTGATGTGATCGAAGATTAAAACCAGATTTTAGTTTTTGTCCTGAATCTTCCTGCTGTGTGACTGGAGGAAACGACAAGATGGTGTTTGGAACTGGAACCAGTTTAACCATCGAAACCAGTAAGAGATGAAAAACCTTTAAATAAATCATAAATTACATAAATAATTTTATTGTGATGAATAAAATATTCACTAAAATGATATTTCAGTAAAATTATCTGAATTTTAAAAATTTGTTGCAATTTAATCAAATGAAAACCAGAAATATTGATAAAATTCGGATCATGGAGGAAAAAAGTTTTAAAAAGTTTTAGTTTTCGTCAGGAAACTTCCTGATGTGCGACTGGAAACTCTCAGAAGATCGTCTTTGGAACTGGAACCAGTTTAACCAGTGAAACCAGTAAGTGATGGAAAAAAGAAAAGAATCATAAAAATCATAAATGACATAAATTATTTTATTGTAGTAAATAATCATCTGTGAAAATAATCAGAATCATTTAAAATGTATTAAAATTATAACCTGAGAATCATATTTAATAAATATTAAATTATTATTTACTGATAAAATTCGGATCATGGAGGAAAAAAGTTTTTAGTTTTCGTCAGGAAACTTCCTGATGTGCGACTGGAAGTTCTGATAAAATCGTCTTTGGAACTGGAACCAGTTTAACCAGTGAAACCAGTAAGTTCTGATGTTGATCTTAAATATAATAATTATAATAATGTGAAATATTTCTGATTGTTTTAAAACTTTAACCTGAAGAATTTAATATTTTCAGAAATAAAATCAGAAACATTGAGATGAGAAAATAAAATTTTTCTGTTTCATGAATTTAAATTTTGATCATATTTAATAAAATGATGAAGAAAATCAAACGATTCTGTTTTGAAGTGTTTGGACGTGAAAACTGACTAACGGGTCACTGGTTCTGGAAATGACCCAGCGCTCCCAGTTCAGAACCAGTAGAACCAGTGGAGTCGTTTTCAGTCCGATGAGGCTCATCTGGGTCAGAACCTGCTGGTTCCTAAAGTTCTGGGTTTTTGGACCGGGCCGCCAGGCTGTGTGACTGGAACCAACCAGTACAAGATGTTCTTTGGACGCGGAACCAGTTTAACCATCAGAACCAGTAAGTTTGATCCAGTTTGGGTCGCACGAGTTTTAACTGGTTTTAATCAGAACCGATCGTTCTGGTCAGCGGCTCCTCAGGGTCCGATTCTGTGGTTCTGTTCGGCTCAGTCTTTTAGAATGATGGTTCTGATGGTTCTGGAGGTTCTGTTGGATCATCAGGGTTCTGCTCCTCAGCGGATCGGACCAGCTCTGAAGGTTCTGTTGGGTCCGGGCCCGGTTGGGGTTTTTGTTCTGACGGTTCTGGCTGTGTGACTTATTCCTCTGGAGGGAACCGGATTCTGTTCGGATCCGGGACCAGGCTGTCGGTGACCAGCAGTGAGTCCAGTTTTGTTCAGATTACAATCCGGATCAGAACCGGTTCCGTTTGGGTTTGGACCTTCATGATGTGTTGAAACCAGTGAGAACAGAAACTCCAGTAAAACCAGTAAAACCAGTTTGTTTGTTTGTTCTGAGAGTAAAACTAATCAGGAGAACCAGAACCAGAACCTGTTTCTGGTTCTGGTTCTGGTTCTGGTTTGTGCTGAGGAGCTGCTTGCTGTGTGACTGATGGGAGGAAGATTCTGTTTGGATCTGGAACCAGTTTAACCAGTGAAACCAGTAAGTGGAGAATTATCTGAAACCAGCTGATTTTTTCTAAATGTTAAAATTATTTGAAATAATTTTTCAGCCTCAGTGGATCAGAACCAGAACCGCTTAATGAGTTCCAATAACTGATCGATAAAGTAATTGATTATCTGTATTGCCAGTTCATGTACTGGTTCCTCCTGCTGTGTGACTGGTTCCCAGTATAAGATCTACTTTGGAACTGGGACCAGTTTGATGGTGGAAACCAGTAAGTTCAGAAATATCAATTTTATTAATCTGATGTAAAAACGATCAGAAAACCTGATAAATCCGTCAAAATAATCCAAAATAATCAGAATTTAATCTGATTTGGTTCCAGTTTGAATCCGATTTGAATGTTTTCAAACTGGTTCATGAAAATAATCAGAACTTGAGCAGCAAATAAAAACTGATTTCATAATAAGGTCAGAAATATTTAAAATGATTTAAAAACATTTACAGTTTGTGATCAAATAACCTGAAAAAAATTCATAAAATTTTATAAAAATGATTGAAGACAAAAATTTTATTAAATTAAATTTTTTACAGTTTTGCTTCTTAAAAAAATCTGAAGTTTTATAAAAAGATGAAAACATGAATATTGATAAACTGTTATAATGGGGTAACTGGTTTCAGTACTGGGAGTTCTGCAGCTCCCAGTTCATGTACTGGTTCCTCCTGCTGTGTGACTAACAACCAGTATAAGATCTACTTTGGAACTGGGACCAGACTGATGGTGGAAACCAGTAAGTTCAGAAATATCATTTATATAAATGTTTATTTAATCATTTTAATATTTACAGTTAAATTATTAGAATCCAGAAATAAA
The DNA here is from genome assembly GCF_003331165.1 of Xiphophorus hellerii. NCBI lineage: Eukaryota > Metazoa > Chordata > Actinopteri > Cyprinodontiformes > Poeciliidae > Xiphophorus > Xiphophorus hellerii. The sequence continues at coordinate 30,042,168 of NC_045677.1, forward strand.
AACGTTTAACTTTTATATTAATATTTACTGTCAACATATTTAACATAAATATTAATATTTTTATGACTGGAGGTTAAATTTAAATGATCTGTGGAGCCTGGACCAGTTTAACCAGCCTAACCAGTTCAACCAGTTTAACCAGTTCAACCAGTTTAACCAGATTAACCAGTTTAACCAGTTTAACAGGTAGGTGTTGCTTCTGAAAATAATATTTTAAATTCATTGCTAACTTTATAGGAAATAATTTATGAAATAATTTCCAGCTCAGCTGCGGTTCTGTTCGGTTCTGTTCAGACTGAACCGAACAGAACCGAACAGAACCGAACAGAACCAGGATCCAATTCTATTTTTAAATCAGATTTATTTAAAAATGAAAATGTCTGAAAATATAAAATGATAAAATTGAGGAGCCAGAAATATAAATTATAAATATTAATATTAATCGCAGTGAACTGTAAAACAGATTCATGTTTTAGAAAATAATAAACTCAGATTTTATTTTATTTTATTTTATTAGACTGATGATGGAAAGTTTGATTTTAAATGGTTGAACTGGTTGAACTGGTTTATGCTGGGCAGCTTCATGCTGTGTGACTGGAACCAGTGTGAACAAACTGCTGTTTGCCAGTGGAACCAGATTAACCATTGAAACCAGTAAGTAGCAGGTTATAAATATTATTTTAACAAAGATTAAACATAAAACATTTATAGAGTAAAAAAACCTGATAATTAAATATTAAACTGGTTTAAAGTCAAATTTCTGTTTCTAATTTACATCCTGAGATCAGGAAGGTTTTAGCTGGATTCTGGTTGAACTGGTTGAACTGGTTGAACTGGTTTACGTTGTGGAGCCTCATGCTGTGTGACTGGAGCAGACAGGAGCAAGCTGCTGTTTGCTAGAGGAACCAGATTAACCAGTGAAACCAGTAAGTGCTGATTAGATTTCCCATTATAAGCCTTCAGATAGAAACCAGTCTGAACCAGTTTGAAGGACCAGTCTGAACCAGTCTGGTTCAAACTGGTTCAGACTGGTTTCTGATGTAAGACACCTGAAGGCAAGTTTATAAAATTACTTTAGTTTAATATTCAGGTTTAAAGTGTAAAAACCAACTGGTTAATATGAACCGTCCCAGTCTGGAACTGGTTGAACTGGTTGAACTGGTTTACGTTGTGGAGCCTCATGCTGTGTGACTGATGGAACTGGGAGGAGGATGATTTTTGGAACTGGAACCAGACTAACCAGTGAAACCAGTAAGTGATGACGAGCATTAAACAAAATTTAAAATTAAAATGTTTTTAGGAAGAAACAAAGAAATTAATAAAATTGTTTTATTTTAGGATTTAATTTGGTCGTTAAATTAACTTAAATTAAACTACGATCTGTCTGGTTAAACTGGTTAAACTGGTTAAACTGGTTAAACTGGTTTGCGTTGTGGAGCTTGGTGTTGTGTGACTGGTTCAGACTGGAATAAGCTGGTGTTTGCCAGTGGAACCAGATTAACCAGTGAAACCAGTAAGTAGCAGAAACTTGTTTTATCTTAACATTTATTTAAAGTTTGTATAAAACTGTAAAACAGAATCTGATTTAATTTAATAAATGAAATAAACCTTTAAAGCAAAAACTCTTCAGTTCCCAAGAAAATGTTTAAATTTAAGGGAAAAATTTGATTTGATCTGGTTGAACTGGTTTATACTGGTTGAACTGGTTTATACTGGCTGAACTGGTTGATACTGGTTGAACTGGTTTATACTGGTTGAACTGGTTTGTATTGGTTGAACTTGTTTGTATTGGTTGAACTGGTTTATGTTGTGGAGCTTCTTGCTGTGTGACTAATGCTAATCAAAACCAGCTGCTGTTTGCCAGTGGAACCAGTTTAACCATTGAAACCAGTAAGTAAAGAATTATAAATGTTTTTTCAACTCAAAGACATTAATACAAATAAATCTAAACATATTAATATTAATATAAATATATTAATATTTATATAAATGTTAATATTTTAACCTCGGTGGAGGAAACAGAAAAACTGATGAATGTTAAACAGTTAAACGCTGAGATCAGATTAGTATTGAGTTTGGTTTGTACTGGTTGTACTGGTTGAACTGGTTGAACTGGTTGAATTGGTTTATGTTGGGCAGCATCGTGCTGTGCGACTGGTGCTAACCAGAATAAGATGATCTTTGCCAGTGGAACCAGTTTAACCATTGAAACCAGTAAGAAATTGTTGTTTTGTATTTTAGGTAAATATCTAAATTTATATTTAATTAATAATTCATATTTAATAAATTTCAGTTTTAAAACCAGATTTTATGACTAAACAGGATCCAGATAGAGCTGGAACCAGTGAAACCAGTGAAACCAGTGAAACCAGTGAAACCAGTGCGTTCTGACACCATTTACAACTTTAATGCCAAAATGTTTTAAAATAAAATTACAAGACGAAAAATAGTAAAAATGTTTAAACACGATGAGTTAAAAAACTAAAAACCTTTTAAATAATTTATGATTCATGTCAAATTCAGCCTTTAAAAAAACTAAACCAGTTTTAGTTTTTACTGGTTGAACTGGTTGAACTGGTTTCTGTTGGGGCGTTTCATGATGTGTGACTGGTTCCAACCAGAGGAAGCTTCTGTTTGCTGCTGGAACCAGTTTAACCATTGAAACCAGTAAGTGTTGATTGTTGTCTCTACAGACGGGTACAGAGTAGAACCTTAAAGTTCTGTTTGGGTCCGTTTGGTGCCGGTTCTGATTTAGTTGACAGAAAACTTTAAGGATTATTTAAAATGCAGTTAAAACTAAAAACGCTTGTTGATAAAAATCCGGATCTGATTCTGGATGTCGAGTTTATTCTGAGGCTAAACCGGTTCTGATCCGGTCCGGTTCTGATCTGATCTGATCTGGTTCTGATCCGGTCCGGTTCTGATCTGGCCTGGTTCTGCTCTGGTCCGGTTCTGATTTGATCTGGTTCTGATCTGGTCCGGTTCTGATCTGATCTAGTTCTGATCCGGTCCGGTTCTGATCTGATCTGGTTCTGATCTGATCTGGTTCTGATCCGGTCCGGTTCTGATTTGATCTGGTTCTGATCTGGTCCGGTTCTGATCCGGTCCGGTTCTGCTCTGGTTGGGTCCGGTCCGGTCCGGTTCTTGACACCAGCTCTGTTGCTGTGTGAATTACGGAGGAGGATCAGGGAAGATGATCTTTGGTACCGGAACCAGATTAACCATTGAAACCAGTAAGAACGTTTAACTGGATTTAATATTGTGAGAAACTTTCTGCTGATTTTTATATTTTTTTCTCAGAATTTAATAAAAATAAAGAAAAGATGATAAAATAATAATCACCCAACTAATAAAATAACCAGAAATAATCAGATAAAATTATTTTTAGATGAAATTTAAATGAGGTTTTGATTCATGAAGCTTCATGTTGGACCTGCAAACAGAACCAGAACCAGAACCATCAGAACATTTTATGCTCAACAGGAAAAATATGAAAATTACAGAAAATGTTGATTGGAAAATAAATTCAGATTATTTTTATTTCAAACTGAGAACCAAATTAAAATAAATGAAAAACAAACAAAATCAGAAAAAGTTCTGGTTCTGGTTCGGCCCGGTTTCTGCTCTGGAGGTTCTGGTTGTGTGAATGTTGGAGCTGTGAACCGGATCGTCTTTGGTTCTGGAACCAGACTAACCATTCAAACCAGTAAGTAAACTGGAAAAAACTTTAGTAACATTTAAATTTCACTGTAAAAAATTAGTAAAATAAAAAAATTAAACCAACTGATTAGTTTGAGTTTAATAATCTATAATCCCAGTCATAATCTGCTAATTTTACTCAGAATATTTAATAATCCTGCTTCCTTCAGTGATTTTTTTACATTTTTCATCATAAATCTCTAAATAAAAGTTTCTGTTCCTCAATTTAAATCCGCAGCAACCAGAATAATAATCCCAGTTTAAATTATGTCAGATTATTGTCAGATTAAACTATTAATATTGTCAATAACTGTAATTTAATTCCAGCAGAACCTGAGCTTTAGAAATGGTTCTGTTGGTTCTGCTGGGTTTTTGTTCTGGAGGTTCTGGTTGTGTGAATTCTGGAGGAGTTTATAAGATCTTCTTTGGTACCGGAACCAGATTAACCATTGAAACCAGTAAGTTCTGACATTTAATCTGGATTAGAACTGGGCTCAAACCAGAACCCAGTTCAGAACCCAGTTCAGAACCCAGTTCAGAACCATCGCCTGGTCCAGTTCTGAGAATCGGCTCAAAATTAAACGTCTAAAAATAAAAAGTTTCTCTGAAATGTGAAATAATTTTTTTTCTAAATTTGATTTGAATAAAAATCGTTTAGAGAAAAACTTTGATTTATTTGATCAAAAATAAAATTTAAATTTGTTTCTGGAGTTTATTGAAAATAGTTTGATTATAAATAAAGTTCTGAGAGGCGTTCTGGTCCGGCCCGGCTCGGCCCGGTTACCGTCATGGAGCTTCATGCTGTGTGAATTCTGGCTATAAGATGATCTTTGGTACCGGAACCAGTCTGACCATCAGAACCAGTAAGTTCTGATTAACATCCATTATTTTATTGGACTTTACATGAATCTGGTTCTGATGCTGTTTGGACCCGGAACCAGAACTTTTACTGATCAATCCTGATTATTGGCAGAAACTATTAATCAGTTCAGATCAATTTTATTTATTCATAAATCATCTTGTTAAATATTAAATGTTTCTTATTGAATCTTTAAATTTCAGATTAATTATTCGTAGTTTTAATTCCAAATTTAAAAAATATTAATTCTGATCTAATTTGTTCCTTAAATCAGAATAATAAACATTTATTAACGTCAATAATAATTATTGATGAAACGGAGCGCGCTCAGTTCGCTCATCACTTATCAGTTATTGATGGATTATTGATCCAGATTGAGTCATGATGTTTCACACAGTGTGAACACAAACAGGATCCTGTTTGGTTCCGGAACCAGTTTAACCATTGAAACCAGTAAGTTCTGATCAAATGGTAAATTTAGTTCCTCGTCGTTTTTTCTAAAATGTTTTTGTGACAAAAGTTTAAAAATTAATAAAATGTTTAAATCAAAACCCGATCAGAACCAATCAGATCAGCTTCACCTGATCTTTGGTACCAAACCAGTTTAACCATTGAACCCAGTAAGTTCTGATCCAGACCTCTATGGTTCTGGAGTTGTGACTGTTTGGTTCCAGAACCTCATCTGAACCGGGTCCAGAACCAGTTCTGATAAAATAAAAGGTTAAGACAAAAAAAAATTCTTATATTTTTTTTTACTGAAATGAGACAAAAATATTTATTTTTATTGAATATTTAGTTTTTCAAAGTAAAAGCCTTGCTTAATGATCTGAAATAATAATTTAGTTTTTGGAAATAATCCTGAAACTGCTGCGGTTCTGGCCCGGTTCTGATCCGTCTGGGTTTTGGTTCTGGAGCTTCATGCTGTGTGAATACTGGAGGTGCAAGCAAGATGATCTTTGGTTCCGGAACCAGTTTAACCATTGAAACCAGTAAGTTCTGCTTTTATTTAATGTTTGATGAATTTTTATTAAAAATTTAGTTTCATTAAAAAGTTTCAGGTTCATAAAGTAAAATAATCTGTGAAAACATTAATCTGGAAACAGATTTTATTAAAATTAATCAAAAGATTTAATTATTTTTCAATCCAAAGGAAATTAAAATTATCTTTAATAAATCAGATTTTATGTTTTACTCCTCAATCTGATCAGAACCGATCAGAACCGATCAGAACCGATCAGAACCGGGTTCTTGTTGGTTAGGTTCAGGCTGTGTGACTGGATCTGGTGGATTTAAGATCTTCTTTGGTACCGGAACCAGTTTAACCATTGAACCCAGTAAGTTCTGTCCTCTGGCCCGTTTGGATCGTTTGTAGCTCCAGTTTGGTTCTGATGAAGTCGGTTTGGAGACAGAACCAAACCCGTTGGGTCTTAGAACCAGAACCAGGCAGAAACTAAAACCTAAGAAAGTAAATTTAAAGAATCTAGAAGGTTCTGCCAGGTCTGGGCCGACCCAGTTGTCTGGTTCTGGTTCTGGTTCTGGTTCTGTAGCTTAATGTCAGGGCGCTTCACGCTGTGTGAATTCTGGTGGAAACCAGTTCAAGATTCTGTTTGGTACCGGAACCAGGCTGAGCGTCCAGAACCGTAAGTTCTGCAGAATAAATGTGAAATGATTGAATGTTTTTCTGGTTCTGATGCTGTTTGGACCGGAACCAGAACTTTCTGATCAGACCTGAAACTAAAAGACTTTAAATGATAAATTTATCAACGTTTCTTGTAAAGTTAAAATTTTATTTCTTCTCTAATTATTGAATATTTAAAATATTTATTCTGGAAAATTAAAACAAATTCTGCCTTTTATTCAAATCAATATTTCATATCGGTGAAAGTTTCCAGCCGACCCGGGCCGGTTCTGCTCGGCCCGGTTTGTGATCAGAGGCTTCATGTTGTGTGAATCAAGTGAAGATGATCTTTGGTTCTGGAACCAGTTTAACCATTGAAACCAGTAAGTTGTGATTCTGACCAGTATCAGAATAACAAACGTTTATTAACATTAATAATAATTATTGATGATTCAGACTGAAACGGAGCGCGCTCAGTCCGCTGATCAGTTATTGATTATTGATGGATTATTGATCCAGATTGTGTCATGACGTTTCACACAGTGTGAACTCAAACCAGAACAGGATCATATTTGGTTCTGGAACCAGTTTAACCATCGAACCCAGTAAGTTCTGCCTTTAATTGTTCTTTTCAGAACCGGGTCGGTTCTATAAAATGCGGATCAATACCGGACCATTTTTACATTCCAGAGGAAAAATGACAAATATTTTTGAAACTATGAATTTTCTGAAACCTGTTATTCTGTAGAACCTGGTTCTGGTTCTGCTGAACCCGTTTATGTTCTGGACCTTCATGCTGTGTGAATCTTGGGCAAAAGTTCATCTTTGGTTCCGGAACCAGTTTAACCATTGAACCCAGTAAGTTCTGATCCAGATCTTTAATGGTTCCAGTCTCAGACGCTGCAGATTTAAATTCTCTGAAATGTTTTTATCATAAAAGTTTAAAAATGAATAAAACATTTAAATCCAAACCCCATCAGAACCCATCAGAACCAGTAACAGAACTGGTTCTGTAACCAGTCCAGCTTCAGGTCCAGATAAAAACCTTAGAAAATAATCCAGATTAAAGATTAAATTTATTCTAATGATCAGATTTTAATCTCATCAGTTCTGGTACCAGAGTTTATCAACCGGACCGGTTCTGATAGTTCTGGTTCTGGAGATTCATGCTGTGTGAATGCTGGGAACAAGATGATCTTTGGTTCTGGAACCAGTTTAACCATTGAAACCAGTAAGATTTAATATTTTTATCTGTTTCTGAGGAAAATCGTTTCAAATCCATTTTCATGAATCATTAAGAGAAACTTTTCCAACCAGATTAAATTATTTAAAGATTTTATTTATTTCAGTTTAAAAATCTAATTTTAATTCAACCCAACAAAATTCTGAGAAATGAAAATTAATCAAAAGATTTAATTATTTTTCAATCCAAAGGAAATTAAAATTATCTTTAATAAATCAGATTTTATGTTTTACTCCTCAATCTGATCAGAACTGATCAGAACCGATCAGAAACGGTCAGAACCGGTCAGAACCGATCAGAACCGATCAGAACCGATCAGAACCGGGTTCTTGTTGGTTAGGTTCAGGCTGTGTGACTGGATCTGGTGGATATAAGATCTTCTTTGGTACCGGAACCAGTTTAACCATTGAACCCAGTAAGTTCTGATTCTATCCAGTCATTACAGAAGAGGTCCAGTCGACCCAAAGGTTTTGGTTCTGAAAGAGAAAATTAAAATAAAAAAAGAAATCAATTTTTTTAATGAATTAAAAAATATTTAATATTTATTTGGACCTTTCAAAATAAAGGTCTTTAAGACTCAGAAATAATTTACTTCCTGGGACTGGAGCGGTTCTGATCCGGTTGGTACCTGCTGAGTTTTGGTTCTGGAACTTCATGCTGTGTGAATGCTGGCAGTTCATATAATAAAATGATATTTGGACCTGGAACCAGTTTAACCATTGAACCCAGTAAGTCAAACATATAATTTATTATTTAATCGTCACTAAATTAAACTTTTTAAATTTGGTTCCTAAATATTCAGAATGTTCAGATTTTATTGACTTAATTAATCGGGTCGGTCCGGATCGTCGGTTTGGGTTCTGAAGCTTCATCCTGATCTTTGGTACCGGAACCAGTTTAACCATTGAAACCAGTAAGTTCTGATTCAGATGTTTAATAAATTATTATTTAATGTTCAGAACCAAAACAGGTCCAAACAAACTGGAGGTTCTGGTTAAATGAACAGAACCGGTTTGTGTTGATGAGCTTCATGCTGTGTGACTGATGGTGGATTTAAGATCCTGTTTGGTACCGGAACCAGTTTAACCATCGAAACCAGTAAGTTCTGATCCAAATGTTTCCTGGTTCCAGTCCGCGGTTCTGGAGATGTGAATGTTCGGTCCTGTTCAGAACCTCAAGTGATTTAAGCTGAACCTGAACAAAATGAATCAGTGAACTGGACCTGGTCCAGAACCAGAACCGGGTCCAAACGGATAAAAAGAAAAATCAGAAATAATTTATTGACTAGAAATAATCCTGAGACTTAAGTGAGTTCTGATCCGGTTGGTACCGGCTGGGTTTTGGTTCTGGAGCTTCATGCTGTGTGAATGCTGGAACCAAGATGATCTTTGGTTCTGGAACCAGTTTAACCATCGAAACCAGTAAGTTCTGATCAAATGGTAAATTTAGTTCCGGTAAATCATTTTATGATTTTTTTTATCATAAAAAAATGTTTTTATGATAAAAGTTTAAAAATGAATAAAATGTTTAAATCCAAACCCCATCAGAACCCATCAGAACCAGTAACAGAACTGGTTCTTTAACCAGTCCAGCTTCAGGTCCAGATAAAAACCTTAGAAAATAATCCAGATTAAAGATTAAATTTACTCTAATGATCAGATTTTAATCTCATCAGTTCTGGTACCAGAGTTTATCAACCGGACCGGTTCTGATAGTTCTGGTTCTGGAGATTCATGCTGTGTGAATGCTGGGAACAAGATGATCTTTGGTTCTGGAACCAGTTTAACCATTGAAACCAGTAAGATTTAATATTTTTATCTGTTTCTGAGGAAAATCGTTTCAAATCCATTTTCATGAATCATTAAGAGAAACTTTTCCAACCAGATTAAATTATTTAAAGATTTTATTTATTTCAGGTTTAAAAATCTAATTTTAATTCAACCCAACAAAATTCTGAGAAATGAAAATTAATCAAAAGATTTAATTATTTTTCAATCCAAAGGAAATTAAAATTATCTTTAATAAATCAGATTTTATGTTTTACTCCTCAATCTGATCAGAACCGGTCAGAACCGATCAGAACCGGTCAGAACCGATCAGAACCAGTCAGAACCGGTCAGAACCGATCAGAACCGGTCAGAACCGATCAGAACCGGTTTCTTGTTATGGAGGTTCAGGCTGTGTGACTGGATCTGGTGGATTTAAGATGATCTTTGGTTCTGGAACCAGTTTAACCATTGAACCCAGTAAGTTCTGCTCTTAATTGTTCTTTTCAGAACCGGATCCGGTTCCATAAAATAAAGATCAAAACTGGATCATTTTTACATTTCAGGGAAAAACTGAAAGATTTTGAAAACTTTTTAAAATGTAAAAAAAATAAATTATTTATCTTAAAAACTCAGAACCAGAACCGGTTCATCCATAGAATCTGGTTCTGGTTCTGGTTCTGCTGAACCCGTTTATGTTCTGGACCTTCATGCTGTGTGACTGGTAGCAACAAGTTCCTGTTTGGACCTGGAACCAGTTTAACCATTGAACCCAGTAAGTTCTGATCCAGACCTCTATGGTTCTGGAGTTGTGACTGTTTGGTTCCAGAACCTCATCTGAACCGGGTCCAGAACCAGTTCTGATAAAATAAAAGGTTAAGACAAAAAAAAATTCTTATATTTTTTTTTACTGAAATGAGACAAAAATATTTATTTTTATTGAATATTTAGTTTTTCAAAGTAAAAGCCTTGCTTAATGATCTGAAATAATAATTTAGTTTTTGGAAATAATCCTGAAATTGCTGCGGTTCTGGCCCGGTTCTGATCCGGTTGGGTTTTGGTTCTGGAGCTTCATGCTGTGTGAATACTGGGCAGAAGATGATCTTTGGTACCGGAACCAGTTTAACCATTGAAACCAGTAAGTTCTGACATTTAATCTGGATTAGAACTGGGCTCAAACCAGAACCCAGTTCAGAACCCAGTTCAGAACCCAGTTCAGAACCCAGTTCAGAACCATCGCCTGGTCCAGTTCTGAGAATCGGCTCAAAATGAAACGTCTAAAAATAAAAAGTTTCTCTGAAATGTGAAATAATTTTTTTTCTAAATTTGATTTGAATAAAAATCGTTTAGAGAAAAACTTTGATTTATTTGATCAAAAATAAAATTTAAATTTGTTTCTGGAGTTTATTGAAAATAGTTTGATTATAAATAAAGTTCTGAGAGGCGTTCTGGTCCGGCCCGGCTCGGCCCGGTTACCGTCATGGAGCTTCATGCTGTGTGAATTCTGGCTATAAGATGATCTTTGGTACCGGAACCAGTCTGACCATCAGAACCAGTAAGTTCTGATTAACATCCATTATTTTATTGGACTTTACATGAATCTGGTTCTGATGCTGTTTGGACCCGGAACCAGAACTTTTACTGATCAATCCTGATTATTGGCAGAAACTATTAATCAGTTCAGATCAATTTTATTTATTCATAAATCATCTTGTTAAATATTAAATGTTTCTTATTGAATCTTTAAATTTCAGATTAATTATTCGTAGTTTTAATTCCAAATTTAAAAAATATTAATTCTGATCTAATTTGTTCCTTAAATCAGAATAATAAACATTTATTAACGTCAATAATAATTATTGATGAAACGGAGCGCGCTCAGTTCGCTCATCACTTATCAGTTATTGATGGATTATTGATCCAGATTGAGTCATGATGTTTCACACAGTGTGAACACAAACAGGATCCTGTTTGGTTCCGGAACCAGTTTAACCATTGAAACCAGTAAGTTCTGATCAAATGGTAAATTTAGTTCCTCGTCGTTTTTTCTAAAATGTTTTTGTGACAAAAGTTTAAAAATTAATAAAATGTTTAAATCAAAACCCGATCAGAACCAATCAGATCAGCTTCACCTGATCTTTGGTACCAAACCAGTTTAACCATTGAACCCAGTAAGTTCTGATCCAGACCTCTATGGTTCTGGAGTTGTGACTGTTTGGTTCCAGAACCTCATCTGAACCGGGTCCAGAACCAGTTCTGATAAAATAAAAGGTTAAGACAAAAAAAAATTCTTATATTTTTTTTTACTGAAATGAGACAAAAATATTTATTTTTATTGAATATTTAGTTTTTCAAAGTAAAAGCCTTGCTTAATGATCTGAAATAATAATTTAGTTTTTGGAAATAATCCTGAAACTGCTGCGGTTCTGGCCCGGTTCTGATCCGTCTGGGTTTTGGTTCTGGAGCTTCATGCTGTGTGAATACTGGAGGTGCAACCAAGATGATCTTTGGTTCCGGAACCAGTTTAACCATTGAAACCAGTAAGTTCTGCTTTTATTTAATGTTTGATGAATTTTTATTAAAAATTTAGTTTCATTAAAAAGTTTCAGGTTCATAAAGTAAAATAATCTGTGAAAACATTAATCTGGAAACAGATTTTATTAAAATTAATCAAAAGATTTAATTATTTTTCAATCCAAAGGAAATTAAAATTATCTTTAATAAATCAGATTTTATGTTTTACTCCTCAATCTGATCAGAACCGATCAGAACCGATCAGAACCGATCAGAACCGGGTTCTTGTTGGTTAGGTTCAGGCTGTGTGACTGGATCTGGTGGATTTAAGATCTTCTTTGGTACCGGAACCAGTTTAACCATTGAACCCAGTAAGTTCTGTCCTCTGGCCCGTTTGGATCGTTTGTAGCTCCAGTTTGGTTCTGATGAAGTCGGTTTGGAGACAGAACCAAACCCGTTGGGTCTTAGAACCAGAACCAGGCAGAAACTAAAACCTAAGAAAGTAAATTTAAAGAATCTAGAAGGTTCTGCCAGGTCTGGGCCGACCCGGTTGTCTGGTTCTGGTTCTGGTTCTGGTTCTGTAGCTTAATGTCAGGGCGCTTCACGCTGTGTGAATTCTGGTGGAAACCAGTTCAAGATTCTGTTTGGTACCGGAACCAGGCTGAGCGTCCAGAACCGTAAGTTCTGCAGAATAAATGTGAAATGATTGAATGTTTTTCTGGTTCTGATGCTGTTTGGACCGGAACCAGAACTTTCTGATCAGACCTGAAACTAAAAGACTTTAAATGATAAATTTATCAACGTTTCTTGTAAAGTTAAAATTTTATTTCTTCTCTAATTATTGAATATTTAAAATATTTATTCTGGAAAATTAAAACAAATTCTGCCTTTTATTCAAATCAATATTTCATATTGGTGAACGTTTCCAGCCGACCCGGGCCGGTTCTGCTCGGCCCGGTTTGTGATCAGAAGCTTCATGTTGTGTGAATCAAGTGAAGATGATCTTTGGTTCTGGAACCAGTTTAACCATTGAAACCAGTAAGTTGTGATTCTGACCAGTATCAGAATAACAAACGTTTATTAACATTAATAATAATTATTGATGATTCAGACTGAAACGGAGCGCGCTCAGTCCGCTGATCAGTTATTGATTATTGATGGATTATTGATCCAGATTGTGTCATGACGTTTCACACAGTGTGAACTCAAACCAGAACAGGATCATATTTGGTTCTGGAACCAGTTTAACCATCGAACCCAGTAAGTTCTGCCTTTAATTGTTCTTTTCAGAACCGGGTCGGTTCTATAAAATGCGGATCGATACCGGACCATTTCTACATTCCAGAGGAAAAATGACAAATATTTTTGAAACTATGAATTTTCTGAAACCTGTTATTCTGTAGAACCTGGTTCTGGTTCTGCTGAACCCGTTTATGTTCTGGACCTTCATGCTGTGTGAATCTTGGGCAAAAGTTCATCTTTGGTTCCGGAACCAGTTTAACCATTGAACCCAGTAAGTTCTGATCCAGATCTTTAATGGTTCCAGTCTCAGACGCTGCAGATTTAAATTCTCTGAAATGTTTTTATCATAAAAGTTTAAAAATGAATAAAATGTTTAAATCCAAACCCCATCAGAACCCATCAGAACCAGTAACAGAACTGGTTCTGTAACCAGTCCAGCTTCAGGTCCAGATAAAAACCTTAGAAAATAATCCAGATTAAAGATTAAATTTATTCTAATGATCAGATTTTAATCTCATCAGTTCTGGTACCAGAGTTTATCAACCGGACCGGTTCTGATAGTTCTGGTTCTGGAGATTCATGCTGTGTGAATGCTGGGAACAAGATGATCTTTGGTTCTGGAACCAGTTTAACCATTGAAACCAGTAAGATTTAATATTTTTATCTGTTTCTGAGGAAAATCGTTTCAAATCCATTTTCATGAATCATTAAGAGAAACTTTTCCAACCAGATTAAATTATTTAAAGATTTTATTTATTTCAGTTTAAAAATCTAATTTTAATTCAACCCAACAAAATTCTGAGAAATGAAAATTAATCAAAAGATTTAATTATTTTTCAATCCAAAGGAAATTAAAATTATCTTTAATAAATCAGATTTTATGTTTTACTCCTCAATCTGATCAGAACCGGTCAGAACCGATCAGAACCAGTCAGAACCAGTCAGAACCGATCAGAACCGATCAGAACCGGTCAGAACCGGTCAGAACCGGTTTCTTGTTATGGAGGTTCAGGCTGTGTGACTGGATCTGGTGGATTTAAGATGATCTTTGGTTCTGGAACCAGTTTAACCATTGAACCCAGTAAGTTCTGCTCTTAATTGTTCTTTTCAGAACCGGATCCGGTTCCATAAAATAAAGATCAAAACTGGATCATTTTTACATTTCAGGGAAAAACTGAAAGATTTTGAAAACTTTTTAAAATGTAAAAAAAATAAATTATTTATCTTAAAAACTCAGAACCAGAACCGGTTCATCCATAGAATCTGGTTCTGGTTCTGGTTCTGCTGAACCCGTTTATGTTCTGGACCTTCATGCTGTGTGACTGGTAGCAACAAGTTCCTGTTTGGACCTGGAACCAGTTTAACCATTGAACCCAGTAAGTTCTGATCCAGACCTCTATGGTTCTGGAGTTGTGACTGTTTGGTTCCAGAACCTCATCTGAACCGGGTCCAGAACCAGTTCTGATAAAATAAAAGGTTAAGACAAAAAAAAATTCTTATATTTTTTTTTACTGAAATGAGACAAAAATATTTATTTTTATTGAATATTTAGTTTTTCAAAGTAAAAGCCTTGCTTAATGATCTGAAATAATAATTTAGTTTTTGGAAATAATCCTGAAATTGCAGCGGTTCTGGCCCGGTTCTGATCCGGTTGGGTTTTGGTTCTGGAGCTTCATGCTGTGTGAATACTGGGCAGAAGATGATCTTTGGTACCGGAACCAGTTTAACCATTGAACCCAGTAAGTTCTGATTCTATCCAGTCATTACAGAAGAGGTCCAGTCGACCCAAAGGTTTTGGTTCTGAAAGAGAAAATTAAAATAAAAAAAGAAATCAATTTTTTTAATGAATTAAAAAATATTTAATGTTTATTTGGACCTTTCAAAATAAAAGTCTTTAAGAATCAGAAATAATTTACTTCCTGGGACTGGAGCGGTTCTGATCCGGTTGGTACCTGCTGAGTTTTGGTTCTGGAGCTTCATGCTGTGTGTTTGCTGGGCAGAAGATGATCTTTGGTACCGGAACCAGTTTAACCATTGAAACCAGTAAGTCAAACATATAATTTATTATTTAATCGTCACTAAATTAAACTTTTTAAATTTGGTTCCTAAATATTCAGAATGTTCAGATTTTATTGACTTAATTAATCGGGTCGGTCCGGATCGTCGGTTTGGGTTCTGAAGCTTCATCCTGATCTTTGGTACCGGAACCAGTTTAACCATTGAAACCAGTAAGTTCTGATTTTGTTTTCTGGACTCTTCAGAACCGGATCTGGTTTGATACCAGAACATCTGGATCAGGGAGTTTCTGGATCTTTATTCATTAAGAAATAAAAATATAAAAAATAATAATTAAAAAAAAGCAAAAAAAATCTTTAAAATTTTAATTTGAATATTTTATAACTAACCTTCATGTGTCACCAGCTTTTCCATAAAACCCGGTTCTGGTTCTCCTGGACCCGTTAATGTTTTGGGTCGTCCTGCTGTGTGACTGATGGAGGATATAATAAGATCCTCTTTGGTTCTGGAACCAGTTTAACCAGTGAAACCAGTAAGTTCAAAATGTGTTTTTACTAAAACTTCTTCAGAATTATAAAATGTTTTTGATCTGCCAAAACTTCACAAAAACATAAAAAATAATTTATTGAAGACTGGACAAAACAGCAGCAGAACCAGTACAAAACCAGTACAAAACCAGTATAAACCCAGTTTAGATCCAGTAACCAGAGGTTCTGCAATAGATTCTGGTTCTGTTCATCACAGATAAGGTTCTGGACCTTCATGCTGTGTGAACGCTGCAGGTGGATTAAAGATGATCTTTGGTTCTGGAACCAGTTTAACCATTGAAACCAGTAAGTTCTGATCCAGATCTTTACTGGTTCCAGTTCTGGAAATGGAATCGTTTGGTCCTAAAATGTTCTGCAGTAACTTTTTAAACTTTAAATCAAAAAGTTCTTTCACTGGGTCTGGTTCTGTTTGGTGATTCTGTACCAGTTTAACCAGTAGAACCAGTTTAACCAGTTTAGTGTTTCTGCTATAAATAAACTTTTCCAGTTGGAGACGATTCAGATCCAAAGTTTCAGAACCAAAACAGTTCCAGTTCTGGTACTCTGGATCCGTCCACTGATGGAAAAATAAACACGTAAAATTGAATAAAACCAGTAAAAATAAAATAATTAATGGAAACCAGTTCAACAATTTACATTAAATCTGAGACCCAAAACTGGATTCTTTTGAAGCGGTTTGGTTCTGGTTGGTTCTGGTTGGTTCTGCTCAGTTGTTGTTGAGGAGACTCATGTTGTGTGTTTACTGGGAACAGGATCCTCTTTGGTACCGGAACCAGTTTAACCATTGAAACCAGTAAGATTTTCTGTTTTTATCTGTTTATTCAGAAAAACATTTTCAGCTCATGAAGTTTTTCTAAACTAGATGAAAAATTTTATTTCATCTTTTTTTATTTAATCCAACAAAAACCAGAAAATAAATAAAATAAAATTTTATTTAAAACAAAATAATTTTTTTTTTCAAATTACCGAATAAAAATTATTTCATGCAAAAATGAAAGGAACAGATTTTATGTTTCACCGGTAAAAACCAGTAAGAACCAGTAGTAACCAGTAGTAACCAGTAAGAACCAGTAGTAACCAGTAGTAACCAGTAAGAACCAGTAGTAACCAGTAGTAACCAGTAAGAACCAGTAGTAACCAGTAGTAACCAGTAAGAACCAGTAGTAACCAGTAGTAACCAGTAAGAACCAGTAGTAACCAGTAGTAACCAGTAAGAACCAGTAGTAACCAGTAAGAACCAGTAAGAACCAGTAGTAACCAGTAGTAACCAGTAAGAACCAGTAAGAACCAGTAGTAACCAGTAAGAACCAGTAATGACCGGGTTCTTGTTGGGGAGGTTCAGGCTGTGTGACTGGAACCAGTGGATATAAGATGATCTTTGGTACTGGAACCAGTTTGACCATTGAACCCAGTAAGTTCTGATGGAGATCAGAAACATATGAATAATTAAAGTTGGAGTTATTTTTTACAGTGCAGCATCTTCCCGTCCAGAACCGGACGTAAAAATTAAATTAAAAAAAGCTGAATTTATGGCCCAACTATCAGAACCAGCTGGTCCAAACGGCTGCTGGGTTTCTGGTACCGAGCTTCATGATGTGTGACTGGAACCGGATACAAGATCTTATTTGGATCCGGAACCAGTTTGACCATCGAACCCAGTAAGGTTTTCCATTTAAAATGGTTGTTTCAGTGACAACCATTAAAGTACTGGTTCTGTGGGACCGGTACACCGACCCAAAGGTTCTGTTTGACCAACTAATGTCAGTTTATCATGTTTAGTTCTGGAAGGTTCTGGAACCTGCAGAAAGAATAAAAATATTTTATTGTTTATGTTTTATTATCAATTTAACTAAAAATCTTTATTTACCTTAAAAAAGTTAAAATATTTTATTCTAAATATTAATCTGATTATTGTCATCAAGAGCCGTGGGAAAGACCCGGTTCTGGTTCTGATCCTGGTTCTGGTTCTGATCCTGGTTCTGGTTCTGGTCCCAGTCCCGGTTCTGGTTCTGGTTCTGATCCTTGTTCTGGTTCTGATCCTGGTTCTGGTTCTGGTTCTGATCCTGGTTCTGGTTCTGGTTCTGATCCCGGTCCTGGTTCTGGTTCTGGTTCTGGACCCAGCTGGTTTCCGTCCCTGAGCTCCCTGCTGTGTTGCCAGGATCCTGTTTGGTACCGGAACCAGTTTAACCATCGAACCCAGTAGGTTCTGATTAATGTTGAATTAAATTCATAAATTAGTTAAATTATCAATAAAAACATTTAAAATTTATTAAAATCATTTAATTTATAGTCAATAAATCTGTTTATAATAATTAATTTAAATGGTTTGGATCAGAACCTGCTGCAGTTTGTCAGTTTGGGTTTTGGTTCTGGACCTCCCTGCTGTGTGAATACTGGAGGTGTGAACAGGATCCTGTTTGGTACCGGAACCAGTTTAACCATTGAAACCAGTAAGTCAAACATATAATTTATTATTTAATCGTCACTAAATTAAACTTTTTAAATTTGGTTCCTAAATATTCAGAATGTTCAGATTTTATTGACTTAATTAATCGGGTCGGTCCGGATCGTCGGTTTGGGTTCTGAAGCTTCATCCTGATCTTTGGTACCGGAACCAGTTTAACCATTGAAACCAGTAAGTTCTGATTTTGTTTTCTGGACTCTTCAGAACCAGATCTGGTTTGATACCAGAACATCTGGATCAGGGAGTTTCTGGATCTTTATTCAATTCAGAGGAAAAAAAATAAAAAATGTTTAAAAATTTCATATTAAAATTTTATAACTTCAGAAATCGGCTTCTGGAACCCGTCTATCTGTAGAACCCGGCTCTGGTTCTGCTGAACCTGTTTGTGTTCTGAGTCGTCGTGCTGTGTGACTGGTTCAGGTGGATTTAATAAGATCCTGTTTGGTACCGGAACCAGTTTAACCGTCGAAACCAGTAAGTTCTGATCAAATGGTAAATTTAGTTCCTCGTCGTTTTTTTCTGAAATGTTTTTATGATAAAAGTTTAAAAATGAATAAAACGTTTAAATCAAAACCCGATCAGAACCAATCAGATCCAAATAAAATCTTTAGAAAATAATCCAGATTAAAGATTAAATTTATTCTAATAATCAGATTTTAATCTCATCAGTTCTGGTACCAGAGTTTATCAACCGGACCGGTTCTGGTAGTTCTGGTTCTGGAGCTTCCTGCTGTGTGAATGCTGGCAGTTCATATAATAAAATGATATTTGGACCTGGAACCAGTTTAACCATTGAACCCAGTAAGTCAAACATATAATTTATTATTTAATCGTCACTAAATTAAACTTTTTAAATTTGGTTCCTAAATATTCAGAATGTTCAGATTTTATTGACTTAATTAATCGGGTCGGTCCGGATCGTCGGTTTGGGTTCTGAAGCTTCATCCTGATCTTTGGTACCGGAACCAGTTTAACCATTGAAACCAGTAAGATTTTCTGTTTTTATCTGTTTATTCAGAAAAACATTTTCAGCTCATGAAGTTTTTCTAAACTAGATAAAAAACTTTTATTTCATCTTTTTTTATTTAATCCAACAAAAAACTGAAAATAAATAAAATAAAATTTTATTTAAAACTAAATAAAAAAATTATCAAATTAACAAAACAAATAAAAATGACAGGAACAGATTTTATGTTTCACCAGTCAGAACCAGTCAGAACCAGTAAGAACCAGTCAGAACTGGTCAGAACCAGTCAGAACCAGTCAGAACTGGTCAGAACCGGTCAGAACCAGTCAGAACTGGTCAGAACTGGTCAGAACCAGTCAGAACCGGTCAGAACCGGTCAGAACCGGTCAGAACCAGTCAGAACTGGTCAGAACTGGTCAGAACCAGTCAGAACCGGTCAGAACCAGTCAGAACTGGTCAGAACCAGTCAGAACCGGTCAGAACCAGTCAGAACTGGTCAGAACTGGTCAGAACCAGTCAGAACCGGTCAGAACCGGTCAGAACCGGTCAGAACCGGGTTCTTGTCGGGGAGCTTCAGGCTGTGTGACTGGAACTGGTGGAGTTAAGATGATCTTTGGTACCGGAACCAGTTTGACCATTGAACCCAGTAAGTTCTGAGTTTCTCCCTTGGTTAATGTAAAGGTTCTGGTCGACCGGAACAAAAGATCCAATAGAAGCTGAAATAATCAGAACCGACATTCTGTCCGTTCAGAACCACAAAGATCCAGTTTTCAGCTTCCTCAGGTCCGGTTCTGATCACTCGGTTCTGGTTCTGGAGCTTCATGCTGTGTGACGTCTACTAGGATCCTCTTTGGTACCGGAACCAGTTTGACCATTGAACCCAGTAAGCTTCCAGTTCTGTTGAAATGAAAACCGTTTTATTAAATTCAAACATCTGAAAATATGAATCAGAATTTCCTGAACGTTTTCTGTTAATCTGAGATTATGAGATTAACTCAGTTATCAATCTGATCAATAAGCAGAAATCTGTTATTGATTTACTGGAAAATCATGTCAGAAATAATATTTCCTGTTTCAATCTAAAGGTTTTTCATCTCAGGACCAGAACCGGGTTGAATCAGAACCGGGCCCAGTCAGAACCCGGTTCTGGTTCTGGTTCCGGAGCTGCAGGCCGGATCATGTTTGCGTCTGGAACAAAATGAATCCTTGAACATAATGAGTATTAATTTAAATTAAAGTATAAAAACATCCAGCAGGTTTTTACAGTGAGATGTTGCACTGTAAAAACTAAAACAGAAACCAGTTTAATTTGTTTTCTGGTTAATTATGGAATCGAGTCAGAAATTATTAAAATTCAGTTTAAATCTTTCATTTTTCTCCTTGAACTTTTAATTCAGGAGTTTAGAAACAGAAATAAAATCTTCAGTTTCGTTTTAGGACAAATTAAAGTTTTTCTGACGGATTTTCAGTTTAACTCTCTGATCACTTTGTGATCCGGTTCCAATCGCTGTGTGAACGCTAACAGGATTATCTTTGGCAAAGGAACCAAACTGCTGGTTTATTCCAGTAAGTGGAAATATTTTCATTTTTCTGCTCAAGCAAATTAATGTAAAGATTTAAACAGATTTAACCAAACAGGAATCTAAACATTTGATTTTTATCAGAAATTAATAAAAACCTGATCAACAAAATCAGAGAGCAGAAATCAGTCAGGAGGAAAACCAGGCAGGATTTATTTCCATCTCTGGACTCAGAACATGAAATATTTCATCTCCTTCATGTCGATGATTTTTGATCAGAAGAAACTTTTTCTGGTTTCAGCTAAAATAACGTTTGAATCTGGAGTCAAACTGGAACCCGAGTCGGTTTCATTCATCAGGCGGAAAACGAGATGAGAAACGTTTTCATCCGTAAATATAAAGTTCAGAACCAGGCAGGTTTAAATTATTAATAACATTCAGATAAAAACGTCACGTTTAAACTTGATGCTCTTTTGCTGATTTTTGCTTCGTTTTGTCATAAAAAGTTAAATGAACAGAATCCTCCATGTTTCCATTTCATAGACAGGATTACATGAATAAACTGGACAAATTATGGATTAAAATCAGTTTTAGACATAAAACATCTTAAATTAGGAATAAAACCAAAACATTTTCAGTTTATTCATTTATTCAGATAAAAAGTCTTTAAAACTGATTTTCACAACAGAAACAAATAAATTCAAACCTTTAGTTTCTTCATGAGATCAAACCAGTTTGAAGCTCAGGTTTGTCCCAGTGGCTCCTGTGTGACGTTTACTGGGACCAACTGGTGTTTGGGTCCGGAACCAGAACCAGAACCCCCACAGAGAGCAGAGAGTACTTTGGTCCAAACATGATTTAAATGTTTAAAATCAGTTTTTATTCTCATCTAAAAGCAGATGATTTAAAATGATTCAGTAAAAACCTGAACAGCTTCCAGCAGCCATTATGTTCATCCATTAATTTATTATCAGATAAAATGTTTATTAAATAGATTCTGACTGAAGGTCTGGAGGTCCTGGTTCTGGTTCTGGTTCTGGTACTGGTTCTGGTTCTGGTCCTGGTTCTGGTTCTGGTTCTGGTTCTGGTCCTGGTTCTGGTTCTGGTCCTGGTTCTCCATCTCGCTCCAGTTCTTGGCAGGAACTGATTCTCTGTGTGACTGGAAACTATAAAGTTCTATTTGGACTCGGAACGAGGCTGATGGTACAGAAACGTGAGTTTCATGTTAATATTCAGATCAATAAAACCTGAACATCAGAAGGTTTCTAATCTAATCTGGATTAATGTTTATAGAAAGTTACATTAAATCGATTTGTCAGCAGCTCCTTTACTGAAAACTTTAATTCTCTACAGTTTGATTTTTAAATCCCAACTAATCATAAAAAACCGTAGAAAATACTTTTAATATTTACATTTTATGAAATATAATCTGGGTAAACAAATCTTCAGATCGCCGAACAATCCCACGGTGGCCTGTTGGGTTCTGTTGGTTCTGTTGGTTCTGTTTGTTTCTGTTCAGTTCTGTCTGGTTCTGTTGGTTCTGTTTGGTTCTGTTCAGTTCTGTTTGGTTCTGTTGGTTCTGTTCAGTTCTGTTTGGTTCTGTTGGTTCTGTTTGGTTCTGTTCAGTTCTGTTTGGTTCTGTTGGTTCTGTTCAGTTCTGTCTGGTTCTGTTGGTTCTGTTCAGTTCTGTTTGGTTCTGTTCAGTTCTGTCTGGTTCTGTTTGGTTCTGTTCGGTTCTGTTGGTTCTGTTCAGTTCTGTCTGGTTCTGTTTGGTTCTGTTCGGTTCTGCTGGTTCTGCTGGTTCTGTTCAGTTCTGTCTGGTTCTGTTTGGTTCTGTTCGGTTCTGTTGGTTCTGTTCAGTTCTGTCTGGTTCTGTTTGGTTCTGTTCGGTTCTGCTGGTTCTGCTGGTTCTGTTTGGTTCTGTTCAGTTCTGCTGGTTCTGCTGGTTCTTGTTGAGAACGGTGCCGCTGTGTGTCTGGATCTGGAAACAGGAAAATGATTTTTGGTGAAGGAACCAAGTTAACTGTTGAACATCGTGAGTAAAAATTAATCTGGCCAAAATCTCTGAATAATTTTTAACTGGTTTTTGGAAACAGAATCAAACTGAGAGTCGAAAGCAGTGAATATTGATCAGTAATCGATCAGTAATCGATCAGTAATGATGTTATAATAAAACATCTACTGATGTTAATCCAACTCTGAGCTTAAAAACTGATGATCATAAAAACGTTGACATTATGCAGATGATGTGATTCTGTCTCTCAGCTCGATCAGGATCTTATTTTAATCAGAAGGATAAACAAACGTTTATTAAAACTGTTGCAGTATTTTTCTCTTGGCTGATTCTGATATTTCCATAAATAATCAAACATAAATTTGTTCAGGTTTTCTGAAGGTTTGACGTTGAATCAGTTTCTGTCGCTGCGTTTGTCTCTGGAGCTAAAATCATTTTTGGTTCAGGAACAAAATTCTCCATAGTAACAACATTTGAACTAAAACTGCTTTATTTTTTATAGTTTATTTTATATTTATATATATATTATTTTATAGTTTATTCTTTAATCCGTCAAACTTTACATGACGAAAAAAAACCAAGAAAATTAATGTTAAATATGAACTGAGATTATTTATTGTTGACCAGGTTTGAACTTCAGGTTTGATATGAAACATAAAATAAACTGTTAATAACCAGTTAATGTAACTTTAACTTTCATCTGGAAACTAGAAACTGAGCTTCGGAAAGGAGCCGCGGTAACCATAGCAACCAGTGAGTCGATTATTGAAACTGAAGTTTAGTGAACATCATTTATTTTATCTGCAGTAAAATTTGGTTTTGAATCTGATTAAAAGTAAGAAATGTTTTTAATTTCAAAAACGGAATAATTCGATCAGCTTGTTTAGTTTTTATTTCTGCTCCTTCAGTGATTTTAGAAAACAATATTTATATCTGTTATATATATGTTTAAACTACATAAAAGTTAATAAGTAACATCCAGCGGTTACATCGTTACAATAAACTAATTTCCATCATTAGAGATTAAAATCATAAACTGTAATTAAAACAATCAGGAAGTTTTTATAATAATTTTAACTGAATCTAATAACCTGAACAGCAGCTGATCTGTAATCGTCTGTCGGCTCCAGAAACTTTAAACCCACATTTGGAAAAGGAACCAAATTCCTGATAGAAACTATTAATTTATCTATTAATGAGTTAAATTATACCTGATTTAAAAACATTTGTTAATATTTAGAGGAAAAAGCTGCTGCACACATTAGATTAAAATAATCCACTAACTGAATGTTTTCAACCTTATTTATTCTTTAACCTGTTTGATTTAGTATTTAATAATTATAAATATTTTCCACCAAAGTAAATCATAAAATCAAGAGTAATATTCATAGTTTACTTGATTATTGGCTGGTATTGTAAATATCATGACTACTTTTGTCTAGAAAGGAATATTTTATTAAACCAAATCTGGAGCTTTAATAGTTTTAAAGGTTTTATTTTTACCATCAGATGTTGGTCTAGTTAAAGTCCAGGTCAGAGTTACTGTGTGACAACAGCAGGAAACAGAAAGCTGATCTTTGGGGAAGGAACTAAACTAACGATAGAAAACAGTGAGTAAAAATATTTAGTTCTGATTTGAAGCTGGAGGAAACATTTTCTGAACGTTTTTGTTTTAGTTTCAAATATTTAGTTATTAAAATGAGTTCAGACCCAGAAGGTCAAATGATTTGCTGATGATGTTGTTCTATTTGTACCGTTTACATCCCAGTCTGACTGGGTTTATTCATCATTTCCAGTTATTTTGTTTCATCTAAACAATATTTTACTACATAAAGTTACAACTCTTCATACAAACACACAATAAAACACAATAAAACAAAATAAAACACAATAAAACACAATAAAACATCAACATGGTCACTTAAAACGAAATATGTTAATCTGGGAAACATGTTGAATCCACTGGGAGTAAAAATTTAAACTCTGTAGTTTCAGAGTTTATTTGCTGTAGTTTGGTAGTTTGTTGCTGTAGTTTGGTAGTTTGTTTGCTGTAGTTTGTTGCTGTAGTTTGGTAGTTTGTTGCTGTAGTTTGGTAGTTTGTTGCTGTAGTTTGTTGCTGTAGTTTGGTGGTTTGTTGCTGTAGTTTGGTAGTTTGTTTGCTGTAGTTTGTTGCTGTAGTTTGGTGGTTTGTTGCTGTAGTTTGGTAGTTTGTTTGCTGTAGTTTGTTGCTGTAGTTTGGTGGTTTGTTGCTGTAGTTTGGTGGTTTGTTGCTGTAGTTTGGTAGTTTGTTGCTGTAGTTTTTGCTCAGCGCTGCATCACAGTGTGACTGCAGCTGGAAACTTCAAAATATTTTTTGGGTCGGGAACCAAACTAACAGTTCAGAAACGTGAGTAGAAATAAAATGTTAATTTTTATTATGGACAAAAACCAAAAGTCAGATTTTAAAGTGATTTATGGCTTCAATAAAATATGGACACCAAAATAAACTAACAGAATTAAACCATAAAATATTAGTGTTGTAAGACATTAAAGTGCAGAATAAGTTAATATTTAGCGTGAAAACAAACATCAGTATTTTAATTTAATCCTCAGATTTAATCTGAATTATTGATATGAAATGAAAAGTTCATCCTCAGAGTTTCTGCTCTGGTTTCTCCTGCTGTGTGAATAATTATGGAAATAAATTCATTTTTGGTTCTGGTACCAAACTGACGGTTCAGAAAAGTAAGTTTATCTCAGTTTATTGTTTACATCACAAATAATTTAAACTTTAACTTGTCAGAAATACACAAAAAAACAAGTTAGGTCAAAGTCCAATGTTTTCCAGGATGATGTGTTTAATTAGATTAAAATCGTTTATTTTCCGTTGAACGATTTTAATTGATTATTTAGAAAATATTGTTGATCTTCAGGTCGGCTCGTCGGTTCAGTTATTGATCAGTTTCTGCTGATTCCTGACTGACTGGAAACTATAAACTCACATTCAGAAAAAGAACCAAACTTCATAGAAAATAAGTTTTTATTAATGAGATAAATTATACTGGAATCAGATTTAATAACATATTTTCATATTCAGAGGAAAAACAAGTGACACATTAGATCCGATGATAAAACCAACTGAAATATTTGTAACTTTATTCAGATTTATTAAGACATAAAAACATTTTTCTCTATTTGCTTGTTTGGGGTTTAAGATGGTAGAAATATTGTGCAGTAAAGGTAACCATCAGATCAGGAGTTAAAGTAAAACTTCACTGGGACATTCACTAGAATGATTCGTTTCATAAATCCTTTGGTCTGGATAAGAGTATTTTATTTAAAAACATAAAATCCCCAAATATGAAGGTTTAATAGTTTTAAAGGTTTTATTTTTACCATCAGATGTTGGTCTAGTTAAAGTCCAGGTCACAGTTACTGTGTGACAACATCAGGAGTCAGAAAGCTGATCTTTGGGGAAGGAACTAAACTAACGATCGAAAACAGTGAGTAAAAATAAAATGATTAATAAATATAAATATTTTATGTTTGAGGTCAAACTTCTAGATAATTAAACCAAAATAAATAGAAATTCTGTTAAACATGTTGAATCCACTGGGAAATAAAGTTTAAACGCTGTAGTTTGGTAGTTTGTTGCTGTAGTTTGTTGCTGTAGTTTGGTGGTTTGTTGCTGTAGTTTGTTGCTGTAGTTTGGTGGTTTGTTGCTGTAGTTTGTTGCTGTAGTTTGGTGGTTTGTTGCTGTAGTTTGTTGCTGTAGTTTGGTGGTTTGTTGCTGTAGTTTGTTGCTGTAGTTTGGTAGTTTGTTGCTGTGGTTTCAGAGTTTATTGTTGTAGTTTGGTAGTTTGTTGCTGTAGTTTGTTGCTGTAGTTTTAGCTCAGCGCTGCAGCACAGTGTGACTGGAGCTGGAAACTGGAAAATATTTTTTGGGACGGGAACCAAACTAACAGTTCAGAAACGTGAGTAGAAATAAAATGTTAATTTTTATTATGGACAAAAACCAAAAGTCAGATTTTAAAGTGATTTATGGCTTCAATAAAATATGGACACCAAAATAAACTAACAGAATTAAACCATAAAATATTAGTGTTGTAAGACATTAAAGTGCAGAATAAGTTAATATTTAGCGTGAAAACAAACATCAGTATTTTAATTTAATTCTCAGATTTAATCTGAATTATTGATATGAAATGAAAAGTTCATCCTCAGAGTTTCTGCTCTGGTTTCTCCTGCTGTGTGAATAATTATGGAAATAAATTCATCTTTGGTTCTGGTACCAAACTGACGGTTCAGAAAAGTAAGTTTATCTCAGTTTATTGTTTACATGACAAATAATTAAAATTACATCATAAACACTCAGATTATTGGTTCACAGGTAAAACACCTGGTTGCGTCTCCAGGGTTTATTGATTATGTTAAAATAATCAGTTTATTCCTGTTTGGTTATTAAAATGTTATAAATAGTTGAGTTCTCTGAGTTTCTGCTGGTAACTTTCTGACTGTGTGTCTGGATATGGAAACTCAAAAATCGTCTTCGGTTCTGGATCCAAACTGATCGTTCAGTCAAGTACGTTTTATTCATTTCATTTACAAATCAAACTATGACGTCACATTTTGGTTTAAATCCAGATTTAATTTATAAACTTTAGATTTGATGAAAAAACTTTTCACCAAAGTGATTTTCCTCAGATAAATGATATCAGTGATATTTTAATAATAGTTCCTGTCAGAAATCAGAGTTTATGCTGATGACTTTCTGCTTTGGTTCTGGATCTTTGGTTCTGGATCTTTGGTTCTGAATCTTTGGTTCTGGATCTGTGGTTCTGGATCTTTAGTTCTGGATCTGTGGTTCTGGATCTTTAGTTCTGGATCTTTGGTTCTGGATCTTTAGTTCTGGATCTTTGGTTCTGGATCTTTAGTTCTGGATCTGTGGTTCTGGATCTTTAGTTCTGGATCTTTGGTTCTGGATCTTTAGTTCTGGATCTTTGGTTCTGGATCTTTGGTTTTGGATCTTTGGTTCTGGATCTTTGGTTCTGAATCTTTGGTTTTGGATCTTTAGTTTTGGATCTTTGGTTCTGGATCTTTGGTTCTGGATCTTTGGTTCTGGATCTTTGGTTCTGGATCTTTGGTTCAGTCCAGAACGTTTATCAGTTTCATGTAATTTAATATCAAATCTTCATCAGGAGATAAAACCTTCAAAATGTTGATTTGCAGCTACAGCAGGTTTTAGGTTTTAATCACTAATAATAATTTATATTATTCAGAGGTTTATTAGTTTCCATCTGAATTTATTTTGATCATATTTCTGTCAGTTTCTGCTGCTGGTCGTCTGATTGTGTGTCTGGAAACACAAAATTCATTCTTGGTTCAGGAACCAAACTGACGGTTGAATCAAGTGAGTTTTTATTCTTTAAAACATTTTACATGTTGCTGCAACTCAGAATCATCATAAATGTCATAAAAACTCGTGAATAAAATATTTCATTCATTCATTGGGGATTTATAATCATCTAGTTCATATTTAGTGTCTTATTTTACTGAAACTATTAAGCTGCAACTTCTGCAAAACAAAGTTAATGAACCTGAATAAATATTTAAATTGTTTCTTTCCATGAACATTTATTATGGATTTATGAATCAGTTTTTCTGCTGTGTGAAAACGAGCAGCAGCACGAAGCTGCTGTTTGGTTCTGGTACCAAACTAAACATTGGACCCAGTAAGTTTTTATTATTTATGAGAAAATAATCAATAAATGAGGAATATTTCATCTGTGAGGTAAAACGGTTTCTGTGAGTGAGTTTGTGACTTTATGTTGTTTATAGATTAAAAACAAATTAATCTGAAGTCAAACAAAAACATCGAAAAATACAGAAATATAAACACCTCAGACTTAAAGTAAAGTAAATAAATATGATGGTAAAAGAGTTAAACTCATATTCTATTCCAGTGAGAATCATTTATTATTTGTCATATTTAACTTCAGACATTTTGAAAACAAACATATATTCAGTTTACTGTGTAAAATAAAACTATTATGTTTTAATTTAGTTTATTCTGAACTAAACTGTGAAAAAGAAAATGTGATTTTTCTGAAATCTGAATCCCATCAGTAGATTTAATAAAAGTTTTTATTTTTAGAGCAGCTGCTGAATGTTACACTGTAAAAAGTCAGCTGGGTTTTTGGTCGGGTCAGATGCAGAGTGTGTCTGCTTCTGGATCCGGCTGGAAACTTTTGTTTGGCGACGGAACCAAACTGCTGGTGGAGATCAGTGAGTTTAATGTTTGATTTCATTCACGGCGTTTTATTAAACTCCAGATGTTTTATGGTTTAAAATCAGATCCAGAAACATTTTGATTCATAAACATTCATTTAATCGTTGGTTTATATTCTGCAGTTCATATTTCAGTCAAATCTTTCACATCCAGATCGGCTCAAAATCAGAAACGTTATTAAAATTAACAGACATTTTAACTGTAAAAACTGAATTTAAACTAAAAACTAAATTATTAAAATTAACAGACATTTTAACTGTAAAAACTGAATTTAAACTAAAAACTAAATTATTAAAATTAACAGACATTTTAACTGTAAAAACTGAATTTAAACTAAAAACTAAATTATTAAAATTAACAGACATTTTAACTGTAAAAACTGAATTTAAACTAAAAACTAAATTATTAAAATTAACAGACATTTTAACTGTAAAAACTCAATTTAAACTAAAAACTAAATTATTAAAATTAAATTAACTTAAATATTACACATAATATCCCCAGTTCCAGTATAAATGGTAATGAACCAGTTTGCCCATTAAAACATGAAGAACAGAACCGGGCCCACTCAGTGGTTCTGGCGGGTTTTTGTCGGGTCGGGTTCCACAGTGTGAATGACGGAGTCAGGATCCGCTTCGGTTCTGGAACCAGTCTTAACGTTGAAACCAGTAAGACCAGCACATTTAACCAGTAACAGTTTAACATTTAATGTGTTTTTATTTCACTGGAAACCAGTTAAACTGGTAAACTGGTTGTACTGGGAGCAGATTCTCACTATAAACTTTAATATCTCGTGTTTTGTTGGTGTTGGATTCATTCGTTAAACTCCAGATTATTCTTGCTGACACCTGAACGCGCCGCATTAATCTGGAGCTCAGATTATAATCCCAGCTCAGATTCTGTTCCTGTTCTCACTGTGTGAAACTGAGGATCCAAACTGGATTCACTGGTAGGAAAGGAAACCAGTTCACTAATTCTAAAACCTGAAAATGTTTTTATCTCATTTAAGATCAAATCATATTAATAAACTTTAACTCCAAACTCATAAATACAGTTTCATTAAAGACCAAATTATGCGCATAAATCCAGGAGTTTAAATGAATTTTAGCTGCTCTGACGGCTCCTGTTGGCTCCCAGTGGCTCCCAGTGGCTCCCAGTGGTTCCCAGTGGCTCCCAGTGGTTCCCAGTGGTTCCCAGTGGCTCCCAGTGGCTCCTGTTGGCTCCCAGTGGCTCCCAGTGGCTCCCAGTGGTTCCCAGTGGCTCCCAGTGGCTCCCAGTGGTTCCCAGTGGGTCACTGGTGGGACTGGAAAAATGATGTTTGGACCAGAAACTGAGCTGAAGCTGCTAAAAATAAGATTATTAACGTACAGCTTCACAAACCGTCATAAATAATCATTTTACACAAAATGGCAACAAAATCCACCAAATATCAGAAAAACGATGGAAAATGGTTTAAATATTAAGGCTTTTATTGTTGAAGTTTGTTTCATCCACAATATGAAAATCTGCTTGGAATCAGACCAGTGGTCATATCAATCAGTTATTGATAATGTATCAATATCAGTTATTGATCAGTCAGTTTGACTCCAGAACCTCCTGTTTGGTCTGCAGTGAGTAAATATTATCTTTAAAAACACAAACATTTCCAATTTCGGCCTCAAAGATTCATCACTTTGTTACATTTGAATAAAATAATTTGACCATTTATTACATTTTAGGGTTAAAATACGTTCATATCATCTGCGTACACTTTGACTTTGTGTTATTCTGGGGAAACTGTCAGGATCCAGAGGATAAATCTATAAAGAACTGATTTACTGTGACATGCCTGTATTAATATTGGAGTATTTTGATGATATTTATTCAGATTTTATGGCGCAGAGAGAAAAGTTGTTGATGTTGAAAGTCGGCAGGTTTCTGAGTTGATGGTGTGAACTGTGTGAACGACGCTGCAAGAAAAATGATGTTTGGCAGCGGAGTCAAACTTTTCATCCAGCCCAGTAAGAATTTCACATTTATGTCTAAACTGATATTTGAATTTATAAAACTTCATGATAAACCTGACAGAGATTAATAAATTGATACAACTCCAGCATCATTTCAAACCTTTTGAAAATGATCATTTTTAATCTGACGTCAGAAACTTGACAAAAAAAATAATTTACACTTTAGACTCCAGATCATTTTGGTCATTAATAAATCAATTATTATTAAATCAAACATCTGAGGAGACAGATTAACTGTTTATTTTACTTGGATCTGATTTTGTTTTGTAAAGAGAGCAGCACATGATTTTACTGAAAAGGCTGAATATGAAACTTTAAAAAGAATCCAAACGTTTTGCTCTAAATGTGTGAAATCTGTAATCTGATGACCAAATTACAGATTTTAATCTGGTTCTAATCTGGCTCAGATTAAAACCAGATTACAACCAGATTAAAACCAGATTACAACCAGATTAAAACCAGATTACAACCAGATTAAAACCAGATTACAACCAGATTAAAACCAGATTAAAACCAGATTACAACCAGATTACAACCAGATTAAAACCAGCCGGTTTCTGCTGAGCAGGATGTCGTTGTGTGAATGACGGAACCTGGAAGATCCACTTCGGGTCCGGAACCGAGCTACAGGTTCAGCACCGTAAGAAAATAAAGTCTAACAAACATCAGTCAGAAACGCTGTTGACTCTGAAATTGACTGAAGATGATCGATTATCAATCAGCTTCATTTAAATATTGATTTCAACTCAATCAGTGGCAGAAATAATGTCAGGTTTATGAAATATGACCAAACGTTCGCTGGTTTGGTTTTTGTTGGAGTTTTTTCTGATGTGAGACTCAAACTGGAAATCTGAAAATGGTTTTTGGGTCTGGAGTTTCAGTTACCGTGGAAACGAGTGAGTTCAGGTCAAAAACACAAAAATATTCATAAATAAATCATAAAAATCTTTACTGTTTAAAGCTGATTACTGAAATGTTTGAATCAAACTTATTATCATAAATATTTTTATGCAATAATCACATTTATGTTCTTTAAATCTTTGCTTTTATTCTGAAAAACGATAAACTTCCCAGTTCATTTTGTATCGTTATGATTTCATCCAGAACAATTTCTTTACTGATTACAAGTTAAACCAAAATATCTGATGGATTTTAAACTCAGATTCATCTAAATTAAACCCTAAAGAACCAACAGAACCGGAGAGGAACTGAAGGTTCTGCTGCGGCTCTTGGTCCTGTTTGGACCCGGAGTCCGGGTTGCCGGGTCGCAGCGTGAGTTGGACCCAGAAACCTGCTGCCTGTGAAGTATTGACCATTTTTACAGATTTATTTAAAGTTACTTTAAACATCACAGCAGCACAAAATTGATGCTTCAAATTTTCGCCATTTGTAAATTTTTGTAAATAATAATAATCATAAATGTGAATAGAAGAAGATTTTAGTTCTCATAAATCTCACCAACAATCTTTTATTTAAATTGTTTAGAATTTAGATTTATTTAGAAGAAATGTTAAACGGATCAGAACCGGTCGGGTTTCCGTCTGGCGCCGAGTCGCTGTGTGACACAAAGTGGAGTCGGCAAAATCCAGTTTGGACCCGGAACCAAAGTGTCAGTGGAGCAAAGTGAGTCCAGTTCAACAGGATTCATCATCTGTTGTTCATTAAACCACTTTTACAGAAATTCATTATTTTCTAAAGCAAAATGTAGTTTAATAAAGAATCTCCGTCATAAACAAAACGATCTAAAAACACAAAATCAACTTCAGTTTTTATTTATTATTATTGTCATGAATTAAAGTGTAAATTTATTTACACTTTAATTCATGACAATAACAGATTAATAACTAAATAATATGTTGTTGAATTGAAGCTCAGATTCAGATCAATAAACTGGAAAACATTCAGAAGATAATTTCAACATAATCCAGAAGTTTTCAACTTTTCATCAGAGTCAGAATTACATTAAATTCATGATTTTATAGTAAAGGGAACAAGTTAATAATTCACCTGATTCCATGTAAATATTGTTCATTATTATCATATTTTCTCAGATTTAGAGCTAAAATAATCTGATGGATAATCTGATGGATAATCTGATGGATAATCTGATGGAGTGTTTCTGTCTGGCGCTGAGTCGCTGTGTGACACAAACTGGATTCAATAAAATCCAGTTTGGATCCGGATCCAAACTGTCAGTGGAACAAAGTGAGTCCAGTTCAACATTTTTCACTAATTTAACAAAAAACTTTCATTTTTTCAACAATTTGGTCCAAACATTAAAACAAACTTTAAAGATGCTTCAAGTTTCTATAAATAAATAGAAAATACTGAAGGATGAAACAGCTGAAATCTGAAATTCAGATTGATCATTTTGGCCCAGTATGAACCCTGGAACCGGTTCTAGTGTGAACTGGTTTCTGTTACTGGTTCCACTCCGGTGTGAATAACAACAACGTTCAGCTGATGTTTGGATCTGGACTCAAACTGTTTGTTTCTTCCAGTAAGTTGATTCCCAACATTTAATATTTATGAAAAATCACCAAACAAACTAAATGATTCTCATCGCAGCTCAAATCTGCTGCAGGGTTTTATAGAATATATTAAATTGTTATTAAATTTAATTTGAGTTATTTATTCAGCAGTTTGGCCTCAAGTTCAGTTTAAAATGAATAATTAATCTAAATAAATATCCAGTAAAAAATACTGAACAGAAAAAATGATTTAAACTCAGTGAGGATTTATTTTTGATCTTAATAAAAACATTTTTTAATTTGGAATAAAACTATTAAAATCTGAGCTGGAAACTGTCTGGTCCTTTTTGTGACGCTCTGGTTGGTTGTGGTAGCAGCTCCTGGTTCTGATCCAATAACTGACATTAAATATGTCAGAAAATATGAAACTTTAATAAAAACATCAAGTTTTAGGAAATAACAGTTTGGAATCATTTTAAACAAAATCCTCAGATTTATTTACCAAAGTTCTGCTTCGTACCGACACTTTAAACCCATAAAACATTTACATTTATGTTTCTTTATGTTTTTATTATCTTTATGTTTTTATTATCTTTATTATTTTTATTATCTTTATGTTTTTATTATCTTTATGTTTTTATTATCTTTATGATTTTATTATCTTTATGATTTTATTACTATTATGTTTTTATTTTCTTTATTATTTTATTACCTTTATGATTTTATTACTATTATGTTTTTATTTTCTTTATTATTTTATTATCTTTATGATTTTATTATCTTTATGATTTTATTATCTTTATGTTTTTATTACCTTTATGTTTTTATTACCTTTATGATTTTATTTTCTTTATTATTTTATTATCTTTATGATTTTATTATCTTTATGATTTTATTACTATTATGTTTTTATTTTCTTTATTATTTTATTACCTTTATGATTTTATTACTATTATGTTTTTATTTTCTTTATTATTTTATTATCTTTATGATTTTATTATCTTTATTATTTTTATTATCTTTATTATTTTTATTATCTTTATGTTTTTATTTTTTGGACGTTTGTTTGGCTGAATAAAAATCTTACTGAGGATCAAATATAAGAAAAAACTCGACGTTTTTAAACTAAAACTAGAAACGAGTTCAAAGTTCAACAGAAACAATAAAATCTGTAAAAACGGTGAATTAATGAAACCATCATCATTTATCTGATGTTCTGGTTCTGGTCGGGTTTGGCAGGACCGGATCAGAACCACTGAACCGGACGGACTCATGAAGAACACGACAAGCTTTCTGTCACTGAAGGAAAGAAAAAAGTTTAATGTTTTATATTCATGATTTCTGTTTCTGTGTTTCAGAGGAAATTATTGAGCCGGATTATTACGATCTGGGTCGGGATGACGACGGAACCACAGTTTGTCTGGCAACTGGATTTACTCGACTCAAGGCAGCAATGAAAACACCCGGGTTTGAGAACGAACCGGCCAGCCCGATAAGAAATGACAGAGGGGAACCAACAGGTTTCTACAGCCAGGTGGCCTTTCAGGGAGACGGAGGTGAATGTGGAGGTGAGTCTGAATCATCCAACTTTCCACCATCACTTCGTTTCCTGGTTACTGATGATTGTTTGTTGTTTGCTGTTCAGATAACAGCACAAAACCGGTCCAGTGTGACGCCAGTCTGGAACCAGGTACGTTAAACCCAGTGACCTCAACGGGTTCTGCTGAGTTCTAACGTTTCCGTTTTAACCGTCTCATCTGCTGCTGTTTCAGATGAGATGGTGAATCTGGCCTCCATCACCATCTTCGGCCTGAGAGTCATCTTCATGAAGACGGTGGCCTTCAACGTCCTGATGACGCTGCGGCTGTGGATGAGTCAGTGTGAGTACCGGGCCTCACAGAACCTCACAGAACCACAACCAGAACCTCACAGAACCTCACAGAACCTCACAGAACCACAACCAGAACCACAACCAGAACCACAAACAGAACCACAAACAGAACCTCACAGAACCACACAGAACCACAACCAGAACCACAAACAGAACCACAACCAGAACCTCACAGAACCTCACAGAACCTCACAGAACCACAACCAGAACCTCACAGAACCTCACAGAACCACAACCAGAACCTCACAGAACCTCACAGAACCTCACAGAACCTCACAGAACCACAACCAGAACCACAAACAGAACCACAACCAGAACCTCACAGAACCTCACAGAACCTCACAGAACCACAACCAGAACCTCACAGAACCACACAGAACCTCACAGAACCACAACCAGAACCTCACAAAACCTCACAGAACCTCACAGAACCACAACCAGAACCTCACAGAACCTCACAGAACCTCACAGAACCACAAACAGAACCTCACAGAACCACACAGAACCTCACAGAACCTCACAGAACCACAAACAGAACCTCACAGAACCTCACAGAACCACAACCAGAACCTCACAGAACCTCACAGAACCACACAGAACCTCACAGAACCTCACAGAACCACAAACATAACCTCACAGAACCACAAACAGAACCTCACAGAACCTTACAGAACCACAACCAGAACCACAAACAGAACCACAAACAGAACCTCACAGAACCTTACAGAACCACAAACAGAACCACAACCAGAACCTGTCGGGTTTTATTGGAGTAACTCCAGTATAAAATTCATCCAGAGGAAAAACATTTTAATTTGAAAAGCCTTTAAAACTCATAAGAGTGCTTTTATTCTGAAAGTGTAACAGGAACAGCAGATGGAAATAAATGTCAGTTATCATGACAGTAAATATTTTCATAATGAGAGAAACATGAAAACCGACTGACCCGGTTTGGGTTTTCTGACCCGGTTCTGATTCAGAGGAATAAAAACCAGCAGCAGAAACGAAACGAAGTCAGAGAACTAAAACGAAACGTTTCTAAAAGTTCGGTCCAGGAGCTGGACTCAGAACCGGACCTGTTCAGAACCAGAACCAGACCCGTTCAGACCCGTCAGGTCCATCAGAACCTCCCAGTCGGTCGGTGATAAACCTCCTTCTGGTCTGAATCGCCGTGAGGAAAGTTAAAGCTGGTTGATGTTTTGGACCTGGGTTCTGATGAAGACAGAACTTTGTCCCGGTCACCTGGACCGGCGGCAGGACGTGTCCAGGTGTCCAGGTGACCAGGTGACCAGGTGATTGTCTCAGTTCTTATTCAGGCTTTTCTTCTCGTCGCCTCACAGATCCAGATTCATGTTGACTTGGTTTTAATAAATCTGGTTCACATCAAATCAATTAAAATATTTTTTCTTTTTGTTTTTCAGGATTTGTTGAGGACGAAGGAAACGACCCGGACCGACCCGGACCGACCCGGACCGACCCGTTATGACCCGGACCGATCCGGACCGATCCGGATCTGGAGGATCTGTAGATAAAACTTCCTGTTAAAAACCTAAACGGAGCAAATATGAAGTTATAAACATGATTGTCTTAAAGTCACTTCTAATGTTTTATTCCTGATGAATGAATTATTGTTTGATGTTTGTGTAAATATTAGTTTCATCTAAAACAGAAATATGTAGTTTTATGACCGACTGTGTGGAACTTCAAAATAAAATAAAAAACAAAAATAAACGAGACTTGATGGTTTTTATTTACATTTTCACCAAATAAGGGAACATTTATTAAAAATGATTTATTAATATTCAGTAAATGAGAATATTTATTCAAGTTCATTTATTCCAGCAGTAAAATCTCAGATTAGATTAGATTATTTAAACACAGTTTATTGTCTTCAAACTTTAATTTTTTATTAATTATGATAATTTTCTGCCACAGAAAACAGTTAAGATTTAAATATTAAATTAAATTTGATTCAGTTTATTTATTTAATGTCATTTCAAAACTAAAATCATCTCAAAGTCGTTTAACTGGGTTCAGTTTAAAGTCATTCAGTCCTAACAAACCCGCATGAGGCGACAGTGGAGAGAAAAACTCTCCGCTAACGAGAAGGAACCAGAACCAGAACCAGAACCGGAACCAGAACCAGAACCAGAACCGACTGGAGCTTTGAGACAAAATAAAAGAGAACGGATCCAGGATTACTTCCTGTTAATGAAACGTGAAGCGGCGATGGCAGCATCATGTCCGACATTATTATGATCTTAATGTTTAAAATCTGCCTTTAATCTGAGAAACGAACCCGATCAGAACCATCAGAACCAGAACGTCTTTAATTTATTAAGACAGACATCATTTATAGTTGAACTTTGGAAAATGGAAACATTTCAAACCCAGAGTTGGTTCAACTTTTAAACGGCAGCAGAAAAACAGAAAAGATTGAAAAGAAAAGAAATAAGAGAAAATCAGAGAAATTCAGTTCAATTTCAATATTTTCATCACAAACTAGAAAAGCAGATTAGGCAGCTGGTCGGAGGAAATGATGTCAGCTTTTCAAAATAAAATCACGAAGTGTGTTGGTGTTGGACACGATGCAGCGGCTGAGACTTTGACTAGATTTCAACATTTAATAAAGAATAAATCTGAGAGTTACTGGCATGAAGCATCTAGTATTGAACATCTTTTATTGAACATCTAGTATTGAACATCTAGTATTGAACATCTAGTATTGAACATCTATTATTGAACATCTAGTATTGAACATCTTTTATTGAACATCTAGTATTGAACATCTAGTATTGAACATCTTTTATTGAACATCTAGTATTGAACATCTAGTATTGAACATCTTTTATTGAACATCTTTTATTGAACATCTTTTATTGAACATCTAGTATTGAACATCTATTATTGAACATCTATTATTGAACATCTAGTATTGAACATCTATTATTGAACATCTAGTATTGAACATCTAGTATTGAACATCTTTTATTGAACATCTAGTATTGAACATCTATTATTGAACATCTATTATTGAACATCTAGTATTGAACATCTATTATTGAACATCTTTTATTGAACATCTACTATTGAACATCTATTATTGAACATCTATTACTGAACATCTATTATTGAACATCTATTATTGAACATCTAGTATTGAACATCTAGTATTGAACATCTATAGTTGCTCTGGTTAGTTTGGATCTTCGGTGTTTTTCCTGCTGGAGGTCAAAGTTCATTCAGGAAAATGTTTACAGTAAAACCTGACAGATCCAGTCGGACTTTGGGCTTCAGGTCAGATGAAGGTCAGAGGTCAGAGGTCAGAGGCTGCAGAGGTTCTGCTGCTGGTTTGGGTTTTATTTATTTATTTATGTTTTGGTTTCATCTGTTCAGGAAAAACTTTTTATCTTTGGATGATTTTGATCCGGCAGGAAGGATTCGCTTTTATCTGCTGAATCTGATCAGTTATGATGATCAGCTAATCAATGAAGGTGAATATTGAATTATGGGTAAATCCTCCCCAGGCGTCAGCGGGCGGCGGGTGTCAGGCAGCGGGCGGCGGGCGACGGGCGGCGGGCGGGCAGCGGGCGACGGGCGGCGGCCGTCTGATGGAACGAAACCAACCAGAAGGGAGAAAATAAGAATCAAAGTGAAATATGAATAAAGACGTGATGGAAATGAAACCAGAGGCTGAACTCAGATAACAAATATTAATATTTACCAACAGATTTTTCTGGTTCTGATCCGGTTCTGATTTATAGAGAAATGCTGAAGCTGTTTGTTTGGGTCAGAATAGAGTCATTATAATTTATGATTCATTTTTATCTTCATTACAAAGAAAAAGTTACATTTATGTTAAACTGAAGCAAATTTAACTAAAC
Source organism: Xiphophorus hellerii (assembly GCF_003331165.1). Classification (NCBI taxonomy): domain Eukaryota; kingdom Metazoa; phylum Chordata; class Actinopteri; order Cyprinodontiformes; family Poeciliidae; genus Xiphophorus; species Xiphophorus hellerii. The sequence goes on from NC_045677.1 coordinate 30,081,158, forward strand.
TGTCTGAAATAAAGTCATGAAATCTGATGCAGATATTCAGAGAAATGTTCCAGTGAAGCCGCCGCGTTGTTACGATGACCCCTGCAGAGGTCAAAGGTCGCAGCCGATCGATCAGCATCAGCGACCCGGAGACACGTCTGACTCGGAGGCTGAGAGTTTCACCTGATCTTTGCTCTCTAGTCAGTAAAGTTTATTTCTATAATTATTTTCACAAACATGAAACCAGAAAACCAACAAAAGAAAAAATAAAATAAAATAAAATAAAATAAAATAAAATAAAATAAAATAAAATGTTTTAGTTGGTTTTTAAAAAACCTGCAGTCAGAAAATAGAGCTGAGAGGGAAAACCGTCCAAAACCTCCCACTGATTTTAACAGGTTCAACCAGGAGAACAGAACCAGAACCAGCAGAACTTTTAGTTACTACAGAACCAGCAACAGAACCAGCAGAACTTTTAGTTACTACAGAACCAGCAGCAGAACCAGCAGCCTGGCCATGTGACGTTCTGCAGGTCGGCACTAGAACTTTACAACGATCCTAAAACCGACCAGCGGAGAGAACAGAACCGGAGGGACGACAGGATTTGTTCTGCATTCATACCAAACCAGAAACGAAGGATTTGTCCAGCAGGTCAAAGGTCGTTACAGTAACAGAGCAGGTGAGACTAAAGCAGGAAGGATTTCCTCCAGAGCAGCTCGTCTGTCTGATCTTAGAAAAGTTTCTGTAATGAAACACAAACGGCCTCAACGTGAGTCGCAGCCTGATGACGAGTCAAACGAGTCGCCTGGAGTTTTTCCTTCCATTCCACTAACAGGCAGAAGGATCCAGTTGATGTTCTGACTCGTGTGACTGGGAGCAAAAACCAGTTTCTGTCTTACTGGAGTCTAAAACCAGAGAGTTACTGGAGAGACCATCACTGATCAGGACAAACGGGACGACGTCCAAAATGTCCAACCCATCCAACACGTCCAACAGGTCCAACAGGTCCAACCCGTCCAGCTGATGTGATCTGAATGAAATTACAGTTCAGGGTCATCAGTCATTTCTGAACAGGATGAAACCAGAGAGTGAAATAATAAAACAGGAAAATAAAAGTGGATCTAAATCAGAACCTTGTGGAACCTCAGCAGTTAAGGAAGCAGTCAGAGGAGAACGGGTCGGTCTGAACGTCCTGGGAGATCCAGAACCTTCAGCCTGTTTATCATGGCCGACGGTGTCAAAGGTCGACCTCTGAGCAGCGGCGGCCATCTTTACTCTGACACAACTCAACTTCCTCCTGTTGCTCAATAAAAATAAAAGTTTCTTTAGACCATCTGGTTGGTTTTTAGTGAAACTTTTCATCCTTCAGCTGCAGAATCCACCTGATTTATTGATTTCTAGTCATTTTATCACATATTATCAAAGTGATGTGAGAGATAATCTGTAATCTGTCACAGATCAGCAGAGCCATAATCTGTAATCTGTCAGCAGAGCGGCTCAAACTGCAACAAGCTGCTGATGTTTCTGTGGTTTCCTGTTTGTTCTGCTGCAAAACCTGCAGAGCTGAGATACCAAAGTGTTTGTTCAGACAGCTGGGTGAGCAACAAGCACGGAAACGGGTCAGACAAACCAGAACTAAAGAACCAGAACTAATGAACAGAATAAATGTCTTTATGTTGAAATCAGGGAAACAGTTTCTGATGCTGCAGAAACCAACCAGCTTCTGCCTCCACGGACTAAATGATTAGTTTCATAAATCATAAGGGAGAAAATGCATAAAATGTTATTGAATTAAAGGGAAACAACCAAAGAAACAAATGGAGATGTTTATAAAAAACAAATAAAAATCCTAACTGGTTCTGTTTGGTTTTGGTGACAGAAACATTTACATGAAAAAGTCTATTTATTGTCAGAAATAAATTTATGACTTAACATGTTTTATTAACATGTTTTATTGCTCATCTTGTTCTGAGGTCATAAATCCACAGAGTTATGAAATTAAATGAGATCAAATGAAAGAATAAATTCTAACATTTTAACCTCTGGTGACCCAGTTAGGGATGAATGGATGAATCATAAATATCACAGAATATAAAAATGAGTTTATGATGATTATTGCTGCCTTGCAGACAGAAGGTTGATGGTTTGAATCCCGGCCTGCATGGAGACTGAAGGCGTTTCTGGGTCCTCCAGCTTCCTCTGACCGGAACACAGACGGTCCAGGTGGTTCCGGACCCGTCCGGGCCCGTCTGAACCCATCCAGACGGGTCCAGACCGTCCCCCGTCTCTCCCCTGGTGACTGACAGAGATGGAATCAGTGACCTCTGACCCCTGAGGTCAAACAGGTGTTGACTCTACCTGACCATGCTGAGGCACCATGATGGACGTTGTTAGTGATGGACGGGAGAATTGATCAGAGCGACCAGTTTGGCTTCTACTGGCTCCTGTTAGTCTAACTGGGATGTAGCTCACAGGGAGCGGCGTTAGCTAGCGGCGTTAGCTACATGCTAGGCTACATGATGGTGGAGCTCCAGGGTTACTGATGATTAGACGCCTCCCATAAACTGTTTGCTGCAAATCAATGAAGTGATAAATGGCTGCCATCTGTATCCATCTTGTTTCCTCAGTTTGCAGTAAAATGATTTGTTTGGTTGCATCCTGCTGATTGCGCAGCAACCTGGACATACAAACAGTTAGATCCACCAAATGAAGTGACATCAGGCACCAACCGTCTGTTTCTGAGCCGTCCAGGTTTAATGCTAACAGGTTCGTCATGACAGAGCGAGTCGCTTTCTGACGGGCCGGCAGGCGACGGCAGGAACTGTGGAGCAAAACATTTCTGAAATAAAAGCCAATAGAAATGTTCTGATCCGCAGACCTAAAACATAAAGGAAAACATGGTGGTGGCAGCAGCATTCTGTGGGATGGATGGAGCTGAAAACTGGAGCTGCATTGTGGCGGCGACTGAACTTCAGTGGGTTCGATTCCCAGCCTGTTGACCTTTGACTCGTCTCTCTCTCTACCAGTGACGTTCAGTGAGATTCATAGCTGATGAGGCTCTGACTTAATCATAATCATATTTACAAATATAGACGCCCTGCATGTTATTGTTTACATAAGGAAATTTTGCGCATGCGGACAAAGCTGGAGGGCAAAAACACTTTTCTTCTACATGTCATCATAGCCGCCGTAGAATAATCCGTTATTTCAATCAAACATGTAGATATTATTAATTTCATGCTCCACAGCAAAGGGAAAAACCGTTAAAGTAAAACTCAAAACTTCTTCTTCCTCGCTCTCTGTATCCGGACTCGTTGCTATAGCAACTGACAACAACGGCCCTAAAAAAACACTGAAACACAAAGAGCAGAACATTCAGTCTGTTGCAGCGGTTTGGTTTTAGGCTTAATGTTTATTTTGTGATTATTAATAAGTGATTGTTGTGGTACGAGGAGAAAACTATAAATATATCGCTGCACTTTACTGTCTGGCTACCACCACGGCTAGCTCCACGGCTAGCTCCATGGCTAGCTCGCTGTCTCTTACTCTGCAGTTGTGGACTCTCAGTGTCTGGGATCATGAGCGCCCCCTGCCATGAGACCAGAGAACTGCCTGCCTCACCGAGTTTGTTCTCCGGTTTCTGATCGCTGCTCATCAGTTACACACACAGTTGGTGACAAAAAACACTGAACATCATATAGATAAGCTAAATTATGGAAAATCAGTTCATATATCAAATGTTTTTAACCATTTTATTGGTGATGTACAGACAGGAGGAACATAGAATAGCAGCCAGTGCAGTTAGTGAGAGGTTGATCAATCCCAGGTGAGGCTCAACTTCCTGCTGCCTCACCTGCTGCCTCACCTGCTGCCTCACCTGCTGCGCTTCTGAGCATTTAAATGGGAAAATGCAAAAATTCAGCGATTTTGAAGAAAAAATAATCAAAATTGGTTAAGCTAAATGAGAAATAAATATTTTATAGTACAAACCACAGGTGAAAATAGAAATATAAATGATCTTATCATTCCATATTATTTTTCCATGATGACAGGCGACAGGTCTCTGCTCTCTACCTGCTCTCCTGTCTGACAAATAAAATCCAACAGAGCTGAAAAAACTGATGCTATGTTCATCTGTGACAGAAAATCTCATTACAATAAGTTCATATTTTGGTTTTAATCTCACAAAATGAAAAACAGTTCTGTTGTGAATCTCTATGATTTTATTCTTTGAAATAAGAAGAATATCCGACTTTATGCAGATGACGTTGGTTTAGTTCCTCCTGGTGTAACGTTGCTCTTCATGATGAGCTGCGATCTTTTTATAAACAATCTTTATTGAACATTTCAGAAATGACAGAAAATATTAGAAATGATCAAAATAATTAAACATCCAGAGCCTAAAAATACAAAGAAAAAATTACAAGATAAATATTTTTATTTTACTGAATCTGGATTCAGGAAAAAAACTTGGTAAATGTTCAACTGGTTCTGGTTCTGTTCTGGTTCTGGTTCTGATGTCTTTCTGCTGTCAGTAATCCATTAATGACCTGTTGTGTCTGTTATAAACTTCCATCAGTTGGAAACGGTACGTTCTTCCTGGTTAATCGTTGTTTATCTAAACCAGGGGAGGGCAATCCTGGTCCTGGAGGTCCGGTGTTCTGCAAATCTCTCTTTGGTCCAACACACTTGAATCCAACGGCTGAATCTCCTCAGTGCAGTCAGGTTCTCCAGGTTCTGCTAATGACCTCATCATTTGACTCAGGTGTGTTGAAGTAGAGACGCATCTGAAAGTTGCAGGAGGCTTTTAGGCCCTCGAGGTCTGGAGTTGCCCCCCCCTGATCTAAACGGTCGGGAGTTTCCAGGTTCAGATTGAGAAGTTTGTAAAAAATGAAAACATTCCAGCGATTTCACACCACAATAACCAGAATATCATCAGAATATCGTCAGAATATCATCAGAATATCATCAGAATATCATCAGGATATCATCAGGATATCATCAGGATATCATGAGAATATCATGTTTATATCATCAGAATATTGTCTGATCAGGACTCAGAAACAGGTGGGGGCATCAACCCTCCTGCCTGTTTCAGTATTTTGTTTTTTATCAGGTTTTATTTTATATTCAGCGTTTAGTTGAAATAATTTGAGGCCAGACTTTGACCCGGTTCTGGATGTGAAGCTGCTCAGAGTTCTGACCCAAAAACTCCAGGATGTCCTGAAGGCGGTTCTGAGCAGGTGGAGGAAGAGGAGGAGGAGACGATGAAGGAGCCGCGCTCTTCTTCTGTGGTTTCCTGGCAGAATCCAGATCCCAACTGTGAGGCGATGAATCTGATGAACGAGTTTCATCACTTCCTGTTCAGAGACCGAATGGAAACTATGGAAACCCGCAGAGCAGCTGGGTGTGTTGGTGTGTTGGTGTGTGTGTTGGTGTGTGTGTTGGTGTGTGTGCGTGTGTGTGTTGGTGTGTGTGTTTGTGTGTGTTGGTGTGTGTTGGTGTGTGTGTGATCCACCTGTTTTCCACTGAGATCAGATCTCTGGATCATTCATGGCCTCATTATTTTAATCTCATTTATTACAAACAGTTTTATTTAAACATCTGAACATATTTTATATTTTTATTTTGTTTCATTATATCTGTTATAACTTTGATCGGCTGTTTAAACCTCATTATGAGGAAATAAAACTGATTTCCAGAATGTTGGAGTTAAAAGACGAGAAGATTTAAAATGGCATTTTTATCGTCATGGTAACAGGAGTTAAACCGAGTCTCGTTAATTATTATTATTATTTTAGCATAAATATTTCAGAAAACAGCAACATGTCACCAGCTGAAAGATCAATACGTTTTCATAAAATCATCTGATGAATTTTCATCATTTATGACTTTTATAAGTTTATTGAAACTATAATTTGAATTGATCTGAATGACTGAATGAATCAGTCACTGATTCATCTGAACTGATTCTTTATATTTGGGTTTAAATTGTTTTGTAAAATGTCTTCAGTTTGATGATATTTATAACATTTATAATTCAGACATCGTCACGTTTAATATGTCGCTACAGGAGAAGCTAACAGGATTATGAACGTTAGCATCTTAGCTTGGAGGGTTTAATTAGGGGTAAAAGTCTGGGATCCTCTGACCTCTGACCTCTGACCTGAGCTCCAGTTTCTCTCATTCTTCTTCTTTGCTTTGGTGTTAAATATTTTCATAAATGTCGTCGTTCTGTCCGAATCCAGGCTTCTGTTTCTGCTGCAGTTCAGACGTCTGGCCTGCTTCATGCTGCCATGCTGGACCCGGTTCTGGTCCTGGTTCTGGTCCTGGTTCTGGTCCTGGTCCTGGTCCTGGTCCTGGTTCTTGTTCTGGTTCTGGTTCTAGTTCTGGTTCTGGTTCTGATCAGGACAGATTTGGTTCTTCTATAAAAGCTTTGATCCAATGTCTGAATGATTGAACTTGGAGCAGAACCCAACAGAACCAACCGACCAGAACCGGAGATTTTATACAGTATTTTAACCTCCAGGAGCTAAAATAAACCGAACCGGGTCAAAATGGTTCCGAGTCTAAATGGTTCTGGGTCAAAATGGTTCCGAGTCAAAACGGTTCTGGGTCAAAATGGTTCTGGGTCAAAATGGTTCTGGGTCAAAATGGTTCTGGGTCGACCATTCGGATCCTGATCCAGTGGCTGAAGGTTCTGATCAGTTTTCTCTGTTTTCACTCAAAATCTGATGTTTAATTTGGATTTTAATAAATTTATTATTTATTAAAGTTAAATTCAAGATTTAAGATTTTTAGATAAATAAAAATCTTTTTGATCTTAAATCCTGAACCTGAAGGTTCATTAAAGACGCTGAAAACAGAAATTATTTTATTATAATAATAACTTGGTCATATGAGGATCCCTGCAGATCATCAATCAATCAAAAATATTGATTATTAATTATTCTCTGATCCATAACAGAATCAATTCTGTTCCTTAAATTACAGTAAGAGATTTATATGACATTATAAACCTCCATTATATATATATATATTATTGTTATTACTGTTGTTATGATCTTTATTATTATTGTTATTACTGTTGTTGTTATCTTTATTATTGTTTTTATTATCTTTATGATCTTTATTATTGTTTTTATTATCTTTATGATTATTCCTGTCTGGTTCGTGGATGATTTACATTCAGAGGAATAAAAACATTCAAAACTTGTATCTTTTTTTTTACTGAATCCGTTTAAATGAATCAAAATAAAATTTATTTTATTTTATTTTTTAGAAAATATGAAAACAATCAGAAAACAACATAATTTCTATCTAAATAATCCACATTTTTCCCTCTAAATCAGTAGCTTAAGTTCATGTAAAATCATGTTATTGTGAGCTGAAGCTGCAGACTTCCTGTGGCGGCTGTGATGTCACGGCGTGGGCGCCTGCTCCTGCGTTCTGATTGGCTGCTGAGGATCTTCTGCTCTCAGTTTCCACAGGATGCGGTCGCTCGAGCGTCACAGGCGAGGGCGGCTGCGGCTCAAAGCCTCTGGGACAGGAAGCCGGCGGGGCGGGGCCGGCAAACCGGGCCAGGCGCCCCGATCAGAACCGGAGCGGGTCACACACTTCCTGCCGCCGCCAACATGGTGAGAGCGCAGCAGGCGAACGATCAGCAGCTGCAGAAACATCCAGGAAACCTTCAGAGCCACAGTGGAGCAGCAGAGGTCAGAGGTCACACCAGCCTGCAGATGAATTCATTCATTCACTCATTCATTCAGTCATCTTTATATAAATGAGAATAAAACACATTTTATGGTCATTTCTGCTTTTACATAAATAATTAAATGATTTAGTGATTCAAACCGAATAATTTAAAAATAAATACTACAGATATTTAAATAAACTTTTTACCAACATTACATATTATTTTATAAATTAGAATAAATTAGAACTTAATTTATTATCAATCAGTGACGATTAAATCAAAACGAATAGAAAATAAAAAACATAAAAACAGAATAAAGAATAAAAATACTGAACATGAATATTCTGCAGTTATTAGAAATAATGTTCAAGATGCAGCTGAGTTTATTTAAAATGATATTTATAAGTTTATATTTATAATATTTACAATGTTTATAATATTTATAATGTTTATATTTATAATATTTACAATGTTTATAATTTTATAATATTTATATTTATAATATTTACAATGTTTATAATATTTACAATGTTTATAATATTTATAATATTTATAATGTTTATAATATTTATAATGTTTATATTTATAATATTTACAATGTTTACAATGTTTATAATATTTATAATGTTTATAATGTTTATAATATTTACAATGTTTATAATATTTATAATGTTTATAATGTTTATAATATTTATAATGTTTATAATATTTATAATGTTTATATTTATAATATTTATAATATTTATAATGTTTATAATGTTTATAATATTTATATATATTTGAGCATTAAAAGAGAAACTAACTAGAGGAATTTATGTTAAACAGCAGAAATATTTTTTAAATCATAAAATAACTGGAATAACCAGCAGATACTTATTGATTATTGATTAGATCCATAACTAACTTATTGATACTTTTATGGTTTTAAGGTCAAAATATTTAAATATGAAATTAAAATATTTTATAAATAAAATTGTTTCATTTCTTCTGGATTCAAACGATCATAAAATCACTCAGGAGCTCAGAACCATCAGAACCATCAGAACCATCAGAACCATCAGAACCTTCAGAACCATCAGAACCATCAGAACCATCAGAACCTCATCATCATCATCATCATCATCATCATCATCAGCAGCAGCAGCAGCAGCAGCAGCAGCAGCAGCAGCAGCAGCAGCAGCAGCAGCAGCAGCGCTGCAGCCTCGTGGTCGACCCAGAATCTGACAAACATCCGGCTGAACCAGAGAAACTCGACCACAGAAAGTTTCCGACGGAAAAAAAAACCTGCAGCTGCAACTTCCAGGAAACAAGAATCATTCATTCAGTTATAAATATGACAACATGAACCACAGCAGCAGCTGGTCATCGCTACACATTCACATCTATAATCTGGATTAAAACTGTCAGTTTGGAACCAGAATTATTAAAGCAGGAAGAAAATCTAGATTAAATAACATCTGGATGACCTTTGACCTCAGAACCTCAGAGTCAACAGTAAACAGACCAAAACAATTTTTACTGTAAATATTCATTTAATGTTTATGAAATATGACAGAACAGGATCAATAATGATCAGATTAATCAGATCCAATCAATCAACCTTCATCAGATTAACTTAGATTAATAAAATATGCTTTCATAAACATTAAAAGGATTTAATTCAGTTTGCTTTGTGGTAAAAAGGGAAACTTTTAATTACTTTGAATAATTTAAAAAGGAATTTAATTAAAACCCAGAAAAGTTCAGATTCTTAGAGATAAAATGAATTTTTATACAGAAACAAAAAAATTAAAAGTTTTTAACATGAAAACATGATCAGGGTTCAGAACACAGCTGGAGGTTAAGTAAAAGTAATCAGTAAAATTTACAGGTTTTCTGCTGAATTTTGATCAAATCCTGAGATCAAAAGTTTTTCTGGAACCTGAAAAACATCAAACTAATTTTCATTTGGAGTTGAATAGTTTTGGATGTAACTGTAGCTATGCTAGCTAACTGTCAATGTTTCCCCCTGTGGCTCATATTAATGGTTTTTATTTCTGTTCTGGATTATAATCTCATCATATTTATCTTCAGAAGGTTTACAAAGCAACATTTAATGACGGAAACATTAAATGTTGCTTTAATGACATTTCTGAGCATCAACCTGATGAATCATTGATGTTGATTTCAATCCTCTGGATTTCCTGCTAATGAAGTCTGAAGTCACTTCCTGTTCAGAGAAACGAGACGATTGTTTTGAGTCATGAAACGATCAGATTATTTGAATCATGTTTCTGTTTCCAGAACCTTCAGAGCTGAGTTTCACCAGTCAGTGACTGAACCCAAGACGATTCACTGATCTGGTTTCTGTAAAGGTCAACAGAAACACTTTTCAGCCTCCTTCAGACTGGAAACAACAAACCAGCAGCAACAAAACACAGAAGTGTCTGGATCACCAGGTGAGTCGACTCTAAAAGCTTCAACGATCATAAAATACAAAATATTCACATTAAAATCATTTAAACATCCATCAGAACAAATAAAGCTACAGAAGCTCAGGTTATTTCTCTTTCTTAAAGTTTCTAAATATAAACATATTAATTTCCTCTAATAAAACATAATTTCTCTCATCCTTTCATTACAGCTGGTGTCTAACAGAGATTAATCTGAAATAAACTGATAGAAATTAAAACATCCCACAATTCCTCAGTTTTCTTTCTTCTGTGTTTTTATTTCTGATTTGAATCAAATCATTTCAGTGGAATCTGAAGGTGGCTGCTAGGACTCCAGCTTCCTGCAGGTGGCGTCCTTCATACTGGCTGTTTTATTGGACAACAGCGCCATCAAGTGGATGTTTAAAGAACTGTTCAGTGTTTCTGTTCTCTGCTTGTATTTGATGTATTTATGTTTTTCTAATAACCAGAATGTTACTGGAGGTGAAGTGATGATAAAGATCCTCAGTAAAAACTTCCAGTTTATCCACCAACACAGATGTTTCCAACCAACTCCCTCAGGAAACTCCTGCCCAGCAGGGGGCGCTGTAGAAACCATGACTGGAAAAGAGAAGTTGTTACTGATGTGTCTGATTTAGATTTCTCTAATAAACTTTTATCACCGTTTTAGGATGAACTGCCTGCTTTCCTCCTCCTGCTCACAGAAACATGTTTATAACTGAAGACAATCAGAGAAAATCTCGGCTGGTCGACGGATCAGAACCGAACGGAGCAACCAGCAGAAATGACCTGCTACATTTTCCAGAAATCCTCGGCGCTCTGCAGAGTGACAAACATTTGGAAATATTTGTTGCCCAAAGTAAAATCTGATGAGGATCTAAATGACTTTAGGCTGAAGCGCTGACTTGTTCTGAAATCGAAACGATTTGTGAAATTAAAAGTTATTTTCTGGATCTGCTTCAGTTCCAGAGCAGGAAGTCGATGCTGCTGCAGCACTTCATGTGACATAAAGTGGTGCAGAAGCTTTTCATGGATTTTTCATCTGCCTCTAATCCAGCATCATATTTGCTGAGAGATGTGAATATTGACCTGATGTGACTTTTTCATAGTGACGCCACTTCTGGTCAGAGGCACGTTGCAGGTGTGAAGGGAGAGCTGGAGACAAAACTGTTTCTACTCCCAGACATCCAGATCGTTCCTTCATGTTCTTCATTCACTTTAAGACTCACAGTATGAACAGGATTCAGATCTGAACCAGTTCAGCTTGGAGCCCTGAAGTCTGACTTGGACTGAACCGAGTCGGTGAACCAAATGTTTGTTGTTTAGCCTGAAGGCTGCAGCCAATTATTACTTGATTGAACTTATTGAAACATTAGTTGAATGAAATGAGCTAGATGCTAATATCTCTAATTTTGTTTTAAAGAGATATAGATTTGTAGATATTTTTGACGTTTGTCTCAGTTGGATCTTCTTATCTTTGTTGCCAGGTTAGTTGGAGTGAATCTGTCGGCGCCACCAGTAGAAACCTGAGGAAGTGAAACATAAAATCTTCCACAGTTCAGCTTTTCAGTGTTGCTTAGATTTTAATATCATTTGTTTTAGTTATAAATCAGAATTTTCTTGAAACTCTTGTTCAACAAAGCAGCAGCAGGAGCCTCAGTTCCTCCTGGTTTCACTTCCAGTTCAAATCATTTCTGGGAAAAAAATCCACTGGGAGAATCTGCAGGTTGAGACGAAGAGCCAAACCTGCAGCCTGGAGATGTGAGGTAATGTTTGATAAAAGTTCAAAAACACCTGATAAAGACTGGGAAACACACACACACACACACACACACACCACACACACACACACACACACACACACACACACACCACACACAAACACACACACACACACCACACACACACACACACACACACACACACACACACACACACACACACACACACCACACACACACACACCCACACACACACCCACACACACACACACACACACACACACACACACACACACACACACACACACAGCCAGGTAAATAACCGACAGAGTAAAACTGGAGAATCTAACAGTTTTTCTCCAGGAAAATATGATAAAAACTAAAAGTAAAAATTAATTGAAATAAAATAACAAGAAGCCTGAAGAGGAACCGAACTTCATGGACACAAACAGTAAGTCAGTACACCCTGCAGTAAGTTAGTACACCCTGCAGTAAGTTAGTACACCCTGCAGTAAATTAGTACACAGTAAGTTAGTACACCCTGCAGTAAGTTAGTACACCCTGCAGTAAGTCAGTACACCCTGCATGCAGCTGGACAGCAGGCTTCGTTTCTGGATGTTTTCCAGCCGGTCCAGTTGATTGGATCAGAACCGGGTGGAGAATCTCTGCTCTGGTTCTCCATTTGTCAGTGAATCAGAAGGTCTTGAAGCTCTGAGAGGCTTTAGTCTGAAGCCTGCTGCTCAGGAAGGAACCATGTGACCCATCAGGTCGGTTTAAGCAGAACCAGAACCAAAACTGGAACAAACCGCCCGAGACATTCAGAACCTGCTGGTTCCTTTGAATCCGGACTGAATCACGAGTTTATGATCAGTTGAAACATTTGATCATTTCCTTTCAATGCAGAATTTTTCCAGTTTCTGCCTCTCATGATGCGGCCTAGTTAAAGGCCGACCAGGAGACAGGAGCTGCTGATTAGAGTCAATTCAAATTAAATTTATTTGCATAACACATTTCAGCAGCCAGGCAGTGAAAGTCTTCACATCGTAAAATACCATAATGTCCGATAATACATGAAATCAGTCTATTCCTCTGATAATGTTATTTTCTGATGGAGCGCCACCGCCACCTACTGGCCGCTTTTGGTACTGAAGCATCTGCTCTACAGGACAGATGGATTAAATCTGAAGACATCAAATATGTAAAATTTATTCAGTTCAAATATAAAAATAAACATTATTGAGCTGAAATCAGAGGATCCCTGGATGGAAACATTTAAAACAGGAAGCAGGGATGAAAAATCAGCTCGGAATAAAGAGCGAGCTTAAAAAGAAATATGAGTTTAATCCATAAACTAACAGGAAAAAATAACAACAATAAACATAAAATACACTGAATAACTGAAAAGGACACAAAACACTAATGAATGTAAAAGTAAAGCGGTGATGTGTTTCATTCTGGTCCGTTTTGTTAACGCCTCTGGTTTAAAGCTTCTCCTGTGAAACAGTAAAGATGTCAGAACTGAGAGTTTTAAAGGAGAAATGATCTGAAACTGGTCCAGTTATGATCCCATGAATGAAATATTAAAACGCTGCAGCAGGAAATCAGCAGCTGAAACTGAAAACACCGGAAAGCAAGAAAGAAACAGAAAATATGGCTGGAAGAGTTTTCACCACATGATGGCGCTGTGGACCCATGAATGGGTGAGCCGATCCCAGCAGTGAGGTTCTGATCCGAGATGGCTTCAGAGAGTAGAGCCCAGGTCCGGGACTCGGCTGCTCAGCACCGATCCGGACCAGGAATCCGGGTCGGTGCTGCAGCTGCCCTCCTGCATGTTGTCGGGTCCAGAAGAAGAAATATTGATATGAAACTCTCACCGGGTTTTCTTCCAGAATCGACGCCTCGTCTCTGTCTGGACTCAGCTCTGCTCCACCAGTAACTTATTTCTCTTCACCAGGACGGACCGGTACAGCGCCGCTTCATTGCAGACGCTGCGCCAATCCGCCTGTCGATCTCCCGCTCCCTTCTTCCCCCATTCCTGAACAAGATCCCGAGATACTTGAACTCCTCCACTTGGGGCAGGACACCCCCCCTGACCCGGAGAAGGCACTCTACCCTTTTCCGGCTCAAGACCATGATGGCCTCGGATTTGGAGGCACTGATCCTCATCCCGGCCCCTTCACACTCGGCTGTGAACCGCTCCAGCGAGAGCTGCAGGTCACGACCTGGTGAAGCCAGAAGGACCACATCGTCTGCAAAAAGCAGAGATGAGATCCTAAGGCCACCAAATCGGATCCCCTCAACACCTTGGCTGGTCTAGAGATTCTGTCCATGAAAGTGATGAACAGAATCGGTGACAAAGGGCAGCCCTGGCGGAGTCCAACTCTCACCGGAAACGAGCAGAAAACTTATTTTTTGTTTTACTGAAACCCACTCATTGGTTTTCATCTGATTTTCGATTTATTTTCAGTTGCAGTTTCATCAAACCTCTCAGGTCGGAGTCAATAGATTTTCAGAATCAAACATTTCAGTCTGAAACTCTGCAGTTTGGAGAAAAAACTGAAACTTTCGTTCAGAATAAATTAATTGTGTTTCTGTCTTGTTAGTGGCTGTTGGTCATTTTGTATTGACCTGTTGCTCCTGCAGGTTTCCGGATGCCGAGTCGTCCTGAAGTTTTGTTTCAGATGTTAATTTGTCTAAGTTTTGAAATCAGAATGTTGAAAATAAGGTGATAAACTGTTTGAAGAATTCCTTAAATCTATAAAAACCTTTTTGCACAAAACCTTTAAGCATCACTAGAAAATGGCTGACATTTCTGAAAATGTTCTTTTGCTCATAGTAAACTTGTATTTTTCTTTTAATTTTAAAAATGAAAATTGTCAGGAGTTAAAATTGTGGATTTTTCCTCGATGATCAGATGATGAACTTCCATTTCTTCCCATAACAAGTAAAAAGCAGAAGCCTTGGATGAGCAGCGGTGGTTTGTGGTTTCTCTTATCTTTGAACCTGAGTTTGGTGTCTGTGGTCAGGTTTTTGTACAGCCTCCTCTACATGTTGCACCACTGTGTTTCTAGAGCGCAGTAGTAGAGGCCTGAGTCTGCCAGGGTTGCTGTTTCTATCTGCAGTTCAGTTGATGTATCTGTTGTTACTGATCCGTAACGATCGTTGGGAACGTACGCCTCCTTACTTTGGTTTTTTGCTCCTTTCCACAGCAGGAACTGAGGAGCCTCAACATCGGAAACTTGTTTGTACCAGTGAAGGTTGGGAAGATTTGATGTTGTCTCGTAGTTACAGCGGAGTGAGACACGCTGTCCTTCTGTCCCTCTGTCTTCACCTCTAACAGCAGCGATTGAGTCCTGAGCTGTTAGTCCTGTTAAAGTGGAGAAAATGAACAACCTGATCGGTATTACTGTCTACCTGCACAACTAAATCAACTTGTGAAATAATTAATTACTTAATAATAAAACTCACCTCTACTGAGAGACAGAAGCAGAACCAGGCAGAGCAACATGTCTTTGGAGTCCTTAGAGCCACACTGCAGATCAACAATGTTCTTCCACTGCAGCAGAAGGAGGAAGAAATTATGTCATTGGATGAGCTGAAGGTCAGTGGGCGGGGCCACTTCAACTCAACCAATCAGAGAGTTTTCTGCTTCCTCAGCAGCTCTGTCTCTGATCTTTACTGCTTCATGTCTCTGTTGTCTTTGTCTTCAGTCCAAAGACTCAACAACCAGTGGATTAACAGGGAGAGAGGCCCTCTAGTGGCTGCTGGGGAGTACTGCAGGTTTTTGTGCAGAGTTTGATCAGACACACATCAGTGTTCCTTGTGCAGAGTTTCAGAAACTGCTACATTTGAACGTCTCCCTCCCCTCACTCATTTTTCATCCTGTGCATCATTTGCTACAAGGTAACAGGGCTTTGGGTTTGGGGCTACCAGCGATGGGACGCACTGATGGGAGGTTTATGGTAAATATCCTTCTTTGGGTGCTCTGCTTTTGCAGGAATTGTCAATCAGTATCCTCCTGTCTTCTCACCTGAGTTTGAAATGTATCCATTTGCAATTAGTAGGCAGCCAAATAAAGATGTATGGGAGCCAAATGGCTAAAAGGTCCAGAAATCATGTATGACCTGCACTGAGGATGGAGTACCTCCTTCACAATGAGCCTCACCGGATTGCCACATCTAGCTTGCAAAGCAGCGGGGGGTCTGCTGGGCAGCCCCACACGGTCAGAGAGGAAATTATATTCATGGAGTTGTTTTGCAATGAAAAGGTTTTGGCATCTGTCTGGGTCATTCTGACCCTCTCTTCCCCTCCTGGCATGTAAACAATGACTGGGCAGGAGTCCATGACTTGGAGAGAATGCTGTTTGGACAGATAATAACAACCCTTTACTGTTATTTGGAACATCTGAAACAGAGCAGATGTTGATACCCAAATTCATTCTGAAAATCCCAATTCACATCTAATGTCAAATGATACCAGTAGTCCTGCGTAACTCCAGGACAGTAATGCCATTGGTCGAAGCTTTCCAATACACACTAGTAGAAATTAGACTGTAAAAAGTGATGTCAGAAGCACAAATCAAGAGATTTTGGATTTTTGTAACAATGTGTCTATGACGATGTAATTTCCATAGATGTGTGGTAATAAATCTCTCAACCCGCCGGCCTTAAGCAGTAAGAACCAAGTCCTGTTTCGTGTCATTTCTTTTATTCAGGTATTCTGTTAGCCACCTTGTTGATCTTCTATAACACCCAACAGGCTTCCCTGTCCTTTCCCCAGGTGTAATCACATATATCTGAGTGAATGTAAAGAGCAATATGAGAGTTGATAATTTTGATGTCAATAACATCAAAATTGGACTGGAAGTTACATTTAGGAGACCACAGACTGCCGATTGTAGAGTCTTCTCCACCTAAACCCCAAAACCCAATGCATCTCAGTTAATACTGGGGTGTAGGTCCAGACCACCAGGACTTGCTAGTGGGGCTTGAAATTTTTGCTAGGGTTTTGTTGGAAACTACGACAACAAACATTCTTTAAAAGCAGAAGCCTTGGATGAGCAGCGGTGGTTTGTGGTTTCTCTTATCTTTGAACCTGAGTTTGGTGTCTGTGGTCAGGTTTTTGTACAGCCTCCTCTACATGTTGCACCACTGTGTTTCTAGAGCGCAGTAGTAGAGGCCTGAGTCTGCCAGGGTTGCTGTTTCTATCTGCAGTTCAGTTGATGTATCTGTTGTTACTGATCCGTAATGATCGTTGGGGTTGTGCTCATCCACACTGTTTTTTTTTGCTCCTTTCCACAGCAGGAACTGAGGAGCCTCAACATCGGAAACTTGTTTGTACCAGTGAAGGTTGGGATAGTCAGAACCCGTCTTATAGCTACAGTTGAATGAGACAGGTTGTCCTTCTATCCCGTTGACTTCATAACCAACAGCAGAGATGAAGTCTTGAGCCTGAGCTGTTAGACCTGGAGAAAATGAAGCCATTAGACAAACATCGTCCATGAGGGTGAGAGTAGAAGAAAAAGTGGAAAAATGTCCCCTGAACAGTATTACTCTATCAACCTGTTCAACTAAATTAACTGGTGAAAAGATTATTAATTAATGCAGCAGATGAAAAAAGCTAAACTCACCTCTAATGAGAGACAGAAGCAGAACCAGGCAGAGCAACATGTCTTTGGAGTCCTTAGAGCCACACTGCAGATCAACAATGTTCTTCCACTGCAGCAGAAGGAGGAAGAAATTATGTCATTGGATGAGCTGAAGGTCAGTGGGCGGGGCCACTTCAACTCAACCAATCAGAGAGTTTTCTGCTTCCTCAGCAGCTCTGTCTCTGATCTTTACTGCTTCATGTCTCTGTTGTCTTTGTCTTCAGTCCAAAGACTCAACAACCAGTGGATTAACAGGGAGAGAGGCCCTCTAGTGGCTGCTGGGGAGTACTGCAGGTTTTTGTGCAGAGTTTGATCAGACACACATCAGTGTTCCTTGTGCAGAGTTTCAGAAACTGCTACATTTGAACGTCTCCCTCCCCTCACTCATTTTTCATCCTGTGCATCATTTGCTACAAGGTAACAGGGCTTTGGGTTTGGGGCTACCAGCGATGGGACGCACTGATGGGAGGTTTATGGTAAATATCCTTCTTTGGGTGCTCTGCTTTTGCAGGAATTGTCAATCAGTATCCTCCTGTCTTCTCACCTGAGTTTGAAATGTATCCATTTGCAATTAGTAGGCAGCCAAATAAAGATGTATGGGAGCCAAATGGCTAAAAGGTCCAGAAATCATGTATGACCTGCACTGAGGATGGAGTACCTCCTTCACAATGAGCCTCACCGGATTGCCACATCTAGCTTGCAAAGCAGCGGGGGGTCTGCTGGGCAGCCCCACACGGTCAGAGAGGAAATTATATTCATTCTGCTTCCTCAGCAGCTCTGTCTCTGATCTTTACTGCTTCATGTCTCTGTTGTCTTTGTCTTCAGTCCAAAGACTCAACAACCAGTAGATTAACAGGCAGTGAGGCCCTCTAGTGGCTGCTGTGGAGTACTGCAGGTTTTTGTACAGGGTTCTGGTGTTTCCTGTCACTGTGGGCCTCACAGCGCAGTAGTACACAGCAGAGTCTGTCACTGCAGCAGAGGAGATCAGCAGATCCATCTGGGTTTTATCATCATTCATCTTGAAGGAGAAACCAGGAAGCGGCGTTGACATTGGAGCTCCTGTTCCTGAGTGGGAGATCAGGAAGTCTGGAGGTTTTCCAGGATATTGTCGATACCAGAAGAAATAATCATTTGCAGCTCGTCTTGAAAATGTATAGGACAGATTAACAAAGCTGCTTTCTAAACTGAAGAGTTCCTCCTCATGAGGAGTAAGTTGATCACAGCTGATACCTAAATGAAGAAATATCTGTTTAGTTATAAAAGTTTTCATCGTGAGTCATTGACACATTTTCCCAGTTTAAGATCATCATTAAGATCCAATCTGACCTGTTAGCAGAGAGATGATGAGCAGAGACAGACCATAATAGTCCATGTTGAGCAGAGTTAATGTTGGAGAGTTGAACTGAACTGAAGGAGGAAGTTTGAGTCTCTTTAGAGATCAGGAACAGATCAGCTCCTCCTCTTCCTCCTGGTGGAAACAAAGTCTTTCAGACCATAACATGGGTTGTGTTCAGTGGTTGAGAGAAAGCAGGAGAAACATTCAGCAGGACAGTAAAAACTCACAACTACACCAGTAGACTGTTAAAGGGGATTCTACAGTGTTTGTCTAGTAAAACACGCTACAAGGCCTCAGCTGAATAGCTGCTGTCTCACCATTCCTGAAGCACAGTTCATTCAACCCCTTACATTACTGTCATGCTAATGTAGCCTGATCTTTGAGGCCCTCTAGTGGATATTGTGGAGTATTGTATTTTTTTTGCTCTGCAGGTTTTTGTGCAGGGTTCTGGTGTTTCCTGTCACTGTGGGCTGCAGAGCGCAGTAGTACACAGCAGAGTCTGTCAGATGGAGATCCTGGATCCTCAGAAGAATGGAAGCATCTTCAACACTGGCATCAAATCGGTCTTTGTTGAACAGCTTAGAGTTCACGCCTGTTCCTTTAACACGTGTCAGTATATGGATTGGGAGTTTATTTTCTTCTTGTTTATACCAGAACAGATATGGATTTGCAAAGGAATTTGTTTCATAAGTACATCTCAGAGTCAGTGATTCTCCTGCAGCAGCAACAACTTCTCCTTCTGTCTGCTTCACTGAGTCTCCTTTACACTCTGGGGAAGAACAGAACATGCAGAGGAAGAGATGGATCAATAAAGATGATTGATTAAAGGAGAACAATCAGCAGCTTTAAAGACTTCTACTCCATGTAGAGGAAACATGTTGATCTTTGTATCTTACCAGAGAAAAGAGCAGCCAGAATAATCCACAGCCAATGTTCCATCTGTCCACCAAGGTTTAAATCAGCAGGAGGAAGCAGCTGATGTTCAACATTCAGTCTGACTATTGTTCTCTTCACAGCCAGCAGCGGCTCCAGTGTGCATGCTGCCCTGAGGAAGCACCGCCTTTGTTGAACTCCGCCCTCACACACTAACACACACTCCCATTAATTTCTATAACTAATCTTGATATTTCCCCTGAGCCATTTAATTCCCACCTTATTCCCAACGCCTAACTCAAAAATTGTGTTTTTATTGAGTGGACATGGCAAAATGTCCTCACAGCTATAAATGTCCACACAATGTTAGTCGTTTGTCAAGATTAAGTCCTCATAATGATAGCTAAACCAGCACACACACACACACACACACACACACACACACATGAACACACACTTATGTGCTAAATCGGCAGATTATCCAATCCTTAACATTTTCTAACTTACTGCTGCTGAACATGATTTTTTCCCATTTTCTAACTTATCAGAACTATTAAGGGCAAAACGTCATACTAATTTGTTTAATTTTAGGTCAACTAGATTCTTACAAAGAGTGGATATGGATTTGTTTGTAACATCCCTCTGTGAGATGTGGAAGTGAAAAACCTACAGGAAGGCTAAGATGAATAAAAAGAACATTTTTATTAAACACAAGCCCATTTTACAGACCGGAGCACAATCTGGAGGAAACAAAGCCAGTCCAGAGTTTCCCAAAGATCTACAGTCTCTGCATCCCTTCATGGGGTCCAGGCAGCATCCTCAGCTCAGCATATGGCCTTCGTCATCATTTAAAAAGTGATCTGCTGCTTGTTCACAAACAGCCTCATGGTTTAAATGTTGGCTGTTTGATATTTCCCTGGAGAGAGACTCTGTTCTCCCAGCAATTAACTCATGATAAACTACTAAAATATTGTCAGCATGTTGGTAAGCTGCAGTCAGGTGTGACTGCCAGAGTGCAGGTAGGAGTCCTGTCTGGGGTCTGGGATGATAAACATGTTCCTCCTTTATTCTAATATTTGTCTGTCAGTTAACAAACAGGACTTTTTATAAAGTCCTAATTTTTGTAGTTTAACAGGGAGAGAGGCCCTCTAGTGGCTGCTGTGGAGAACTGCAGGTTTTTGTACAGGGTTCTGGTGTTTCCTGTCACTGTGGGCTTCACAGCGCAGTAGTACACAGCAGAGTCTGTCACTGCAGCAGAGGAGATCAGCAGATCCATCTGGGTTTTATCAGCATTCACTCTAATAGAAAAACCAGGAAGCGGCTGAGATAATTCTCCTCCCTTTGCTGTGTGAGAGATCAGGAACTCTGGAGGTTTTCCAGGATATTGTCGGTACCAGAAGAAATAATCATTAACAGCTGCTGGTTTGGATAAAGTGTAGCTCAGAGGAACAAAGCTGCCGACTAAATTGAACACTTCACTGTACGAGGGAATCGGTTGATCACATCTGACACCTGCAGGAAGAAAAATCTGTTCAGTTACAAAAGTTTTCATAAACATTTCAGTAGATTAAAGCATTTAGACTGAATCTGACCTGTTAGCAGAGAGATGATGAGCAGAGACAGACCATAATAGTCCATGTTGAGCAGAGTTAATGTTGGAGAGTTGAACTGAACTGAAGGAGGAAGTTTGAGTCTCTTTAGAGATCAGGAACAGATCAGCTCCTCCTCTTCCTCCTCTTCCTCTCAGTTTCAGCAGACAGTCAGCTCATGACAACCTGTCCTGGATTTAATCTGTATTTAATCTGAATTTAATTTGGATTTGCTTGGTTTAAATCTGTTAGGTTTATTTTATTTCCTAACCTGCAAAGAATCAACCAGAGACACAAATTACTTTTCCGCAGAAGAGGAGAGCTGAAAACAGACGCGGAAAGCCGCAGTCAAACACTGTCTGGGATCAACTCTGCCAGATCTTTTTCTGCACTGCTCTTTTATTAGAAAAAACAAGGAAGGAGTTTGGGCTTTTTCACATAGTCACACAAAGAATTTGACCAATGACCTTTACTACAGGATGTTCTGATTTATCCTCTTATGACCGACGTGTCTGATCTGTTGAGTTAAAGTAGTTTACTATAAAAATCAGTGAATACCTGAGTTTCTTCAGACAGGTCTTTCTGTTTCATTTGCTATTGTTTTGTATGAATTATAACCTGAGAATTAATGATGCTGAATCACATCCACCTTTATTCTCTGACATGAATCGAATCAACAAGATATCATGCAGCAAATCTTCTAATCACATTGTAAGGGAAACTATAACCACTAGCAAATTTTAAATTTTAGTTTGAGCTCTTTGTGTAGTGAAATGCGAGTTTTGGATAATCAAAATGCAGACTGGAGCTGGGATCATGGTGATGAATCGTGTGTCAAGAAAATCCGAGCTCATCCCACTTCCCCATGCTGGAGATTTTAGTTTAACAGTAATAATAAATAAAGTTATCTTTAAAATGAATCACTCAAGTGACATCAAGGCCCAACAGTAGACTTAAGTGTCAATAAAATAAATCTGGTTGTGTGTGTTGTTTTTGTCTCATGCAAACTTTGCTTTAATTCTACTTTTTTCTATCTAATCATAAGAAATCATAGTCAGTCAGAGATTCATGAAACAGGAAAAGCAGGTTTCCTGGAAAAAGAGGAAGTAAGTTTCCAGCCTGCAGATTTATAAAAATAAATGAGACTATTCCTTATTTTAAAGCATGAAAGTTTTAAAGAATGAAATCTAAACATTTTGAGTAATTTGATAAGATTCAAAGTAAAATACTTATATTAATATTGGTTTACTTGTAATAATATTTACACGTACATTTGTGGGAACACTTACAAGAAAAACAAGTAACTGTAACTTTAGTATTAAATAATTAGAATCATGGATTATTCTTGGTTTCATTTTAGAAAACATCTGTAATAACTCACATTAGGATTATAATAAGTATAATTAATAAGTTATGGTTATAAAATCATAAATGAATGATAGATCAGAGAAGCTAAAGAAAATAAATGTGATATAAATGTGATTTTGACATTGAACTTGAAATGGTGTAAAAAGGTGTAACTGCAATTAAACATCACTGATATGTTGGAGGTAGATGGTAGGTGAAAGGTTGTGCAGGCAAGGGACAGGAGGTTGAGCAACCCTGAGACATTAGCACAGACATCAGGAAATGTCTGTAAGACAGTGATGGATATGAGATCATCAGTCTGAGCAGTCAGCCAATGCAAACGCACCAAAAGGGTGGATAAACCCTATAAAAGGTGGGTGCAAAAGAGGAACCTTTGGTTGGATCCTCCGGGCAGCTTCGAGCCAAGAGATGGACAAAGAACTCTGCAGCTGAAGAAGAGCCGGGGCCACAGAGCCGAAGACTGTCCTGCTCATGGGGACCAACCCGTCAGGCCCGCAACATGTGGCTTCAAATCGCACTTCTCTCATCGGCTGGGTTCAGACCCCAAAGACAAAGATGAAGACAAAGACAAAGGCAAAGACAAAGAAGAAGAACTGGTGCCTTTTTTCCTGCCAGCACCTAAGTCCTGTGTGACCTCACCATCCATGCGGAGAAGAAGCTCATCAGACCTACAGAGATCCCTGCCTTCGCCGATCAACATCTTCCTCCTGCTGCAGCACCTTCTTCATCATCAAGCCAGGTCTGGGGTTCGAAACGTCAAACTCCGTCCGTCTCTCTCAAAGGTTCCCTTTTTTAGTTCTCAGTATCAGCAGTAGGGAAAGATAGACTAGATGATTGATTTTACTTATTTGATTATTTCTGCTACTGAATTAAGCTGTACTGACCCTTGCAAAAATGCCTTACTAATAAAATATTTAGCATAAAAAAAATCTAAAAGATGTTGTGGACATTCAGTTAATGAGTCACCTTAAAGTTCTTTGATGGTTGTAAAATAGCTGTGATGTTTGAATAAGTGGAAAATGTTTTTAGGTTGCTGGTAGCCCAAATGTAAAACATCATCCTTGGGACTCGCCCGAGTCACTAAAACCTACCTGGTTCAATAACAAATGCAAGTTGTAAAATAGAGAACGAGCGACCGTTAACAGGTGAGCTCTGTGAAACTAGTTGGCTGTAGGCTGCTCAGTCTGGCTAATTCACAGGGGGAAGAAGGGTGGGACACCTGGATGTAGGCCGTCAGAAAACCAGGCGAATCGTTTCTCGAAACCAGCTTAAACAGAGTTTACTTCAGTTCTGGACAGGGTAAATCCCGGCAGATTTAGGAAACTCAATTAACCCGTTAGAAGGAGAGCTGGTAGCACATCTCCCCTCTCAGAAGAGGAAGCAGAGAGTGAGAGAGTAGAGAAAGGAGGGGGGGGGTGTTGCGCAACAACACGTGACACACTTAGAAAAAGCCGTGACGCGTTTTCAGTGCCGAGGCCTCGGAGCGAGTCGACCAATCAGGAGGATTTTATGAAGCGTATCGAGGCTTGTGTTGATGCAGCAGGTTGTGACGTTTGAAGCCTCGTATTCGGGCCGAACCAGGTGACTGATTCAGGAACTGGTTCGTCGGTTTGGTTGCGGATCGAAACAAAAGGCAGCAAAGCGCCGCTGTTTCACCGTCACATTTTCTAGTTTTAGGATTTTATTGCGTTTGCAGTTCTTTGGAGCGTCTTTTTTCCAATGGACCCAATTTTTCCTGGCAACACTTTGATCTAATAAATAGTTTCACACAGTAATAATAAATCATAGCCTGTAATGCCAAAAAACAGCACAGTGGATCATCCTGTGTTCTAATTTCTAGGGTTTTAAAAGTGTCCAATGAACTTTAATGATGTACAGAAAAACTTGTGCCGAGGCATTTTGAGCTCTGCAGAAAGGAAACGATACTAACCGGTCGCCAAAGTTCAGCCGAGTCATTTTAAGATGCAAACACGAGACAGAAAACATTCGCTGGAATATTGGGAAGGTGGCAAAATGTTTTATCACAACTTCCATAAACCTGCTGATCCGTTTCTGGCTTCATCCACTCCGAGAGCAGAGGAACCACCTAAACCAGAGCTGTTAAAGTTTTTATGTTTAAATCATAAATAATGTCACTTTGTTCCTAGTGAGCTGGGTTAGAGTAACAAGCCAGTCACAACTCTCTGCCATTTTCTTTTTACCAGCCGTTGTTTCATACTAACAGTGATAGAATTAAAATAATAACATATATAAATACTAATAATTATATGTAAGGACTGTTAGATACTATGTCTGTTTCTGGAATGTCTGCAGGAAATGATAAGCGTGATAAACTGACCTGGCAGGAAAAACACCAAAGGCTAAAGGGTCAAAGGTTGTGACCCAGAGACACAGGAACTGTTTGACGCCCTCACATGTACTTAAGACAGGAGATTCATTGTATGGAGAAGATTTATGAGTGTGTTAGCAGCTGGGTTTTGTTCTCCACCCTTTTAGGACCAACTGTTGGCTAAATGTAAATTAGGGCATCATGATTGCAAAATAAAGGAGAAGCAAGAGAGGATTCTCAGAGCGAGTTTGGAGACTGAAAATCAGACCCGCCTCTCTGCTCTCCTCACGAGTAAAATCCAATTCATTTGTCTTTTTTCTTACTTTTATTAAGGTTGAACCTGAAAGATTAAAACTATAATCAGAATTTATGTTTCAGAATCAAACGTCATTTACTTGTTTATTCATTGTCAGGCTTTATGTTGTTTTCACAGGTCAGAATGATTTATATTTAAATATGGGACATAATTTATCATGAAGCTCATATGAGTTCTTCTGTTTCATTCTGTCTCTTTTATTTAATCAGTTAAATCTCACTGAGATTAAAAATCTCTTGTTCAAGATGAATCTGCCCAACAGCAGCAACACAGAAAATGCAAACCATAAAACCACAGATACACAAACCCACTTTAAATATGATATGGTAAATAAAAGAGAAATAATGAACACACCAATACAAGCATAGAGGAGACTAACGATGCTGAAACATTATTTACAAGCTGATTAAAAATGGCCTTAAGTACATTAAGAGACCTTGGATTCTGTTTAAACTTTAGGAAAACATAATAAACAAAAAACCATCAGTTTGCATAAAATTTTAGATAAAAAAAATCAAAATACATTACATTTTAATTATTGGTATTTCTAATAAAGAATCTAAATACCAAGTTTAATGAAGTTAATTTAGTTAATAAGTCTTGAGTTTAAGTTTTACGTTTCTGTCTTAATCCAGCAGCTTGTTGAGACCAGCGGACGTCCAGACGCTCATCAACCTGCAGCTTAGAACGGTTCCTCCCATTCACTTAGATCTGCTGGACAAACTGGAGCAGCAGCAGCTTTGTCATGAGGTTCAGTAAGTTTCTACAGAGAAACCTCAGGTTCATGCAGTCTGAGGCCCTCTAGTGGCTGCTGTGGAGTACTGCAGGTTTCAGTGGTTTAACAGGCAGTGAGGCCCTCTAGTGGCTGCTGTGGAGTACTGCAGGTTTTTGTACAGGGTTCTGGTGTTTCCTGTCACTGTGGGCGCCACAGCGCAGTAGTACACAGCAGAGTCTGACACTGCAGCAGAGGAGATCAGCAAAGTTCCTCGTTTCTGAGTTTTATCGATGTGAGCTGAGAAATCGGAGCGAGTTGGATGGATCGATCCCGACTCTGTGATGTGGAGCAGGAACTCTGGTCTGGATCCGTGCTGCTGTCGGTACCACTGGACATTATAGATAGAACCAGTATATCCGCAGCTCAAACTGGTGGGGCTTCCCTCTGAAGCGACGTGTTCCCTCTGCTCCTGTGTGACGGTGTTCATGGAGCCCATGGCTGTAAAATGAAGGTTCATGTCAGTCAGTCTGCAGCAGATTCAGGCATCAGGAGACTCAGAGGCTCTTCCATCCACATGTGGTCGCAGTGAGATTCAGAGAGACCATCAGAGCTTCTCTCTGTTCTGATACTCACCGATGTAGAGAGAGAAGAGCAGGAGGTACAGCAACATGTTCCAGGAGTTCAGGACAGACAGCAGATCTACAGAGATGATCCACTGCAGCAGAAGGAAGACTAACAGACCTTCATCATCATCATCAAGCTGCTGTTAGAGACGAGCCTTCTCATTGGCTGAGCTCAGCAGTGGTGGGAGGAGCCAGAGAGAAACTGGTTGCTGCTGAAGGTGAGGTTCAGCCAGTGAGGTGATTTCTGACTGAGAAACCAGCTAAAGTTAGTGAGTCGGTGCTGCAGCCAACCAGAAACTACTGAGACTGATTATGGTGATGAGGTTTCAGCGGCTCTGATGCTCTAAGATCCAGTTAACTGGTGATCCTCCCAGTTTAGGAACCAGTTTGAGATCAGATGACTTAGTGTGAAATATCCACCAGATGAGTCCACTGTGGTCATACTGGGATGAAGATGGTCAGAAATTCTCAGGCGACTGCGGAGGTGAAACGATGGCAACAGTCCCACATCATGCTGCTGCCACCACCAGGCTGAGTTTCTGAAGGGTCACCAAATTATGGTCCAACCTGCTGGACGACCCACAAACCAGCCGACATGTTCCAGTTTGCCTTGCTTCTGGACCTGGTTCTGGTTCTGGTTCTGGTCTGGTTCTGGTCTGGTTTTGGTCTGGTTCTGGTTCTGGTTCTGGTCCGGTTCTGGTCTGGTTCTGGTTCTGGTTCTGATCCGGTCGGTTCTGGTCTGGTTTTGGTCTGGTTCTGGTTCTGGTCCGGTCTGGTTCTGGTCCGGTCCGGTTCTGGTCTGGTTCTGGTTCTGGTTCTGATCCGGTCGGTTCTGGTCTGGTTTTGGTCTGGTTCTGGTTCTGGTTCTGGTCCGGTTCTGGTCTGGTTCTGGTTCTGGTCCGGTTCTGGTCAGTGTGTCTGTCCTGTAGGATCAGGTCAGTTGGAGGGTTTGAGGTTTTTCTCCTTCTACCATCCAGATTTACTACATGAGTGAATCTGTTTTAGTTTTTCTTCAGGCCTAAAATGATTAGATATAAAGATCTAGTAAGATTGTAGGATTATATAACGTGTTCAATCTATGCTAGAAAACCAAGTTAGAACAGTAAATATGTTGCTTGAAACAGCAAATGTTTTGTTCTGGTTGCTTCAGGTCTAGTCCAGGGGTCGGCAACCAGTGGCTCCGGAGCCACGTGTGGCTCTTTCATCCTTCTGTTGTGGCTCCCAGTGACTTTGGGAAATAGAATATTTTATTAAAATTAAATCATTAAAAAATTATAAATTAAAATCATTTTAAAAAAAATTTCTAAATCTGAAGATTATGGTAAACTTGTAACATAAAAACAAAAGTTTTGAACATTTTTAGCACCCAAAATATACGTCATGTCCGCCGATGTGCGACAGGCTTTCCTGGCGAACCCCACACGTCTGGCAGACCGCGTTTTTTTAGCTCACTGATTTATTGACCTTTTGACCCTTGCCTGGAAGATACATCATGAATAAATCCAAGAAAAGGAAACATTCTGAAGATGGCAGAACATTTAATGCTACGTGGACAGATCATTTTGCTTTCACCGCTGATGAAACTGGTTCACCTTCTGCTTAATATGTGGCGACAGACTGGCAAACAACAAGAAGTCAAATGTTGAAAGACATTTCAAGAGCAAACACTAAAAAATATCCCGAGGGAGAGGAGAGAAAAAAGGTTGTTTCTGAGCTGATGCTGAAGCGTACGGCGCCCCCTAGGGGACATGGGGATTATTTTCTTTTGCGTTCATAAAACTGTACTGGTCAGTTATGCAGCATAATTTAACACTGTAGCCTTTCTTACGGTGGGCGCCGTACTTTCTGCTTTAATATAAGGTTATGGGAGGTTTTTCCATGAATGTTAGAATCTTTTTGTGAAATATCTGAAGTTTTATATCTTTCTTTAGGATAGAAAGGCACCACAAACCTACGATATAAACAGAAACTTTCCGTAAGTAGGAAAGAAATAGAAATACATTATAATTTGGACTATTTCTGAGTTATTATAATAAATCATCTGACAGTTTTGATTGTGTCTCTGTTGTTCTAGTCTGAATGGTTTAAAGAGCTGCTTTCAGTTCCATCTTAGCCTTAACAGACATAAACATGCAGGAAAAAATAAATCGATTTTCAATCAGTGTTTTGCACCAAACAGTTTTTACTATTAACAAGTTTTTATTATTAAAAACACGACAAACTAATGATGGTAAAGGGCCGCACTGGGTTAACTCGGGGAATCTCATCTGTCCGTTTATCAATCAACTCCAAACCTCTTCTTTCTTTGTTCTGTCACAATTATCGATTTATTCCATTTTGATGATCAGGCTCCAAACTTTGCCAGGACTGACCGCCCCGCTCACCGCTTCCTCATACACACAAAGCCAGCAGGTCAGTAACCTTCCCATTCATACCTGGTGACGTCACTCCCACATCGACACACCTTAGTGTCAAAGCCTCCTGCTCCTGTCATATCAATAATTACTTATTTCATTCATATGGCTCTTACAGAGCCTCAGTGAAAACTTGTTTATTGTTATTAACTGTTTGGTGCAAAACACTGATTGAAAATCGATTTATTTTTTCCTGCATGTTTATGTCTGTTAAGGCTGAGATGGAACTGAAAGCAGCTCTTTAAACCATTCAGACTAGAACAACAGAGACACAATCAAAACTGTCAGATGATTTATTACCCGCCATAATAACTCAGAAATAGTCCAAATTATAATGTGTTTTTATTTCTTTCCTACTTACGGAAGGTTTCTGTTTGTATCGTAGGTTTGTGGCGCCTTTCTATCCTAAAGAAAGATATAAAACTTCAGATATTTCACAAAAAGATTCTAACATTCATGGAAAAACCTCACATAACCTTATATTAAAGCAGAAAGTACGGCGCCCACCGTAAGAAAGGCTTAGAGTGTTAAATTATGCTGCATAACTGACCAGTACAGTATTGCGAGGGAACGCAAAAGAAAAAAACTCCCCATGTCCCCTAGAGGGCGCCGTACTACGGGACACAGAAGCAGGCTGCGCATTTGTTGGTTTGCTTGGTTGGTTCAGTACCGGTGGATAATATTTGGATATGTTTTGATTTTTATCTCCTGAATAAGAGGAGGACAGGTGACTGCATTCTGTTTCTATGTTTCCTTCAGTGCAGGTTGGGTAAGTTTCGATTTTTATTTCTTAAATACAAAGACCCAAATAGACAGAGGGTATTTTGTTTGAAATTGAGCATCAACAAAGTGTAAAATGCGTTTTGTTACATGCAGAAATAAAATGTTGTGTTCTCTGCAGCAGTTCGTTGATTTCATAAACGCAACATAGTATCGATTTTTGTACATAGCATATAGGTTTTATATATATGACGTCAAAATGGGTTGTGGCTCCAAGTGCTTTCTTTTTATTGGGAGGCGGTCCCAAATGGCTCTTTGAGTAGAAAAGGTTGCCGACCCCTGGTGTAGCCGCAGTGAAAGGAAACTACTGGAGAAGCATTTCAGCAGCAGGAATCAGACGATCCTGATGAACCAAGAGCTGCTGCTTCCTGGCAGAGCATCTGATGAACAACCCAGCTGCTGAAACTGAACAGTCTCAGGTCTGAATGCTTAGAAACAGGTAGAGATAAACACACGGACCAATCAGCACAAAGGAAATGCTGCTAAAGGAAACCAGCCAGAGACTGACCCAGAACCAGAACCAGACTCAATCCTAGGAATTTAAAGAACTAGAGAAGGATGTGAGGCCCTCTAGTGGCTGCTGTGGAGTACTGCAGGTTTTTGTGCAGGGTTCTGGTGTTTCCTGTCACTGTGGGCCGCAGAGCGCAGTAGTACACAGCAGAGTCTGACAGACGGAGATCCTGGATCTTCAGATTGACTGATTTCTCTTTTGCCTTGGTGTTGAGATCAGCATCAAATCTGTCTTCACTGAACTCTGGAGAATTCTCTGAAGTTGTGGAGTAACGCTTCAGCATGTACTTTGGGAAACTGTTTTCTTCTTGTTTGTACCAGAACAGATATGGATATGTATCACTGGTCTCATAAGTACATCTCAGAGTCAGTGATTCTCCTGCAGCAGCAACAACTTCTCCTTCTGTCTGCTTCACTGAGTCTCCTTTACACTCTGAGGAAGAACAGAACATGCAGAGGAAGAGATGGATCAATAAAGATGATTGATTAAAGGAGAACAATCAGCAGCTTTAAAGACTTCTACTCCATGTAGAGGAAACATGTTGATCTTTGTATCTTACCAGAGAAAAGAGCAGCCAGAATAATCCACAGCCAATGTTCCATCTGTCCACCAAGGTTTAAATCAGCAGGAGGAAGCAGCTGATGTTCAACATTCAGTCTGACTATTGTTCTCTTCACAGCACCACTTCTTATTGACACAATGCTGGAACACAGAGCACAAGGAGAGCGCCGCCTACTGGAGCATGGCGCCCCCTGGTGGCTGCTGTGGAGTACTGCAGGTTTTTGTACAGGGTTCTGGTGTTTCCTGTCACTGTGGGCTGCAGAGCGCAGTAGTACACAGCAGAGTCTGTCACTGCAGCAGAGGAGATCTTCATGGACATTTCTTCTTTGCTTCCTTTAAATGTCATCCTGTCCAGATGTTCTGATCCACCTGAAGGTGAGTGAGACCTCAGGAACTCTGGAGGTTCTCCTGGATTTTGTCGATACCAGAATAAGAAATAAGCAGAATCTTTGGTGTAAGTACAGGTCAGAGTAACAGAGCTGCCCTCTGAACTGAACTCCTCAGTCTTCGCTGCAGTGAGTTGTTGACAGTTTACACCTGAAGGAAGAAAAACTGATATAAGTGAAGAACAAGAAGGATCAGATTATTCTCTGAAAGACTCCAACCAACCTGATCCAGTGATCAGAACCAGCAGAGTGAATCCAGATGTGAGCAGAGACAGCATGTTGAGCAGAGTTAATGTTGGAGAGTTGAGCTGAGCTGAAGGAGGAAGTTTGAGTCTCTTTAGAGATCAGGGACAGATCAGCTCCTCCTCTTCCTCCTCTTCCTCCTCTTCCTCCCGGCTAACAGACTCACAGCTTCAGCTGACCAAAGAACAGATCATTTAGGGGATTGTATTGACTCACAGTATTCAGCCTCCTTGAATTAATCCTTTTTTTGCTTTTTTGATGAAATCAAGATCTTTTTTGCACAGTCACATGGAGTTACAAGAAAACCTGGGAGGCGAGAGTTTTTCTGTCTCACTGCAAAGTAACTGACTCAGCAGTGGTGACTTTATAAGTTTCTCATTAATAAAACTGATTCTATTAAAACTGTCGTTGTCCTTCCAAACATGATTACTTCGTCCTCAGTAAGAGAGGATGAATGCAACTATAGAACCTGATGTGTGATTGGACTGTTTATCAGTCAGTAAGTTATCAAAAATATTATATTCATCCAAACTCCAACTTGCATGTTGGACCCCGTCCCAGTCAAATCATTTAAAGAAATGTTTCCTTTGATTACTGCCCCCAATTGAGCAAATCCCAGGGGAGATGGGGAACACTGAGTCAGAGTCGGACATGTTCCATGCCTCCATCGTTAAGGCAGCTGACTGCAGGTGTGGCCGCAAGGTTATCTGTGCCTGACCCAACAGCAACCTGGGAACCTGCTGGTGAACGCCGGTAGTGAGGGATGCTGTCAGGCTGAAGAAGGAGTCTCATCAGACCTTGTTGGCCTGTGGGACCCCAGAAGCAGCTGATGGGTACCAGCGGTCCTAGTGGTATGCAGCTTGGGTGGTTGCTGAGGCAGAAATACGCCATGGGAATTTGGAGAGTCCATGGAGAAAGACTTCTGTACAGCTTGGAGGCATTTCTGGTCCTCAGTCCGGCATCATGGAGTGGAGGCAGAGCAGTACACCACCAATACAGTTTCCAGTGGAAATGGTGTTCTGATGACCCCGAGTTGGAACTTATGTGAGCAGAATACTTCAAGGGCCTCCTCAATCCCACCAACGCGTCTTCCACTGAGGAAGAAGAGCCTGGAGACGTTGGATCTGGTTCTGATCGTTGGACACTGGACCAGCTCTATATCCACAGCAGGGGCCTGGGGGTTCTGGGAGTTCGCCAAACCAGTCTACATGTGGTCTTGGAGAGGACTTGGAGACCGTTTCACTTGGAGTCCTGTGGGGGTTACTCTTGGAGAACGGCGTACCAGGCCTTTGATACGGGCTGTTAGTTCCCTGTTTGGCTGCTGTCAGTCTGGTACGCTTTGCAGGAAGGAAGTCGGGCTCGTTTCTGGTGAGAGTTGAATGCCACCAAGATCGCCCTTTGTAATGGATTCTAGGTGCAGATAAAGTGGATTTATTTTGGTGGCCTCAGGATCGCCACTATGCCTTTTGTAGATGATGTTTTCATATTGGCTTCGTTAGGTTGTGATCTACAGCTTTTACTGGAGCGATTCACAACCGGATGCAAAGCAGCCGGGATGAGGATGAGTGTTGTCAAGTAGGAGGACCTTGAACCAGAAAAAGGTAGAGTGCCGTCTCTGGGTCGGGGGGATGCCCTGCCCCAAGGGGAGGAGTTGAAGTATCTCTGGGTTCATGAATGATGGAAAAATGGAAGGTGAGATCGACAGGTGGATTGGCTCAGCGTCTGCAGTGAAGCGGGCGCTGTACCGGTCTGTTGTGGTGAAGAGAGAGCTGAGCCAAAATGCGACTCTTTCTATCTATGTTCAAACAATTATCAATCAATCAATCAAATTTTATTTGTATAGCACATTTCAGCAGCAAGGCATTTCAAAGTGCGTTACATCATTACAAACACAGAAACACAAAGCAACATAGAATCAATAATCAAAACACAGCATTAAGTCAAGTTCCATCAATAAATTTGTAATTGATTACATTTCAAATACAATCCTAAACAGGTGGGTTTTTAGTCGAGATTTAAAAGAAGTCAGTGTTTCAGCTGTTTTACAGTTTTCTGGAAGTTTGTTCCAAATTTGTGGTGCATAGATGCTGAAAGCTGCTTCTGGTTCTGGTTCATCTGTAATCATGAGTTTTGGAACATGATTGAAAAACAGGATCATGGATGCAAGTGACATATTTTTTTCTGCAGGATAAAAACTTTTTAAGCTAACTTGAATAATGATCTTGAATAATGATTACTGAAATATTTGTTACTTGGATCAATTGAAATGAATGTGTAATTGATTCCAAATGACTTATTGGTGAATAGAAATACATGTAATTAAACCTGAAATGTCATTGTGATAATATCAAAAGTTTCTTTAATATCCGAATCATCCCTGTTCTACAGTCCCTCCACTGGCTCCCTGAAGCTCAGAGAATAGACTGTAAAATATTGCTGGTAGTTTATAAATCACTGAACGGTTTAGCACCACAATACATTAAAGATCTGCTGATGATGTATCAACCTCCCAGAACCTCTTAGGTCTTCTGGTTCTGGTTCTGGTTCTGCTCTGCATCCCCAGAACCAAATGAGGAGAAGCAGCTTTCAGCATCTATGCATCACAAAACTGGAACAAACTTTCAGAAAACTACAAAACAGCTGAAACACTGACTCATCTAGATTAAATGTTTAGAGCTTGAAGCAGAATCAATTAAGAATTTAACGATGGCACATAACTTGGTGTGACGTTTTGATTGTTGATTCTATGCTGCATGACTTTGTATTTTTATGATATAAAGCACTTTGAAATGCCTTGTTGCCGAAATATGCTATAAAAATAAAATTTGATATTATTGATTGATTTTCAAAGTCACCCTTTGAAAAGAATCAGACTGAATAATCTAGTTTCTGTGTGTGTGTGTTTTATGTTAGTTCAATGATGTACCAAATACTAGGATTGTTTCATTTTCCTCTGTGAAAACCGAGCAGTGAGTGAGGCCCTCTAGTGGCTGCTGTGGAGTACTGCAGGTTTTAGTGGTTTAACAGGGAGTGAGGCCCTCTAGTGGCTGCTTTTGAGAACTGCATGTTTAGTGGTTTAACAGGGAGTGAGGCCCTCTAGTGGCTACTGTGGAGAACTGCAGGTTTTAGTGGTTTAACAGGGAGTGAGGCCCTCTAGTGGCTGCTTTTGAGAACTGCATGTTTAGTGGTTTAACAGGGAGTGAGGCCCTCTAGTGGCTACTGTGGAGAACTGCATGTTTTAGTGGTTTAACAGGGAGTGAGGCCCTCTAGTGGCTGCTGTGGAGAACTGCAGGTTTTTGTACAGGGTTCTGGTGTTTCCTGTCACTGTGGGCTGCACAGCGCAGTAGTACACAGCAGAGTCTGTCACTGCAGCAGAGGAGATCAGCAGATCCATCTGGGTTTTATCATCATTCATGTTGAAGGAGAAACCAGGAACCGGATCCTGGAGTTTAGTTCCTGTTCCTAAATGGGAGATCAGGAACTCTGGAGGTTTTCCAGGATATTGTCGATACCAGAAGAAATAATCACTTCCAGTGGCTGTTTTGGAGTAAGTGTAGGACAGAGTAACTTTGCTGCTTTCTACAGCGAACTCTTCTTTCTGAAGCGCAGTGAGTTGTTGGCATCTGACTCCTAGAAGAAAAGAAATCTGTTAGTTTCAGTTTCTGGAAATAAATTCACATTAATAAAACTTTGAAAATGTGTTTTTGAAAAACAGAGACAGTGTGACCTGTTAGCAGAGAGATGATGAGCAGAGACAGACCATAATAGTCCATGTTGAGCAGAGTTAATGTTGGAGAGTTGAACTGAACTGAAGGAGGAAGTTTGAGTCTCTTTAGAGATCAGGAACAGATCAGCTCCTCCCTGAAGCTCTCAGCTCCTCCTCTTCCTCCTCTTCCTCCTCTTCCTCCTCTTCAGATTCAGCTGCTTTCTTCCTCTAGAAACATTTTTCTCAAACACAGTTTGAAAAAAACTGCTTGAGAAAAATGTTTTGTAGTTATACAAAAATTCATAACTTATATTTCTGAATATAAGTTCATAAATATTAACCTGATGAAGTTTCTCTTTGTCTGAAACACAAGAACTGTGATGTTGATGCAGAATCATTTCACTCAGAGATGAAGTCTTGCTGACAACTGGACTGATTATCTTGTGCCCAGAGGAAGATGATGCTTGGTTCAGATCCAAGAACGGCACAGAACATTTTAAAACGGGTCGGCCATCAGTCCTCAGTGTTCTGCTGATCCGTTTCACCTGCTGCTCTGATAGAGAAATCAAATGTTAGATTACATTGAAGATTCTCCAAATTGAAATGATTTATTTTTGTTTTATTAAATATCACCAAATCTTTATCTTGTTCTTCTTCTGCCTAATAATTCTCTGTAAGTTTGTCATTAGATGAATTTTATACAATATTTCACTAAACTGCAGTTCATTTCCAGATTAAGTCAAAAGTTACTAAATATTTCCTCAGTAAATGTTACAGACAAAGATCGCTTCAGTTCTCCAGGAACCAGAGAACATGAACTTTCTGTTTGACCCCTGACCTCTGCTGCTGCTGTCCATGGTGCTGGACGGCCAGCTTGCCATCCATCCATCCATCCATCCATCCATCCATCTTCTTGGAGCAGAGATGCATCTAAAGGTTGCAGGATGCACTGAGGGACATTGTTCTACAGAATGAAGCTGGATGAACATCAGAAAATGTTTCTGTACATAATCAGTTATAATGTTCATTTAATGCTGTCAGTAAGGACACACACACACACACACACACACACACACACTTCACAGGTTTCTCTTCATTTTATATTCATCCCACTATGAGTCACTGCAGAATATAAATCATCAACAGTTCAACAAAACTCCACTGCTGAAGAAAAAGACTCATCTGGTCTGTAATTTCTACCTCTTTAAATAAAGTTCATGTTATTTAATCTGCTTCCTCTGAGTCAATTTACTGAGAGAATCTGAGATATTTAGTCAAACATTTTCACAATCTTCCAATTAAAGCAACAAAAGCTCATGGATCTGAACCTTCAACCTGTTAAACATTAACAGCAAATAATTTTATTGTAGCACTTTGTTTTTTTATTGTTTTTGTTTTCATTCTGTCCTGTTGCCACAGTCTAAAGCAGATAATGGTGATGGTTGAGACTAAGCTCAGTCACAACGTCTCATCTGTCTTTGTCTTCAGTCCAAAGACTCAACAACCAGTGGACCAACAGGGAGTGAGGCCCTCTAGTGGCTGCTGTGGAGTACTGCAGGTTTTAGTGGTTTAACAGGGAGTGAGGCCCTCTAGTGGCTGCTGTGGAGTACTGCAGGTTTTTGTACAGGGTTCTGGTGTTTCCTGTCACTGTGGGCTGCAGAGCGCAGTAGTACACAGCAGAGTCTGACAGACGGAGATCCTGGATCTTCAGGTTGAAGGATTTCTCGTCTTTATTGAAGTCAGCATCAAATCTGTCATTGTCGAAATCTGGAGCTTTATATTTTGACGATGACAGCTGCTTCACCATGTACTTTGGGAAACTGTTTCCTTCTTGTTTGTACCAGAACAATGTGACACTCACACTGCTCTCATAAGTACATCTCAGAGTCAGTGATTCTCCTGCAGCAGCAACAACTTCTCCTTCTGTCTGCTTCACTGAGTCTCCTTTACACTCTGGGGAAGAACAGAACATGCAGAGGAAGAGATGGATCAATAAAGATGATTGATTAAAGGAGAACAATCAGCAGCTTTAAAGACTTCTACTCCATGTAGAGGAAACATGTTGATCTTTGTATCTTACCAGAGAAAAGAGCAGCCAGAATAATCCACAGCCAATGTTCCATCTGTCCACCAAGGTTTAAATCAGCAGGAGGAAGCAGCTGATGTTCAACATTCAGTCTGACTATTGTTCTCTTCACAGCACCACTTCTTATTGACACAATGCTGGAACACAGAGCACAAGGAGAGCGCCGCCAACTGGAGCATGGCGCCCCCTGGTGGCTGCAGGTTTTTGTACAGGGTTCTGGTGTTTCCTGTCACTGTGGGCTGCACAGCGCAGTAGTACACAGCAGAGTCTGTCACTGCAGCAGAGGAGATCAGCAGATCCATCTGGGTTTTATCAGCATTCATGTTGAAGGAGAAACCAGGAACCGGATCCTGGAGTTTAGTTCCTGTTCCTGTGTGGGAGATCAGGAACTCTGGAGGTTTTCCAGGATATTGTCGATACCAGAAGAAAGAATCAGTTGTGGCTTGTTTTGAAGACTTATAGGACACATTAGCAGAGCTGCCGTCGAATCTGAAGACTTCCTTATCAAGAGGAGTAAGTTGATCACAGCTGACACCTTAAAGAAGAAATATTTTTTAATCTTTAAGTTGCAAAGGTTTTTATAGGGAAACATTTAAATCTTAGCAGTTCAAAGCATCTCAATCCAATCTGACCTGTTAGCAGAGAGATGATGAGCAGAGACAGACCATAATAGTCCATGTTGAGCAGAGTTAATGTTGGAGAGTTGAACTGAACTGAAGGAGGAAGTTTGAGTCTCTTTAGAGATCAGGAACAGATCAACTCCTCCTCTTCCTCCTCTTCCTCCTCTTCCTCTCAGCTTCAGCTGCTTTCTGACCTAAAATAAAGACTTCTCTGAATCTGGAGAAGTTAACAGATCAAACTTTCCCAGCTGCTCCCTGCTGTTTGCTTTAGAGCAGAAATATTAGAGAAACCTTTAAAAGCTCTGGATCATTGTTAGAATGAATAATTTCAGATCTATGGTGAAATATAGCCTGGCTCCTAAGTATGTGGAAGTTTATCTCTAACATGGCCAGAGCTGCACTCTAACAAATACATTTAGTTCAGTTTGTCAGAGTTTGCACTTTGAGTAGAATTTATTTGGAAAATGTTTTTAAAGTCTCGTTGTGTTGACCTTGTTTTTGTCTATTTTATTTCACTACAGTAAAATTTTGTGCTACACCCAGCAGGTGGCGATATCCAGCTTTAAACCAGCTGGATATCGGGAAAACAAAAACAAAAACGGGAAAACAAAAACACATAGAAACATATCGGATTTGGAAAAAGTGGATTTGGGCATAAACTGGTAAGTGAATGGTTTGGATGGAAATGAGGAAAACATGGATTTTGATGGGTGGATGCCAGTGGGAGGGAAAGAGGGAGAATTAAAATAGATGAAGGAAAGGTGATAATCAAGGTAGTAAACAATAACTGGAAAGAAGTAGTTCAGAAGAAAGGATAGTTAGGAGGAAAGTTAGGAGGAAGGAATTGAAAATAATAATAAAACTTAATGTGGCAACACTAGTGTATGAAGCTGCTACTCTGCCCTTCAAAGCAGGGTAACCAGCAGGTGTCAACAGCGCCACCTTGGGAATTGTCCCCAAGGAAGTAGGTCAGTAAGGCACTTAAGGTTCATAACCAATGAGAACTCGCACAGCACACAGGTCCAGTTCCTCTGGATGCCCCCCCACCGCCTTCAGCTCTCAGCCAGAGCTGGCTGACTCCACCCCGACCAGAGAGCCCCTTCCGGCCCAACAGCAGGAGGATCCGCTTGCCATTGGTAGTTTGCAAAAATGAAGAACAAAAGAATAAGAGAAAAAGTAGGAAGTTTGTCAATCCTCATTGAATTTGAAGAAAAAGAGTTGCAACAAAGCATCAAAATAGGTTTTCTCAGTTTTCAGGTCAGACCTTATATCCCTCCAGCACTTTGTTGTTTCAAAGGTCAAAGGTCACAAAGGACACACAGCAGCAGTTTCTAAAAAGAAGCAGAGATGTTCAAAATGTGTAGAAGATCACAAGTTAGAAGAATGTAAAGAATAAGACCAAGAAAATGTTGTAACTGTGGAGGGAAACAGAGTTACATATGGAGGATGTGAAGTAAAGAAGAAGGCAAAAGAAATTATACAGATTAAAATGACTAAAAACATAAAATATGCAGAAGCAGCTAAAAATGTGAAGGAACAAAAAACAAGAGAGATTGAACAAACAGCGAGTCAAATTCCACAGCAAAGCAAAGAAGAGTCAGAAGAAAATGTTATAATATCAGTAGAAAAACTATTATTATTGGTAGCATATGTTATCAACCAAGCATAAAACTGAGGAGATTAAAATAATAGTGAGAGAAGCTGAAAAGGTTTTGGGTTTAAAGAGGATCATGGAGAAGATAAAGGAAGATGGGAGACCAGGACCAGCAGGTGAAAATGGTTCATGTTAATATTACAATGGAAAGCAAGAAGTTTAATTGCTAACGGACAGAAAGTTAAAGGTTATAATGATAGTCTTGAAGAACAACCAGAAATTATTTGTGTTCAGGAAAATGGTTAAAAAAACATTAGATTTTGTGATTAAAGGATATGATGGAGTAAGAAGAGATGGACAGGAGGATGTGGAATATTTATAAAGCAAGGGATAAAATATCAGGTTTTAGGGAAATAACTTGAATATATAGTTATTGAGATATGGGAACAAGAAGGTACATTTAAAATAATAAATGTTTATAATCCATGCAAAACATTATCATTTGAAATAATGGAAGAGTTAACTGAATATTTGGAAGGGAAAGTAATTTGTTGTGGGGATTTTAATGCAAATAGTACATTGTGGAGTAAAAGTAATGATAGAAATAGACAAGTTATAGAAGAATTAATGGGAATGAAAAATCTTCTATGTATTAATGATGGGAGGAAACAAGAATCAATATAAGAACAGGGATGGAATCAGTTATTGATTTAACAATTGTCTCAAATGTTTTAGCTGGTATTTGTGATAAAAATTCAACAAT
Organism: Xiphophorus hellerii; assembly: GCF_003331165.1. Lineage (NCBI taxonomy): Eukaryota > Metazoa > Chordata > Actinopteri > Cyprinodontiformes > Poeciliidae > Xiphophorus > Xiphophorus hellerii. Next base: position 30,121,446 of record NC_045677.1, read on the forward strand.
AGGTAATGATCATTATCCCATAACAATAAGAGTAGGATTAAATTTAAATAAGAATATAAAAGTCAATAAAACAACTGAATTTGAATAAGGCAGACTGAATTAAATTTAGATACTTGAGTCAAATAAACTTAGGAAAAGTAGATGTGAGAATTTATATAAATGATGTAAATGTAAAAATCTGTAAGATAAGCATGGAAGCAGCAGATAACTATAAAGAAAACAGGGTGTAAAAATGATAAGAAAATGTTTCCATGGTGGACAGATGAATGTAAAAAACAATAAAGTTAAGAAATAAAACATTTAAAGTACTAAAAGGTAATCCAGTTTATAATAATTTAATTGATTGTAAAAGCAAGCAATGGTAAGGAGAATTATCAAGATTCAAAAAGAGAATATTGGAGAAATTTCTGTAGCACAATAGGAAAAAAAACAAAAATAGAAAAAATTTGGGAAATAATTAAAAGAATGAATGTAATAAAGAGAGAGTTTGAATATCCTATATTAAAAACAGATAATAGAAATACAATAAAAGATGAAGATAAAGTTGAAATATTGGCAAGAACATTTAGTAAAATTCACAGTTCAAATAAAATTAGTGAAGAAAAGGAAGAGAAAATACAAAACTTAAATATAAAGATTTATTAGAGAAACAAATAATTTTCTGAATGTTGAGTTTAAAAAGCTGAATTGAATTATGCACTTAGGAAGACAAAAAATACAGCACCAGGTAAAAATTAAATTTATTATAGAATGATAAGACAACTCAGTGAAAAATCTAAAATTAATATTGCAATTATATAATAAAATTTGGGAGGAGGGAAAATTACCGTTTAACTGGAAGGAATCAATTATAGTACCAATAGCTTTAACATCAAATCTATGTAAAATAATGGAAAAAATAATAGACTGCTATATTATTTAAATAATAAAGGATATATGTCAAAATATCAAAATGGTTTTAGAAAAGGGAGGAGTACTAATGATCCAACACTTTGTCTAGAGCATGAAATTAGAAGAGCACAAATAAATAAAGTGTAGTGGCAACATTTTTTAATATAGGAAAAACATATGATATGATGTGGGTTGAAGGAATATTAATTAAATTATACACGTTGGACATTAAAGGGAAAATATTGAAATGGATTAAAGATTTTTTAACAAATAGGAAAATGCAAGTTAGAATTGAAGTCAGAAAAATGTAAAGTAGAAAATGGAAGCGAGTTTTATAAATCCGTTATTGTTCTCAATTATGATAAATTATATATATAAAGATATTGGAAAAGAAATGGGATGTTCACTTTTTGAGCTGTTTGGAAAAGAGGGAAAAATGTAGATTTCATTGTAAATAAATTACAACAGGTTATTGAAATAGAGAAATGTGCGTTGCCATGGGGATTTAAGTTTTCAGTTGAAAAAACAAAAGTAATGATATTTAATCAGAAAAAATAAACAAGGAAATAAAATTAAAATTATGTAACCAAGAATTAGAGCAAGTAAAGTGTATAAAATCTTTAGGGCTATGGTTTGATGAAAAAATAAAATGGAACATAAATATTCAAAAAGTAATAAAATCTTAAATGTAATAAAATCTTAAATATTTTGAGATGCTTGGCTGGCAGTGACTGGGGAGCAGATAGACAATCACTAAAACAGATTTACACAGGAACGATGAGATCTAACATAGACTTTGGTTGTATAGTTTATGGTTCAGCAGCTAAAACACATCTGGTTAAATTAGACAATATATCAGGCATTAAGATTATGGAGCATTGGGGTCGTGCTGTGGTGGCGCAGCGGGTTAGCACGCCCCACGTTTGGAGGCCTTAGTCCTCGACGCGGACGTCGCAGGTTCGACTCCCAGTCCTGACGACCTTTGCCGCATGTCTTCCTCCCTCTCCTCATCCTCCTTCCTGTCTGCCTACTGTACAAAAAATACGAGCCACTAGTGCCGCAAAAACTCTTCGGAGAAAAAAAATGGAGAAAAAAAAAGATTATGGAGCATTTAAAACCACATCAACAGCAGAAATAGAAACTAGAATTAAATTATTGGTTAAATTTACAAGGAAATAAGTTTGATCATCCAACTTGGGAAACTTTAAATCCATGTTGGGAAAAAAAATAAAATAAAATAAGGAGTTTTGGATGGACAATTGAAAAGAAGCAGGAAATCCTGAAGCATGCAGGGGTTTGTTCCTGGAGGACGAGCGTTGGGAGACACTGATCTACAGCGTCAGGATCAGGAAGCCGGTCTGCCGAACCTGAGACCGGACCACAACTTCTTCAACCGGTTCATTTTATTTCTAGTGTTTTCTGAGGAGAAACCAAAACACAGCTTACAAAAGAAAAGTCCCAGCTCTACTGTGGGACTAGATCCTGATGTGAGCATAAACTCGACTCATTTAAGACTTTAGGCTTTCAGACTCTTAGTCCGCTTGTTCTATTAATGGATTTCTACCAAATAAACTTCAAATTGTTTTCACAAATGTGTTTCTAGTAACAAATGTCATTTTCAAATCATCTAGTGGACTAGTGGAAATATTACAAACTACAACTAAAAAGCTCAGAGTGAACCATTTCCACCCAAGAGCTCCTTAATTAGTCACTTAATGCAAAAACATCAAAGATTTTCCAAGCTTCGTTCTTGAATTGGAGCCAATATAAACTAACTGAGCTCATAATCAGGAAGACGCTGGTTCAAATCCTTGCCTGAGCGAAGCTGTGGTCCCTGAGCATGACTCTTCACCGAGTGTTGCCGTGTATTAGATATAGATGTGGTGACCAGGACGGGTAAAGAGCGGCAGCCATGCTGCCTCTGACTGAAGCTGAAGAGTGACTGAATACTGCATGACATCATCACCAGATACGGTGCTTACCGTATAACACTAAGACACTATTATTATATATTTGGAGTTATACATCTGTCCAATAAGCTTCCAGTTTTTAAATACTCTCACTACTGAAGTATTTTTCAGAGGACATACTCTGTAGTAATTTGGCAGAAATACCTTTGCTTTTATTGGAGAGCTATTTAACCCAGTGGGTTTCCTAACTGGTTCCACTGGTTTCCACTGACTTCTCCCACTTTGAACTGTTGGAGAGGAACCAGGTGAAGATGCTGCTGCCCTCTAGTGGCTGCTGTGGAGTACTGCAGGTTTTTGTATAAGGTTCTGGTGTTTCCTGTCACTGTGGGCTGCAGAGCGCAGTAGTACACAGCAGAGTCTGACAGACGGAGATCCTGGATTGTCAGGTTGAAGGATTTGTTGGATTTATTGAGGTCAGCATCAAATCTGTTGTTGTTGAACTCTGGAGCTTTGTCTTTTGTTGATGACATCTGCTTCAGCATGAACTTTGGGAAACTGTTTTCTTCTTGCTTATACCAGAACAATGTGGGTGTCGTATAGGATGTTTCATAAGTACATCTCAGAGTCAGTGATTCTCCTGCAGCAGCAACAACTTCTCCTTCTGTCTGCTTCACTGAGTCTCCTTTACACTCTGGGGAAGAACAGAACATGCAGAGGAAGAGATGGATCAATAAAGATGATTGATTAAAGGAGAACAATCAGCAGCTTTAAAGACTTCTACTCCATGTAGAGGAAACATGTTGATCTTTGTATCTTACCAGAGAAAAGAGCAGCCAGAATAATCCACAGCCAATGTTCCATCTGTCCACCAAGGTTTAAATCAGCAGGAGGAAGCAGCTGATGTTCAACATTCAGTCTGACTATTGTTCTCTTCACAGCCAGCAGCGGCTCCAGTGTGCATGCTGCCCTGAGGAAGCACCGCCTTTGTTGAACTCCGCCCTCACACAGTAACACACATTCCCATTAATTTCTATAACTAATCTTGATATTTCCCCTGAGCCATTTTCATTCCCACCTTATTCCCAACGCCTAACTCAAAAATTGTGTTTTTATTGAGTGGACATGGCAAAATGTCCTCACAGCTATAAATGTCCACACAATGTTAGTCGTTTGTCAAGATTAAGTCCTCATAATGATAGCTAAACCAGCACACACACACACACACACACCCACACACACACACACACACACACACGCACCCACACACGCACACACACACACACACACACACACACACATACACATGAACACACACTTACGTGCTAAATTGGCAGATTATCCAATCCTTGACATTTTCTAACTTATTGCGGCTGAACATGATTTTTTCCCATTTTCTAACTTATCCGAACTATTAAGGGCAAAACGTCATACTAATTTGTTTAATTTTAGGTCAACTAGATTCTTACAAAGAGTGGATATGGATTTGTCTGTAACATCCCTCTGTGAGATGTGGAAGTGAAAACCCTACAGGAAGGCTAAGATGAATTAAAAGAACATTTTTATTAAACACAAGCCCATTTTACAGACCGGAGCACAATCTGGAGGAAACAAAGCCAGTCCAGAGTTTCCCAAAGATCTACAGTCTCTGCATCTCTTCATGGGGTCCAGGCAGCATCCTCAGCTCAGCATATGGCCTTCGTCATCATTTAAAAAGTGATCTGCTGCTTGTTCACAAACAGCCTCATGGTTTAAATGTTGGCTGTCTGTGGTTTAACAGGGAGTGAGGCCCTCCAGTGGCTGCTGTGGAGTACTGCAGGTTTTTGTACAGGGGTCTGGTGTTTCCTGTCACTGTGGGCTTCACAGCGCAGTAGTACACAGCAGAGTCTGTCACTGCAGCAGAGGAGATCAGCAGATCCATCTGGGTTTTATCAGCATTGATGTTGAAGGAGAAACCAGGAGCCGGATCCTGGAGTTTAGTTCCTGTTCCTGAGTGGGAGATCAGGAAGTCTGGAGGTTTTCCAGGATATTGTCGATACCAGAAGAAATAATCATCATAAACAGCAGCTTTAGAGTAACTGCAGGTCAGAGTAACAGAGCTGCCCTCTGAACTGAACTCCTCAGTCTTCGCTGCAGTGAGTTGTTGACAGTTTACACCTGAAGGAAGAAAAACTGATATAAGTGAAGAACAAGAAGGATCAGATTATTCTCTGAAAGACTCCAACCAACCTGATCCAGTGATCAGAACCAGCAGAGTGAATCCAGATGTGAGCAGAGACAGCATGTTGAGCAGAGGTAATGTTGGAGAGTTGAGCTGAGCTGAAGGAGGAAGTTTGAGTCTCTTTAGAGATCAGGAACAGATCAGCTCCTCCTCTTCCTCCTCTTCCTCCCGGCTAACAGACTCATAGCTTCAGCTGGTTTATAGCTCTCACTGTCAAACTGTGATGCTGGTTTCTATAAAGTAAACTGTTAGAATGCTGGATGGCTGACAATCTCTTCCAACTAACTTCTGATAATCAAAGGTCTAAATCTGTTCCATACTGTTTCATTATTGAAATAAAACATTAAGACTATCGTTCACCAATAACAGGCCATTGAGACTGATTGAACTAGGCCAGACTGGTAGATATCATTAGGAAAATCCCAGCTCTGTGTTTCACTGGGATTAGGGCTGTTGTCAACGAATATTTTAGTAATCGAGTAATCTATCAATTATTCTTACGATTAATCGAGTAATCGGATAAAAAAAATTATCAAATAAAATATTGGTAAATCTGGTATAACAAAAGTTTTACTATCGGATACCAACATCAATCCAATTTTTCATTTTTAGTTTCTCTAACAGTTACTTTTCTGTAGTTTAGAAAACTAACCTGTAACAATAATATCTCACTTTCTAAGTTAACCTGTAAAAAAGTTACACAAGAATCTTAAATTATATTCAGTTTAATAATAAAAAGACTCACAGATACGCTTATAAAAAAATGTCTATACTCCAGCTTTTAGTTTATGTATTCATCTTCAGTCAGTTTAATAGATGAACTCTCACCTTGCCCCTTAACCTAACAAGCTTTGGGTTTGAGAAAATAGGAAATGTCGCCTGGAGTTTGGGGGACAGGCGAACGAACGTAAGATGGGAGGAAATAGACCAGGGGACGAACGTAAGAACTGGGGCAGCAATACGGGATTTTTACCCCACCTTCGTTCGTCACACTCAGAAACTCGTCTACAGCCATGAACCGCCACGACGCTCCGCCAGCTCTTTGTTCAGACCAGGATGATATGAAATTTATTGTGCAGTTCGTCCGTAAAGCTGCACTTAAACTGTAACCATCAGCTACTCAGCTGCCCGCCGTGTTCAGTCTATCAGCTCACCTGTATTAATACCTGCAGCTCTGAACCAGCAGCTCCCGGAGGAGAAAGGCTGCCGTACTCCAGGCATGGCGCCAGTCATTTTAAAGATGCTTATTGGTTCCCATAAACCATGAAAACCCGGACGTTATCACTAATCAATAAAATCCTCCCAGGCCGAACTTGAACATTGGACGTTATGCTGCCAACAACTAGAGGAGGAAGTCAGAGATCCGCGCAGCACAAATAATGTTCCGGCTGGAACACGGTGCGCTAAATAATAAAACATAAATTAACGAAGCTTCGAGGCAGGTAAATTTTCCTCGAGGAATTTTAATATTCGAGGTAGTGGAATAATTTGAGGAATCGTTTCAGCCCTAATTAGGATTTCATTAGGATTGATTCACTGATTCATAAACAGGTGCCTGCTTATCCTGCTGATCTCATTTATGTCCACAGCACTACATCACAGGTTAGCACAGCTAGCTTAGCTGCTGTTAGCTTAAGAAAACGGGACATTTCAGAAAACTTTTAGGGCAGATTTTTGTGACTTAGTTTCAAGAAAGGGAAGAGAAAATACCCATAAGAGCTAAGCTGTTCATACTGGACTACTGGGTGATTAAGACTCACTGGAATGAATTTTACCAGTTCAGCCTCTGGTTAGCTTTAGCTGCACAGAGGCTTATCTCATTCTTTAGTCCAGCCAAAGACCTGGTTGGGTGATTTCCATCATTCTCCCAGTCCATTGGGACTCTTAACATCCTATCCTGGTTGTGCGGAGAGGTGACCATCATAGAAGAGGTAAGATGACTCGGTCTGCAAGCATTTTCCCATAATACAGTTAGAATGCCTTTATTGTCACTGTGCACAAGCAGACGCAGTTTGGGGCTGCAAAATACCTCCGCACATAAATCAACATGGACAATAGAAGGATGGGGGCCAGCAGAGGTGATGAGTTTATGGTTGGGGGTATTTATAGCCAGGAAGTGTGTGTGTTTGGTGTTTGTATGTTGAACATAAGTTTGTGTGTTGAACATAAGTCCGTGAAGCAGTCAGCTCTCCCAGCCATCGTCTGATGCATGGCAGAGCGTTTACCAGCGGCCTCGGTAGATCCTGGTAGATCTTCCGATGGAGGAGCGGATGGTGGCAGAGAGCATCTGGTTTACATCCAGCAGAGTTTGAGAAGAAACAGCCATCTAAGTTCCACTCACTTCCAATTGCCAAAGTTGTTTTAGATTGGGCCGATGCTGAAATTTCCATCAACCCTAAAGTCTCACTGGTTAAACTCAGTAGTGATTCCAGTCATCCAGATTAGTTTGGTCATTCCCACCGGACCGAACTGGAAAGTTCTCCAAGGTCGACACCATTTATCACCTCAGCAAGCAATCAGTTTGTGAGATGAATCAAAATTAATTCATCCATCAAGGAACATTGAGATTTAATGGCTTAAATCTTTCAATTACCTTTCAAACTACATGAAGTATAGAAACCTAAACAGGTAAGCCTGTTGTTGGATCCCCTTTACCCAAAGCTGAGCAAGCTGGTTGTTTGATTTAGTGATAAGGAAATGAAATCATGGTATTTTTGTAACTATTATTTAGCAAAACATATGACGCTTATTTTGTGTTCATAATTGTTCATACTTGGGACAAAGTTCATTCATGGCATATTCAGTGTGTCAGAACATTAAGAACCGAAAATAGTATTTTATGTTTTTTGACAACCAAGTTTTTCTAAAGGAGTTATACAATTTGTTTTAGAAGCTATGCCTTATGGACCTCGACCCTGGTTTATGAGATCCTCTAGTGGCTGTTGTGGAGAACTGCAGGTTTTTGTACAGGGTCCTGGTGTTTCCTGTCACTGTGGGCTGCAGAGCGCAGTAGTACACAGCAGAGTCTGACGGATGGAGATCCTGGATCTTCAGGTCAAACGCTGAGTTGTTGACCTTCGCATCGAATCTGTCTTTGCTGAACTCTGGAGCATTGTCTGGTAATTTCACATATTCTTTCAGCATGTACTTTGGGAAACTGTTTTCTTCTTGTTTATACCAGAACAAGGCATCACTTCCACCACTGGGTTTAAAGGTACATCTCAGAGTCAGTGATTCTCCTGCAGCAGCAACAACTTCTCCTTCTGTCTGCTTCACTGAGTCTCCTTTACACTCTGGGGAAGAACAGAACATGCAGAGGAAGAGATGGATCAATAAAGATGATTGATTAAAGGAGAACAATCAGCAGCTTTAAAGACTTCTACTCCATGTAGAGGAAACATGTTGATCTTTGTATCTTACCAGAGAAAAGAGCAGCCAGAATAATCCACAGCCAATGTTCCATCTGTCCACCAAGGTTTAAATCAGCAGGAGGAAGCAGCTGATGTTCAACATTCAGTCTGACTATTGTTCTCTTCACAGCACCACTTCTTATTGACACAATGCTGGAACACAGAGCACAAGGAGAGCGCCGCCTACTGGAGCATGGCGCCCCCTGGTGGCTGCAGGTTTTTGTACAGGGTTCTGGTGTTTCCTGTCACTGTGGGCCTCACAGCGCAGTAGTACACAGCAGAGTCTGTCACTGCAGCAGAGGAGATCAGCAGGTCCATCTGGGTTTTATCAGCATTCATGTTGAAGGAGAAACCAGGAACCGGATCCTGGAGTTTAGTTCCTGTTCCTGTGTGGGAGATCAGGAACTCTGGAGGTTTTCCAGGATATTGTCGATACCAGAAGAAAGAATCAGTTGTGGCTTGTTTTGAAGACTTATAGGACACATTAGCAGAGCTGCCGTCGAATCTGAAGACTTCCTTATCAAGAGGAGAAAGTTGATCACAGCTGACACCTTAAAGAAGAAATATTTTTCAATCTTTAAGTTGCAAAGGTTTTTATAGGGAAACATTTAAATCTTAGCAGTTCAAAGCATCTCGATCCAATCTGACCTGTTAGCAGAGAGATGATGAGCAGAGACAGACCATAATAGTCCATGTTGAGCAGAGTTAATGTTGGAGAGTTGAACTGAACTGAAGGAGGAAGTTTGAGTCTCTTTAGAGATCAGGAACAGATCAGCTCCTCCTCTTCCTCCTCTTCCTCTCAGCTTCAGCTGCTTTCTGATGGACTTTAGTCATCAACGACTGTAGACCTGTTGCCATGACAACCCGCATCATGGAGGTCCTGGAGACACTCCTGTTGGCCCACCTGAACAAGCTCATATCAGGACCCCCTGCAGTTTGCTTATCGCCATGGAGACGGAGACGCCATCTTAACCTGCTGCATGAACCCATTTAACAGGATTCAGCCTGATCTGCTCTGTGAGGAACTTCAGGAGACTCAGGTGGAGCCAGAACCTGATGACCTGATGACCTGTTGACCTGATGACCTGTTGACCTGATGACCTGACAACCTGATGACCTGATGACCTGTTGACCTGATGACCTGATGACCTGTTGACCTGATGACCTGTTGACCTGACCACTTGACAACCTGATGACCTGACCAGCTGATGACCTGTTGACCTGATGACCTGATGACCTGTTGACCTGACAACCTGACAACCTGATGACCTGATGATCTGATGACCTGACAACCTGACAACCTGATGACCTGACGACCTGATGACCTGACAACCTGACCAGCTGATGACCTGATGACCTGACCAGCTGATGACCTGACCACCTGATGACCTGATGACTTGACCAGCTGATGACCTGGCCACCTGATGACCTGATGACCTGACCAGCTGATGATCTGACCACCTGATGACCTGACCACCTGATGACCTGATGACCTGACAACCTGGCAACCTGATGACCTGATGACCTGATGACCTGTTGACCTGACCAGCTGATGACCTGACCACCTGATGACCTGTTGACCTGACAACCTGACGACCTGACCAGCTGACAACCTGATGACCTGATGAACTGTTGACCTGATGACCTGACCATGTGATGACCTGACCACCTGTTGACCTGACCAGCTGATGACCTGATGACCTGACAACCTGGCAACCTGATGACCTGATGAACTGTTGACCTGATGACCTGACCATGTGATGACCTGACCACCTGTTGACCTGACCAGCTGATGACCTGATGACAGACCACAGGTAGAGACTGGAGGACTGAGCGTCTATCTCGGCTCCTTTTCTCTCTCTACACTTCAGACGTCCAGCACAAGACTGACTTCTGTCATCTACAGAAATACTCAGATTACAGAAATACTCAGATTACAGAAATACTCAGATTACAGAAATACTCAGATTACAGAAATACTCAGATTACTCTGCAGTTGCTGGTTTATCAGAGACAGACAAGAGGCTGAGTACAGAGAGCTGGTGGACCGCTTCGGGTCACGGAGGGAACAGTCAAATCATCTGAAATGTAAAGAAAACAAAGGAGATTATTGTTGGTCTCAGGAGGAACAGGGTCAAAGGTTAGGGTTAGAGCGCTGCGCATCATGAATAAACACCAGGCCGGAACACGGTGGCTAAATAACAAAACTTAATTTAACGAAGTTTCAAGGCAGATCATTTCCTCGGGGAATTTTCAAATCATTTGAGAAATGGTCACAGCCCTAGTGGTGATGTCACAGTGACCTCATCTCTCCCCGCTTGGTCTTTGTCAGTCCTGGCCAACGCTAACAGCTGATTCCTGCCCAACAGGTTTCGGACGCTGTAGGCAGTGGGGGGGAGGTTAGGCTAGGCTAACGGACGCCGGGTTGTGGGCCTGATCCTTCGTTGGGGTTTGCGGTGCCAGACTGGGTTAGGAGGTTTGGTACTGAGTCTCCGTGGCGTCGGGGCTGCCGACCTGCCTCCAAGTCCGACCCGTAGCTCCTCTGAGGGTTGCTGGTATCTGCCTGCTGCTGCCTCCAGGATCCAACGCTAACTGCTTCTGGCTGCTCTTGGCTTCATGCTGCAAGATTTCTGCTGATCTCTTCCTTGTCACATTTTTGCAATTCCAGGCAACAAATGGTCTCACTCTTCAACCAGAAACACATTCACACTCATGTCTATGCAAAAAATCTAACACGTTGAAACACATGTTCATATTTTATTAATGCAACCTGCCTGTGTTGATGCCTCTGTGATCTGATAGTCAATTCAGCAACTATGACAGCATCTCCAGAAACCCTTTTCATGGCCTATGTAGGCAGCCAGCTTCTCCATACGGTGCGCCTGAAGGGACACATGACTAAAGAGAACAGAAGAGGAAAGAATTTCTCTAAGATTTGAATAGTTAAAGATCACATATTTTAGAAAGTCTCTCAGACTCTGGGAAGCAGAATGTCAGGCGTTACACATGTCTGCAGACTTCTTGGATTATTTCTGCACCAAGTTCAGTTGCAACATGATGTCACTGTTGTCTTTGTCTTCTGTCCAAACACTCAACAACCAGTAGATTAACAGGGAGTGAGGCCCTCTAGTGGCTGCTGTGGAGTACTGCAGGTTTTTGTACAGGGTTCTGGTGTTTCCTGTCACTGTGGGCTCCACAGCGCAGTAGTACACAGCAGAGTCTGTCACTGCAGCAGAGGAGATCAGCAGATGAAACGTCTTTCTTGTTTTCTCGTGTCTCAAAGAAAGCCTTCCTGTTGTGTCTGAATATCCTGAGGTGACCAGCTGTGGAGATGAACTGGGCGTCTGTCGATACCACAGCAGCAGGTTTACTGTTCCTGAATAGTTGCAGGACAGAGTCACGTCGTTTCCTTCCAAATCCAGTTGATCGTCTTTAAATGGTGTCAGTAAATCCTCAGAGGATCCTGGAAACAACAGATTGATAATTCAGTTTTAACAAACTCAAAGCTCCAGATGTTTTCCTGCCTTCTGTCTCCTTCTCCACCTGCTGCATCTTTAGATGACTCACCTGGCTGAAGGCAGAAGATCATCATCATGCAGGAGAAAAGCAGCAGCTGCATTGTTTTCCCTGGTACTGACAGAAGAACAGAGAGAACGCAGCAGCTCTTCAGCTCCAACACAAAGTCTGTCAGAGTGGAGCTCCTCCCCTCACTGAGCCTGGTGATGGGCCGTCCCATTAAAACCAGTCCAAACTCAGACTGTGTCATGCTAGAACCAGTCGGAATGATTCAGACCGGGATCTGGAGGGAACGCTGCAGCTGTTCAACAACCGGATAAACGTTTCTCATTTGTTCTGCCTGGGAGACAAGAACACCTGATGGGACCTGGTCTGTGGAGCGACAGAGTGCTTGAACACAGAACCACAGCAGAGCTCAGAACCTGGTAACGCTGCCCTCTAGTGGATCTGAACGGCTGAGCAGAGCGGAGAAAGGCTGCTCAGTGTATCAGAACTAAATGTCCAGAGTAAAAACCACCAAACAAATATTAATACAAAAAAAACCCAGCAACATTAATAATTAGCGCTGTCAAATTACTTTAAAAAATCTGGTTGGGGCTTCAGGATGTTTGTGAATTAATCACAATTATTTAACTGTTCTGGGTTCTTCCTGTTCTCTGAGCGCCACAGAGCAGCAGTAGGTTTAACCCACCGTCCCTGTTACTAGTTTTTTATTACTTGTATTTCTTGTTCAGGTTTGATCACATCAGTCTGAATCTTGACAAACCGTTGAAGAGCAGGGAGTGAGGGCCTCTAGTGGCTGCTGTGGAGTACTGCAGGTTTTTGTACAGGGTTCTGGTGTTTCCTGTCACTGTGGGCCTCACAGCGCAGTAGTACACAGCAGAGTCTGTCACTGCAGCAGAGGAGATCAGCAGATCCAGGTGTTTCTCTCCTCTCAGGTAAGTGGAGAATCTTGTTAATGATTTCAGAGACTCTGCTGATCTTGAGTTGTTGAGTCCTGAGACGTAGAAGATGAACTCTGGAGGTTTTCCAGGATTTTGCTGATACCAAAAGAAATCATCACCAAGAGCTATCTTGTTGGTGTAACTACAGGTCAGAGTAACAGAGCTGCCCTCTGAACTGAACTCCTCAGTCTTCGCTGCAGTGAGTTGTTGACAGTTTACACCTGAAGGAAGAAAAACTGATATAAGTGAAGAACAAGAAGGATCAGATTATTCTCTGAAAGACTCCAACCAACCTGATCCAGTGATCAGAACCAGCAGAGTGAATCCAGATGTGAGCAGAGACAGCATGTTGAGCAGAGTTAATGTTGGAGAGTTGAGCTGAGCTGAAGGAGGAAGTTTGAGTCTCTTTAGAGATCAGGGACAGATCCGCTCCTCCTCTTCCTCCTCTTCTTCCTCCTGTTGTGCATCAAGAAGTTGAAAAGTCTTCAGACCAACATGTAGGACTGATCCTGTCGAACACCATAGCTACCCCTGGAAGCCGCATCATGACCACATTCAAGTTTGGATTGTGATCAAACTGTCTCTGTTTTAGGAAACAGTTTGATCAGGACTACATGGTGGGAGCAGACAGAAGTCACTGTTACAAGATACGCTGCTGCTGGCGCTCTGACTAAAACCAGGAAGATGGAGCGCATCGGGATCATTGGTAAGTTTAACTGATCCAGGTTCAGTTCTGTGGTTGTTTCTAAATACAAACTGAATGACTTCTCATACCTTCTTCTCCATACGGAAACATCCCAGGTCAGTTTACACCATTTTACAGAAACAGACCGACTGGAAGCATCTCAGCCGTCTTATGATGAGAACTGAGTTCTTCAGAGGAACGGCTCAGGTTGAGCAACTTGACGCCACGTCTGCTGAATCCATCGTTATGTTTGGTTTCTTTCTAAATTTGCTCTGTTCTGATGAATTGTCTAAGTCTCTTGTTGTGATGGGGATTTTCAGTGTTTCTCTTGTGATTCTTGGAGAGGAAAACCATCGAAGCAGAGCAGCGACCGAGGCCTTCTCGTGCAGCAATTCTTAATCATAGAGCCACGGCCAACAGCGCCACCTAGAGGGAATCAGATAAATTCACAGGTTTTTACCTTTTTTGTTGCTGCGGTTTGGTAAAGTTTCCAGAAACTAGAGATATTGCTGCTGTGACTCTTGTGTGTAACAGATGGAGGGCAGCTTCTGGTTCTTGCAGTTGAAGCAATTTCAAATTAATTTGCAGATTATACAGCTATGTTTTTATTAGCATTTTAAATAATTTTGTACAATACTTAATTTTAAAATTATTTCTTTTACTATATTTATTTTTGTGCACATAATTTAATTTAACCAATATTCACATTTTCTCCAGGTTTTTAGAGTCTTACGCCATAGTAGACTGTCAAGAAAACTGGTATGGGGTTTGAGATCTTTCCAGGTACACGCAGAAAAAGGTGCATGAAGGCCTGAAAGAAATAAAGCAATCTTGTGTGTTGATTTATAATGATTAAGTTGAACATGTATGAGTACAATCCCTAATATGTGTATGTGTATAAATAATGATTAAGTTGAACATGTATGAGTACAATCCCTAATATGTGTATGTGTATAAGTAATCACTAAATGATTCTGAAATGTATGAATAATGATCTGTAATGGTAACAACAATATAATCTGAAAGAGAAGTGATTAATTTTTAGTGTATAACAGGCTGAGATGATTTGAATGATTTACAGTTGATTTAAATGATTTTAACAATAGATAATGAAGGGAGTGATAGAAAAGAAGGAAGTGGAACAGTACAGTCAGCAGGATGGGTGAGGCCCGGCTGACAGGAAATGTCGCAAGTTGGAAAAAGGAGGAACTTTTTACTGGACTCAGCAAACAGGATGGGGGCCGGGACTTTCCACCAGAGAAGCAGCAGATGTTCAGGAAGTCACGCAGACCAAGCTCTCCACACACACACACACACACAGTGGAGAAAAGTATAAAAGAGGGCTGAAATAAGAAAGCAACGGTTCTTTGTCCGCGGCGCTGGAGAGGAGTCGACACGGGGAAGCAGAAACAGCAACGGACCGCACCCTGGAACCACGGGAGACTTGAGACTCCGCGCCGCCAAGAAGGGACAAGTTCCGGACGTCCAAGCCCTGGTTTCTGATTCGACCGTCGGTCATGCCTCAACCCGAATATATTGCAACAGACTTGGAGAAAAGACGAAGGTCCTGGAGGGATAAAGAGCTGGGTTTTCAAAGAGTTTGGACCCGTTCTACTTCGCATCTATTCTAAGGAGGATTTTTCCATATAAGGACAGAGACTCTGACCAAGACTTCTGGATGTTCCTGTTGCTAAAGATCCATTAACAACTGGGTGTGAGTTGAACCTGCTCCCTAAAAATTCGATCTCAGAATTTGCGACATAGGTTAGAGAAAAGAGACAGGATAGTATGGTTATACATGTGGATTTTATTATACTGCTCTTGAATTATATACAATTGATTATAGATTTGTATGTCACATGTCCCTGCTTAAGCTTGCTTAATAAATTTATACCATAAAATTCTAATGAGGTTGGTGGACATTGGAATTAATTGAGTCATTTGATCATTTTTCAGTTCTTTTAATTGAGGTAAAACTAATGTACATGATTCCAGGAAATAGGAGGCTTCATAATTTCCTTTGGTGAGTGTAAATAATGACCCTGGGACTTATATCCAAGTCACTAAACTTAATCTAGCCGGTTCCAAGAGCGAGTTATATTTTAGAAAGCGAGCTACCGTTAACAGAAGTGGTTATTGGAATTATGCAGCTGCGAGGGCTACTCAGCTGATTGTTTCTTAACTGTAAAGGGTTGTAACTTCTGGATCGGAGGTAGTTAGAGCTAGACGAATCGCTTTAGCCACCAGTTTGAACAGATTATCTCTTATAGATCTCTTTTAGGGTAATACCCAGGTCTCAGAGATTTTCCGGACCTGTTAGACAGAGAACTGGTCAGTAGTCAGCCAGGAGAAGTTGTGAGGAGTGGGTGGGGCTGGCTATTGCGTAATAACAGACAAGACATAAAAGGAATTCATTTCCACCAAAAATCTCAGAACGTTTCTAGAAAAAAATATGTTAATGTGAAAGTCAAACATTTTCATAAATTTTTGTAAATTTCAGAAACTTTGGACATTTTCTGAGTTTCAAAAGTCAAAACTTTTTGTCTTCAAACTCAGAAATTGTCATGGTTTGCAGTTGTAGTGGTGAGGATGGAAGCAGAGGACCCAAGTTGTTGAATAATGTTGATGGTTTTAATGAAGAAAAACACAATCCAGGCAGCACAGGTGAGCAGAAGGCTTGGAGCTCAGGACTGGTAGCAAGAGCAGTAACACATCTAGAGACGATGACATTAGCTGACAGTAAAGACGAGGAAAGAAGACAGCTGGGATCAATGAGGGGTAGACGAGACAACACAGAGACTCAACTGACACAGAAACCTCAATTAACACACAGAACAACCAAATCCTCACAGAAATGTGTTTTTTCTACAACTTTTCTAAGAGTAATCTCAAAATGTGAGAATTCTTTGGCAGAAATATTTTCTTCCTTTTTTAATCTTTCAGCTTCTATACGCCGCGGTATCAGAGGCCAAACATGAGCCTTTAATTTTACTCTTGGTGCAGTTTGATCCGTTCCATGGCCTGTTCAGAAAGTTGTTTTATGAGAAGATGATAAATAAATTTATTATGAGTATCACCTTAAGAGGCAATTATATTTAATATTCTTGCTTGGAAAACCATACTTGAATTTGATTTTTACATTGAACAAAAGTCAAGTCGGTTGGTAAAACAATAGATAGTAAATATATAAACGGGCCCAGAGGTCAAAACGGTGAAGAACTCCTCCTCTAGTGGCCGCCTAGTGGCTGCTGTGGAGTACTGCAGGTTTTTGTACAGGGTTCTGGTG
Source organism: Xiphophorus hellerii (assembly GCF_003331165.1). Taxonomy (NCBI): domain Eukaryota; kingdom Metazoa; phylum Chordata; class Actinopteri; order Cyprinodontiformes; family Poeciliidae; genus Xiphophorus; species Xiphophorus hellerii. Next base: position 30,138,306 of record NC_045677.1, read on the forward strand.
TTTCCTGTCACTGTGGGCGCCACAGCGCAGTAGTACACAGCAGAGTCTGTCACTGCAGCAGAGGAGATCAGCAGAGTTCCTCGTTTCTGAGTTTTATCGATGTGAGCTGAGAAATCGGAGCGAGTTGGATGGATCGATCCCGACTCTGTGATGTGGAGCAGGAACTCTGGTCTGGATCCGTGCTGCTGTCGGTACCACTGGACATTATAGATAGAACCAGTATATCCGCAGCTCAAACTGGTGGGGCTTCCCTCTGAAGCGACGTGTTCCCTCTGCTCCTGTGTGACGGTGTTCATGGAGCCCATGGCTGTAAAATGAAGGTTCATGTCAGTCAGTCTGCAGCAGATTCAGGCATCAGGAGACTCAGAGGCTCTTCCATCCACATGTGGTCGCAGTGAGATTCAGAGAGACCATCAGAGCTTCTCTCTGTTCTGATACTCACCGATGTAGAGAGAGAAGAGCAGGAGGTACAGCAACATGTTCCAGGAGTTCAGGACAGACAGCAGATCTACAGAGATGATCCACTGCAGCAGAAGGAAGACTAACAGACCTTCATCATCATCATCAAGCTGCTGTTAGAGACGAGCCTTCTCATTGGCTGAGCTCAGCAGTGGTGGGAGGAGCCAGAGAGAAACTGGTTGCTGCTGAAGGTGAGGTTCAGCCAGTGAGGTGATTTCTGACTGAGAAACCAGCTAAAGTTAGTGAGTCGGTGCTGCAGCCAACCAGAAACTACTGAGACTGATTATGGTGATGAGGTTTCAGCGGCTCTGATGCTCTAAGATCCAGTTAACTGGTGATCCTCCCAGTTTAGGAACCAGTTTGAGATCAGATGACTTAGTGTGAAATATCCACCAGATGAGTCCACTGTGGTCATACTGGGATGAAGATGGTCAGAAATTCTCAGGCGACTGCAGAGGTGAAACGATGGCAACAGTCCCACATGGTGGTGGCAGTCCCCTGCTGCCACCACCAGGCTGAGTTTCTGAAGGGTCACCAAATTATGGTCCAACCTGCTGGACGACCCACAAACCAGCCGACATGTTCCAGTTTGCCTTGCTTCTGGACCTGGTTCTGGTTCTGGTTCTGGTCTGGTTCTGGTCTGGTTTTGGTCTGGTTCTGGTTCTGGTTCTGGTCCGGTTCTGGTCTGGTTCTGGTTCTGGTTCTGATCCGGTCGGTTCTGGTCTGGTTTTGGTCTGGTTCTGGTTCTGGTCCGGTTCTGGTCTGGTTCTGGTTCTGGTTCTGATCTGGTTCTGGTTCTGGTCCAGTCCGGTTCTGGTCTGGTTTTGGTCTGGTTCTGGTTCTGGTTCTGGTCCGGTTCTGGTCTGGTTCTGGTTCTGGTCCGGTTCTGGTCTGGTTCTGGTTCTGGTTCTGATCCGGTCGGTTCTGGTCTGGTTTTGGTCTGGTTCTGGTTCTGGTCCGGTCTGGTTCTGGTCCGGTCCGGTTCTGGTCTGGTTCTGGTTCTGGTCCGGTTCTGGTCTGGTTTTGGTCTGGTTCTGGTTCTGGTTCTGGTCCGGTTCTGGTCTGGTTCTGGTTCTGGTCCGGTTCTGGTCAGTGTGTCTGTCCTGTAGGATCAGGTCAGTTGGAGGGTTTGAGGTTTTTCTCCTTCTACCATCCAGATTTACTACAGGAGTGAATCTGTTTTAGTTTTTCTTCAGGCCTAAAATGATTAGATATAAAGATCTAGTAAGATTGTAGGATTATATAACGTGTTCAATCTATGCTAGAAAACCAAGTTAGAACAGTAAATATGTTGCTTGAAACAGCAAATGTTTTGTTCTGGTTGCTTCAGGTCTAGTCCAGGGGTCGGCAACCAGTGGCTCCGGAGCCACGTGTGGCTCTTTCATCCTTCTGTTGTGGCTCCCAGTGACTTTGGGAAATAGAATATTTTATTAAAATTAAATCATTAAAAAATTATAAATTAAAATCATTTTAAAAAAAATTTCTAAATCTGAAGATTATGGTAAACTTGTAACATAAAAACAAAAGTTTTGACCATTTTTAGCACCCAAAATATACGTCATGTCCGCCGATGTGCGACAGGCTTTCCTGGCGAACCCCACACGTCTGGCAGACCGCATTTTTTTAGCTCACTGATTTATTGACCTTTTGACCCTTGCCTGGAAGATACATCATGAATAAATCCAAGAAAAGGAAACATTCTGAAGATGGCAGAACATTTAATGCTACGTGGACAGATCATTTTGCTTTCACCGCTGATGAAACTGGTTCACCTTCTGCTTAATATGTGGCGACAGACTGGCAAACAACAAGAAGTCAAATGTTGAAAGACATTTCAAGAGCAAACACTAAAAAATATCCCGAGGGAGAGGAGAGAAAAAAGGTTGTTTCTGAGCTGATGCTGAAGCGTACGGCGCCCCCTAGGGGACATGGGGATTATTTTCTTTTGCGTTCATAAAACTGTACTGGTCAGTTATGCAGCATAATTGAACACTGTAGCCTTTCTTACGGTGGGCGCCGTACTTTCTGCTTTAATATAAGGTTATGTGAGGTTTTTCCATGAATGTTAGAATCTTTTAGTGAAATATCTGAAGTTTTATATCTTTCTTTAGGATAGAAAGGCGCCACAAACCTACGATATAAACAGAAACTTTCCGTAAGTAGGAAAGAAATAAAAACACATTATAATTTGGACTATTTCTGAGTTATTATCGCGGGTAATAAATCATCTGACAGTTTTGATTGTGTCTCTGTTGTTCTAGTCTGAATGGTTTAAAGAGCTGCTTTCAGTTCCATCTTAGCCTTAACAGACATAAACATGCAGGAAAAAATAAATCGATTTTCAATCAGTGTTTTGCACCAAACAGTTTTTACTATTAACAAGTTTTTATTATTAAAAACACGACAAACTAATGATGGTAAAGGGCCGCACTGGGTTAACTCGGGGAATCTCATCTGTCCGTTTATCAATCAACTCCAAACCTTTTCTTTCTTTGTTCTGTCACAATTATCGATTTATTCCATTTTGATGATCAGGCTCCAAACTTTGCCAGGACTGACCGCCCCGCTCACCGCTTCCTCATACACACAAAGCCAGCAGGTCAGTAACCTTCCCATTCATACCTGGTGACGTCACTCCCACATCGACACACCTTAGTGTCAAAGCCTCCTGCTCCTGTCATATCAATAATTACTTATTTCATTCATATGGCTCTTACAGAGCCTCAGTGAAAACTTGTTTATTATTATTATTATTATGGAAAAACCTCACATAACCTTATATTAAAGCATAAAGTACGGCGCCCACCGTAAGAAAGGCTACAGTGTTCAATTATGCTGCATAACTGACCAGTACAGTATTGCGAGGGAACGCAAAAGAAAAAAATTCCCATGTGTTAAGTGAGTACCAGAGAAGGGTCCTATTTTAACATTTCTACCTTTGGAGCCCAGAGACGGGTCGACTGACCTGAAGGATTTTAGCTAGCATCATATAACCAGTTTTGCATGATTTTCCACTCCTCCTTTCTGGCCTGACGGTCAATGGCCACGTTTACAATTGAAGAAGGGATGCTAATTTGAGCCATCAGAATCGTCAGTTTGGACTCAGGTCTGTTGACCCTCTTTCGGGACTTCAGGGGAGAAACCCTGGTACTCCCAGTGTTAGGGGGCTCCGTACTACGGGACACAGAAGCAGACTGCGCATTTTTTGGTTTGCTTGGTTGGTTCAGTACCGGTGGATAATATTTGGATATGTTTTGATTTTTATCTCCTGAATAAGAGGAGGACAGGTGACTGCATTCTGTTTCTATGTTTCCTTCAGTGCAGGTTGGGTAAGTTTCGGTTTTTATTTCTTAAATACAAAGACCCAAATAGACAGAGGGTATTTTGTTTGAAATTGAGCATCAACAAAGTGTAAAATGCGTTTTGTTACATGCAGAAATAAAATGTTGTGTTCTCTGCAGCAGTTCGTTGATTTCATAAACGCAACATAGTATCGATTTTTGTACATAGCATATAGGTTTTATATATATGACGTCAAAATGGGTTGTGGCTCCAAGTGCTTTCTTTTTATTGGGAGGCGGTCCCAAATGGCTCTTTGAGTAGAAAAGGTTGCCGACCCCTGGTGTAGCCGCAGTGAAAGGAAACTACTGGAGAAGCATTTCAGCAGCAGGAATCAGACGATCCTGATGAACCAAGAGCTGCTGCTTCCTGGCAGAGCGTCTGATGAACAACCCAGCTGCTGAAACTGAACAGTCTCAGGTCTGAATGCTTAGAAACAGGTAGAGATAAACACACGGACCAATCAGCACAAAGGAAATGCTGCTAAAGGAAACCAGCCAGAGACTGACCCAGAACCAGAACCAGACTCAATCCTAGGAATTTAAAGAACTAGAGAAGGATGTGAGGCCCTCTAGTGGCTGCTGTGGAGTACTGCAGGTTTTTGTACAGGGTTCTGGTGTTTCCTGTCACTGTGGGCCGCAGAGCGCAGTAGTACACAGCAGAGTCTGACAGACGGAGATCCTGGATCTTCAGATTGACTGATTTCTCTTTTGCCTTGGTGTTGAGATCAGCATCAAATCTGTCTTCACTGAACTCTGGAGAATTCTCTGAAGTTGTGGAGTAACGCTTCAGCATGTACTTTGGGAAACTGTTTTCTTCTTGTTTGTACCAGTACAGATATGGATATGTGTCACTGGTCTCATAAGTACATCTCAGAGTCAGTGATTCTCCTGCAGCAGCAACAACGTCTCCTTCTGTCTGCTTCACTGAGTCTCCTTTACACTCTGGGGAAGAACAGAACATGCAGAGGAAGAGATGGATCAATAAAGATGATTGATTAAAGGAGAACAATCAGCAGCTTTAAAGACTTCTACTCCATGTAGAGGAAACATGTTGATCTTTGTATCTTACCAGAGAAAAGAGCAGCCAGAATAATCCACAGCCAATGTTCCATCTGTCCACCAAGGTTTAAATCAGCAGGAGGAAGCAGCTGATGTTCAACATTCAGTCTGACTATTGTTCTCTTCACAGCCAGCAGCGGCTCCAGTGTGCATGCTGCCCTGAGGAAGCACCGCCTTTGTTGAACTCCGCCCTCACACACTAACACACACTCCCATGAATTTCTATAACTAATCTTGATATTTCCCCTGAGCCATTTTCATTCCGACCTTATTCCCAACGCCTAACTCAAAAATTGTGTTTTTATTGAGTGGACATGGCAAAATGTCCTCACAGCTATAAATGTCCACACAATGTTAGTCGTTTGTCAAGATTAAGTCCTCATAATGATAGCTAAACCGGCACACACACACACACACACACACACACCAGTGTTGTATAGTAACGAAGTAAAAATACTTCACTACTTTACTTAAGTATATTTTGGAGTACTTCATACTTTCCTGGAGTATGAAAATTTTTGATGACTTTCACTTTTACTTCACTATATTTCCGAACTTAATTGCGTACTTTTTCTCCGATACATTTTCAATGTGTGGTTTAGTTACTCGTTACAAAAAAGCGAGAGAGAGAAACGCAAGTGTTTTGATCCCACCTACTGATTAGCAAGTAGCAAGCAGGCTACCGAACAAAGTCCGTAGCCTGCTTGCCTGGGCTTGTTCATCACCACCAATAGGATACTTCTTCTTCTTCTTCTTTTCTATTATGGCGGATCACAAGCAACTTTAAGGTGCATACCGCCACCTACTGTACATGAGTGTGTAGAAGCATTACTTCATATCTATTAAATTCTACTTTTTAATTTTGTATTCTTAAGATAAATAAACAATGCTTTCCTTAATTTGTGAATATCTGTTATGTTTCCTTCATTTCCTAATATACCTTTAAGATTCCATTCATGCCCCATATTTCTAACTATTCTCTTTAATTCTTCCCTTTCGAGTTCATTTGACTTACAGTTCATCAATATGTGTTCTACATTTTCTTTCTATCCACATCTCTCACATTTATCATTATTTTTCCTCCCTATTTTATAAAGCATGTCATTTAAGTAGGTATGACCTACTCTTAATCTACTAATTATTATTTCTTCTCTTCTGTTTCATTCATTAATGCTTCGAATTCAAACTGACTTTTGTACTTCATATAATCTTCTTCCTTTCTTATCTTCATTCCACATTTTTTGCCATTTCTTGATTTCTTTACTTTTAATTAGGATACACCTGTTTCGCTTCTCCCATTAAACACAAAGCAAGTCTCGCAATCAGTAGCAGTCACATGGAAATTCTATCTTACAAAAACTCCCTGTCCAACTTGAAGAAACACATCGAGGTAACGTCTTATGAAATGGTTATAATCCTCCTGTTTCAGTAACTATAGCTTGGTCACTAGGCACTATTGTGAAATCTTGACCATAAATGAACTTTGTTTGGCATTGTTTCAGTTCCATACGTGGTGTATTTAGCTTAGGCCTAATGTTGACTGTAGCAGGCTACCTAGACTCCTCTGTTCAAGGGGGGACAGAAGCCATAGCGATAGCAATTTAGACTAAATTTAACGAATATAGGAAAGGCATGCAAGTTCAAAACCAGGTTTACAGATGCCAATAAGCTGCATTTCCCTCCCAATTCTTTTTTTCTTTTGCATAATGACCAGTTGTGTTCACCACCTACTGACTGTAGCATTGACTGATTCACTGATTTGTGAAGTAGAGTAATCATAACAGCTCTTTTTCTTCATGTTGGCCACATTTTCTGTACTATTTATTTTTCTCATTTTCAGCACTGACCTTACTTGAAGGGAAAACTTGAGGCTTACAAAAACTTTGTATTTTCTGTCCTGGAGGGTATACTAAGAAGCTGGTTCAGTTGTAAAGCAGGTTAAGTTAACCTTGTGCTATAGGTAAAGCACCTAATTTTCTTAACTAAATGATGCCTGCAGGTATATCTATTAGCAGGTTTAATTTTGCCTGCACTTGGTTGGGTACATTATTTTAAGTGTATTTGACAAGTTTACCAAAATATAAAAAATCTCATTCAAACTGCATTTGCTTTGTTTTACTTTTTACTTGTACTTTTCATTACATTACTTGAGTACATCCATTTTTACAGTAATTTCCATACTTAAGTACAAGAAGTTTCAGATACTTTAAGACTTTTACTCAAGTAACATTTCAGTCAGTGACTTGGACTTTTACCAAAGTCATATTTTGGAGAGGTACTTGTACTTTTACTTGACTCTGAGATTTCAGTACTTTATACAACACTGACACACACACACACACACACACACATAAACACACACTTATGTGCTAAATTGGCAGATTATCCAATCCTTGACATTTTCTAACTTATTGCTGCTGAACATGATTTTTTCCCATTTTCTAACTTATCAGAACTATTAAGGGCAAAACGTCATACTAATTTGTTTAATTTTAGGTCAACTAGATTCTTACAAAGAGTGGATATGGATTTGTCTGTAACATCCCTCTGTGAGATGTGGAAGTGAAAAACCTACAGGAAGGCTAAGATGAATAAAAAGAACATTTTTATTAAACACAAGCCCATTTTACAGACCGGAGCACAATCTGGAGGAAACAAAGCCAGTCCAGAGTTTCCCAAAGATCTACAGTCTCTGCATCTCTTCATGGGGTCCAGGCAGCATCCTCAGCTCAGCATATGGCCTTCGTCATCATTTAAAAAGTGATCTGCTGCTTGTTCACAAACAGCCTCATGGTTTAAATGTTGGCTGTTTGATATTTCCCTGGAGAGAGACTCTGTTCTCCCAGCAATTAACTCATGATAAACCAAGAGTGTAACTTGTCACGAGTTGGTGTGAGGTGGTGGTGAGGCAGACGCTTGAGACCCAGGTAAGATGTATGATGACAGTTTAATGGTGAAAGCGCAAAATCCAAAACACCAGGCAGCACGACTGAGCAGAAGCCAGGGCTCAACGCCGGTAGCAACTGGTTATTAGAATGGACAGCAAACAAAACGGTGCATACGACACGCACAAACGACTGCAAGACAAGGACCCGACGAGGACGCAGACACACAGGTGGCATTAAATACACAGAAACGAGACACACCTGGGAATGATCAAGGGGAGACAGGAAGGCACAGAGACTCAGGGACACAGAAAACTCAAAATAAACACAGAGAAAACACAGATCCCGACAAACTTTGTGTTGCAGTCGGTGGGGACGAGGAGGAGCCGGGGGGCTGATGCACCCACAGTGACTGAAAGGTCTTTTCTTTTTTAGTGCTAAGAATAAAACCAAAACTTACATGTGAATGCCATACAGTCTTATTCAAAAATTAGGACATACATCCTGATCAGGTTGTCAGTTTAATAGTACTTTTCCAAAATAACCTTTTAGCAGCTATTAAACATACTACGAAATATAAATATGTTAAAACATCTAATTAACCCTCCTGTTATGTTCCGGGTCAAATTGACCCGTTTTAAAATTTACAAATTAAAAAAAAAAAATAGAAGCATTTTTTTTGCATGAAACGTTTTCTATTTGTCTTAATAGGTGCACTCTAGACATAAGTTGAAAATTTATTCATTTTACACATTTGTACCAAACCCTAGGTCTACTTTTTACATCGATACTGTTCGGGTCAATTTGACCCGGCAGTCAGGTTAAAGTGCAAAAAAAGATTTTAAAATGTCCAATTCTATATGTTTCCTTGCAGTTATGAACCATATTTCACCACACACACACACACACACCCACACACGCAACCACACACACACAAGCCCACTTTCTCACTATTCTCTTTACTTCACTAGGAAACTGCGAGAAAGCAGGTGTTCACACAACCTTTGACGGGAATCTTTTCTGTTCCTGTGGACAAACTCCACCCACACTGAGTGACACTCAGCAGAAGTGGAGGAAAACATAAATACTCTCTGCATGACTCATTTATCTTGATTTTAATCAGCGGGTCAATTTGACCCAGAACAGTATGTGTGTCTCAAGTTCAATTATAAAGATCACCCTTTGGTAAAAAAAAAAAGTATAATATAAAATAATTTACCAAAGGTCAACTTCAAGGAAATTATTGTTTTTTTGTGTCTAGGTTTTTTTCAGTGGACATTAAAAATCTAAATTCCATTTTTTATGTCCAAATGAGTAAATGAGCAGGTTGTCGTCATTGATCCTTAATTTCTGAGAAATAATAAAACATCATTGCACAAATATTGATTGAAATGGTTAGTATTGGAGTTAATAATCAGATACAAAAATGTTTTGGAGGAATATTTTGGTTTCTGACACTATTGCATGATTAAACACTCCCTGGGTCAAATTGACCCACGAACATTTTTGCTGTACCCTAGAAACGAACATAACAGGAGGGTTAATCTATATCAATCAATCAATCAATCAATCAATTTTTATTTGTATAGCACATTTCAGCAGCAGGCATTTCAAAGTGCTTTACATCATTACAAACACAGAAACACAAAGCAACATAGAATCAATAATCAAAACACAGCATTAAGTCAAGCTCCATCAATAAATTTGTAATTGATTACATTTCAAATACAATCCTAAACAGGTGGGTTTTTAGTCGAGATTTAAAAGAAGTCAGTGTTTCAGCTGTTTTACAGTTTTCTGGAAGTTTGTTCCAAATTTGTGGTGCATAGATGCTGAAAGCTGCTTCTCCTCGTTTGGTTCTGGTTCTGGGGATGCAGAGCAGAACCAGAACCAGAACCTGAGAGGTCTGGAAGGTTGATACAACAACAGCAGATCTTTAATGTATTGTGGTGCTAAGCCGTTCAGTGATTTATAAACTAACAACAGGATTTTAAAGTCTATTCTTTGAGCTACAGGGAGCCAGTGGAGGGACTTTAAAACTGGTGTTATGTGCTCTATCTTCCTGGTTTTAGTCAGAACGCCAGCAGCAGCATTCTGGATCAGCTGCAGCTGTTTGATTGATTTGTTGGACAGACCTGTGAAGACGCTGTTGCAATAATCAATACGACTGAAGATGAAGGCATGGATGAGTTTCTCTAGATCTGGCTGAGACATTAGTCCTTTAATCCTGGAAATGTTCTTCAGGTGATAGAAGGCCGACTTTGTAACTGTCTTTATGTGGCTCTGGAGGTTCAGGTCAGAGTCCATCACTACTCCCAGGTTTCGGGCTGATCGCTGGTTTTTAGTTATAACTGAAGCTGTGCATCGACTCCGGTCTATATAATGTCTTTCACTTGGTGATAGGGTTAGGGTTTTTTCTCAGTCTGTCAGCTTAACGTCACACGCAGACTCGTTGCCATGGCAACCAATAAACAACAGCCCCGGGAGCGCGGAGCACAGATTATTCAAGTGCATCAGGAAATAAGTCAAGAGAAACATAAAGACAAAAGGGGCAGGAAATATTGGTGGGACTGTCCCCATCAGGCCAGAGTTGGTGGGGACATGTCCACACCAGACCTTCAGGAAGTTACGCCTTAGTGATAAACTACTAAAATATTGTCAGCATGTTGGTAAGCTGCAGTCAGGTGTGACTGCCAGAGTCCAGGTAGGAGTCCTGTCTGGGGTCTGGGATAATAAACATGTTCCTACTTAATTCTAATGTTTATCCATCAGATAACAAACAGGACTTTTTAAAAAGTCCTTACATTTGAAAAGTTTTTAGCTGTTAGATTTCTTTCCAGGCTTTAAGTAGCATGTAAAAGAAAGCTGTCTGTCCATGGCAGCTCTTAATAGCTGGTACTGGCAGGAGTCCGATGTGCCAGACTTGGTGGTCCAACCAATCCCCAGGATGGGTTTTGGTACCAAAGCACTGAGAGCTGGTAGCATGGAAAGAGCCAGAGTCTTTCTGTTCTCTGAGGTCCAGATGGAGATGCCATGCAGGTATCCAGCAGCAACTTCATAGCATCTTGGCTGCCATCAATAAAACACTGCTGGTTATAAAATATGTAGCTGATCCAGTGATCAATAATGAAAATATTTCTTAGAAATAGTTATGCAAATGTCATCCAATTAGACCGACTTATCAGAGGGATTGTTTTCTCTCTGCTCAGTTTTTTTATTGCCTCATAAACAATCAGACTGAAACCTAACAAACCATAGAAGCAGAGCAGGGAGTGAGGCCCTCTAGTGGCTTCTGTGGAGTACTGCAGGTTTTTGTACAGGGTTCTGGTGTTTCCTGTCACTGTGGGCTGCACAGCGCAGTAGTACACAGCAGAGTCTGTCACTGCAGCAGAGGAGATCTTCATGGACATTTCTTCTTTGCTTCCTTTAAATGTCATCCTGTCCAGATGTTCTGATCCACCTGAAGGTGAGTGAGACCTCAGGAACTCTGGAGGTTCTCCTGGATTTTGTCGATACCAGAATAAATAATTAGCTGAATCTTTGGTGTAACTGCAGGTCAGAGTAACAGAGCTGCCCTCTGAACTGAACTCCTCAGTCTTCGCTGCAGTGAGTTGTTGACAGTTTACACCTGAAGGAAGAAAAACTGATATAAGTGAAGAACAAGAAGGATCAGATTATTCTCTGAAAGACTCCAACCAACCTGATCCAGTGATCAGAACCAGCAGAGTGAATCCAGATGTGAGCAGAGACAGCATGTTGAGCAGAGTTAATGTTGGAGAGTTGAGCTGAGCTGAAGGAGGAAGTTTGAGTCTCTTTAGAGATCAGGGACAGATCAGCTCCTCCTCTTCCTCCTCTTCTTCCTCCTGTTGTGCATCAAGAAGTTGAAAAGTCTTCAGACCAACATGTAGGACTGATCCTGTCGAACACCATAGCTACCCCTGGAATCCGCATCATGACCACATTCAAGTTTGGATTGTGATCAAACTGTCTCTGTTCTAGGAAACAGTTTGATCAGGACTACATGGTGGGAGCAGACAGAAGTCACTGTTACAAGATACGCTGCTGCTGGCGCTCTGACTAAAACCAGGAAGATGGAGCGCATCGGGATCATTGGTAAGTTTAACTGATCCAGGTTCAGTTCTGTGGTTGTTTCTAAATACAAACTGAATGACTTCTCATACCTTCTTCTCCATACGGAAACATCCCAGGTCAGTTTACACCATTTTACAGAAACAGACCGACTGGAAGCATCTCAGCCGTCTTATGATGAGAACTGAGTTCTTCAGAGGAACGGCTCAGGTTGAGCAACTTGACGCCATGTCTGCTGAATCCATCGTTATGTTTGGTTTCTTTCTAAATTTGCTCTGTTCTGATGAATTGTCTAAGTCTCTTGTTGTGATGGGGATTTTCAGTGTTTCTCTTGTGATTCTTGGAGAGGAAAACCATCGAAGCAGAGCAGCGACCGAGGCCTTCTCGTGCAGCAATTCTTAATCATAGAGCCACGGCCAACAGCGCCACCTAGAGGGAATCAGATAAATTCGCAGGATTTTACCTTTTTTTGTTGCGGTTTGGTAAAGTTTCCAGAAACTAGAGATATTGCTGCTGTGACTCTTGTGTGTAACAGATGGAGGGCAGCTTCTGGTTCTTGCAGTTGAAGCAATTTCAAATTAATTTGCAGATTATACAGCTATGTTTTTATTAGCATTTTAAATAATTTTGTACAATACTTAATTTTAAAATGATTTCTTTTACTGTATTTATTTTTGTGCACATAATTTAATTTAACCAATATTCACATTTTCTCCAGGTTTTTAGAGTCTTACGCCATAGTAGACATAAAAAGGAATTCATTTCCACCAAAAATCTCAGAACGTTTCTAGAAAAAAATATGTTAATGTGAAAGTCAAACATTTTCATAAATTTTTGTAAATTTCAGAAACTTTGGACATTTTCTGAGTTTCAAAAGTCAAAACTTTTTGTCTTCAAACTCAGAAATTGTCATGGTTTGCAGTTGTAGTGGTGAGGATGGAAGCAGAGGACCCAAGTTGTTGAATAATGTTGATGGTTTTAATGAAGAAAAACACAATCCAGGCAGCACAGGTGAGCAGAAGGCTTGGAGCTCAGGACTGGTAGCAAGAGCAGTAACACATCTAGAGACGATGACATTAGCTGACAGTAAAGACGAGGAAAGAAGACAGCTGGGATCAATGAGGGGTAGACGAGACAACACAGAGACTCAACTGACACAGAAACCTCAATTAACACACAGAACAACCAAATCCTCACAGAAATGTGTTTTTTCTACAACTTTTCTAAGAGTAATCTCAAAATGTGAGAATTCTTTGGCAGAAATATTTTCTTCCTTTTTTAATCTTTCAGCTTCTATACGCCGCGGTATCAGAGGCCAAACATGAGCCTTTAATTTTACTCTTGGTGCAGTTTGATCCGTTCCATGGCCTGTTCAGAAAGTTGTTTTATGAGAAGATGATAAATAAATTTATTATGAGTATCACCTTAAGAGGCAATTATATTTAATATTCTTGCTTGGAAAACCATACTTGAATTTGATTTTTACATTGAACAAAAGTCAAGTCGGTTGGTAAAACAATAGATAGTAAATATATAAACTGGCCCAGAGGTCCAAACGGTGAAGAACTCCTCCTCTAGTGGCCGCCTAATGGCTGTTGTGTAAAGCTGCAGGTTTTAGTGTTTAACAGAGAGTGAGGCCCTCTAGTGGCTGCTGTGGAGTACTGCAGGTTTTTGTACAGAGTTCTGGTGTTTCCTGTCACTGTGGGCTGCAGAGCGCAGTAGTACACAGCAGAGTCTGACAGACAGAGATCCTGGATCTTCAGGTTGAAGGATTTGTTGGATTTATTGAGGTCAGCATCAAATCTGTTGTTGTTGATCTCTGGAGCTTTGTCTTTTGTTGATGACATCTGCTTCAGCATGAACTTTGGGAAACTGTTTTCTTCATGTTTATACCAGAACAAGGCATCACTTCCACCACTGGGTTTAAAGGTACATCTCAGAGTCAGTGATTCTCCTGCAGCAGCAACAACTTCTCCTTCTGTCTGCTTCACTGAGTCTCCTTTACACTCTGGGGAAGAACAGAACATGCAGAGGAAGAGATGGATCAATAAAGATGATTGATTAAAGGAGAACAATCAGCAGCTTTAAAGACTTCTACTCCATGTAGAGGAAACATGTTGATCTTTGTATCTTACCAGAGAAAAGAGCAGCCAGAATAATCCACAGCCAATGTTCCATCTGTCCACCAAGGTTTAAATCAGCAGGAGGAAGCAGCTGATGTTCAACATTCAGTCTGACTATTGTTCTCTTCACAGCCAGCAGCGGCTCCAGTGTGCATGCTGCCCTGAGGAAGCACCGCCTTTGTTGAACTCCGCCCTCACACACTAACACACATTCCCATTAATTTCTATAACTAATCTTGATATTTCCCCTGAGCCATTTCATTCCCACCTTATTCCCAACGCCTAACTCAAAAATTGTGTTTTTATTGAGTGGACATGGCAAAAAGTCCTCACAGCTATGAATGTCCACACAATGTTAGTCGTTTGTCAAGATTAAGTCCTCATAATGATAACTAAACCAGCACACACACACACACCAACACACACACACACACACACACACACACACACACACACACACACATAATTTGTTTCTCTGTCTCTGCAGAGGCTTTACATTAATTTCCAGCCCAACTCTAAATTAACTCAGAAACATCACTTCCTGTGGACTGGACTTACATCCCGACTAGTCGGTCCCACAACATAGTATGTTAGTGAAATGGTCCTTATTGAGCACCAAATACAAGACCACACACACACACACACACACACATGAACACACACTTATGTGCTAAATCGGCAGATTATCCAATCCTTGACATTTTCTAACTTATTGCGGCTGAACATGATTTTTTCCCATTTTCTAACTTATCAGAACTATTAAGGGCAAAACGTCATACTAATTTGTTTAATTTTAGGTCAACTAGATTCTTACAAAGAGTGGATATGGATTTGTTTGTAACATCCCTCTGTGAGATGTGGAAGTGAAAAACCTGCAGGAAGGCTAAGATGAATAAAAAGAACATTTTTATTAAACACAAGCCCATTTTACAGACCGGAGCACAATCTGGAGGAAACAAAGCCAGTCCAGAGTTTCCCAAAGATCTACAGTCTCTGCATCTCTTCATGGGGTCCAGGCAGCATCCTCAGCTCAGCATATGGCCTTCGTCATCATTTAAAAAGTGATCTGCTGCTTGTTCACAAACAGCCTCATGGTTTAAATGTTGGCTGTCTGTGGTTTAACAGGGAGTGAGGCCCTCCAGTGGCTGCTGTGGAGTACTGCAGGTTTTTGTACAGGGGTCTGGTGTTTCCTGTCACTGTGGGCTTCACAGCGCAGTAGTACACAGCAGAGTCTGTCACTGCAGCAGAGGAGATCAGCAGATCCATCTGGGTTTTATCAGCATTGATGTTGAAGGAGAAACCAGGAAGCGGATCCTGGAGTTTCTCTCCTGTTCCTGAGTGGGAGATCAGGAAGTCTGGAGGTTTTCCAGGATATTGTCGATACCAGAAGAAATAATCATTATAAACAGCAGCTTTAGAGTAACTGCAGGTCAGAGTAACAGAGCTGCCCTCTGAACTGAACTCCTCAGTCTTCGCTGCAGTGAGTTGTTGACAGTTTACACCTGAAGGAAGAAAAACTGATATAAGTGAAGAACAAGAAGGATCAGATTATTCTCTGAAAGACTCCAACCAACCTGATCCAGTGATCAGAACCAGCAGAGTGAATCCAGATGTGAGCAGAGACAGCATGTTGAGCAGAGTCAATGTTGGAGAGTTGAGCTGAGCTGAAGGAGGAAGTTTGAGTCTCTTTAGAGATCAGGGACAGATCAGCTCCTCCTCTTCCTCCTCTTCCTCCTCTTCCTCTCACCTTCAGCTACTTTCTGATGGAAATATAAAAAGATTTACGGACATTCAGAACAATAAATTACATAAAATCCTAAATAAACCTACTCAGCCCTGTGGTCGGACGCTGAGGCTGTCCATTGTGTTTTTGTATTAAAAGATGATAAGTTGACAGGAAATGTAAAAATGTTACTGGATAATTATATGTTACCGAAAGACTTCGCCAGTGAAACACTATTTAAATCCCCAGCTAGTCTTAAAACTAACAAATCAAAAAATACAATTAATATGAATATCAATTATTAGCATTTCTGTTTAATCCAAATGAAGTCAGCGGCTCCATCAGGCCCCCAGGGCTTCAGGGGCCATAAATGCTGATATTTTAACACAAACCACAGACACATAAATGCAACATTTATTTATTGAGATGATCAATGCTGCTGAATTTGATTTAATTTTTCAGCATACATAAATTAAAAAGATTTTAAATTGTTTAACATCTAAGTTTAAGATTTTAAGGAGCTGGCAAGTTTACATTCTGAAAGTTCAAAGAACAGTATTCATAGTTTAACTGTTTTGTTACCATAGCAACAATCTGATGCTGTGCATTTAATCTTTGAGTTTGAGCTCTTTGTTCACCAATACAAATTAATAAACTGTAATTATAATTGATTGATTTCAGGTTGGCCAGTTAATCTACTCTCTCTCTCCCAGATTAAATAAACCCAGAAGCTGTTAGAGGTGCTGATGTTTGAGCAGCAAGAGGGGCCCCTAGGTCAGATTCTGCCCCAGGCCTCATTCAGCCTTGGACCGGCCCTGCAGGATGAGTTCAATCCACTGCACTGAGATGAGCAACAAACGACAGATTTGATTCAATGCTGCTAATGTGGCTTTATTTGCTCTTCAACTTCGTGTCTGTCGAGTTTTTAATAAGAGCCACAGAAACTGATTTG